>NC_090758.1:64576034-64579611 GCF_036898095.1 Palaemon carinicauda | reverse complement strand
GAGAGAGAGAGAGAGATGAGAGAGAGAGAGAGGAGGATGAGAGTCTAGTGAGGGAGAAGAGAGAGAGAGAGAGAGAGAGAGAGAGAGAGAGAGAGAGGAGAGAGAGAGAGAGAGAGAGAGAGAGAGAGAGAGAGACTGACGGAATAACTAGGCGGTAGTCTATTCAACAAAAAAACTTTGATTCAAATGATCTTGTAGTGGAAAATTAATCCCTTCAAGAAACACGGGTAACTTAACAAATCACTTCATCACAATTTGTTGAAAGGAAACTGACTCACCATGATTTAACTGTATCGTGATGAATTTTTTAGAATATTCTTTTGGGATTTTGATTAGGCTATGTTCTTAAATGACTTTCATATGATGAAATCAAATATATTCAATGGCTTCTAAAAGAATTTTTTTATTGATTCCTAAAAAGAATCAAGTAAAAATAAAAAATATACATGAAAGAAGAATCAAGATAATTTATCGGTTAACTAGTTACATATTAGAAAGAAAATAAGAGGAACAAGAGTAATCAGAGATTTCAGACCTGCACCAGTGAATAATGCCAAAATTTAACTAAAGTCTACGGACATCGTCTCCAGTTTTTCATATGTTGATTGTATGGTAGATGGTGAAAGTGTAATGTTGATCCAGAATAGTGATCTTAATCCGTATCACCTCTAAATTTTATGATTTTTTCCGATGCATAATATCTATTCAGTGTTAAATTTGGTGAAATCCAACGTGCCACTTTGTTTTGACGTAGTTTTTTAAATTGTGAAAAATCCAAATCCAGCTCTAGAATCCGGATCATCTCCAAATGTTAATGGGGTCATCCTTGGCCTAAGATCTATCTCTTGTGGGGATTTCGTCAAAATCCAGATCATCTTCAAAATTCAATGGGGTCATCCATGACCTTAGATCTGTTTGTGGTGGAAATTTTGTCAAAATCTGTTGAGTAGTTTTATCGCAATCCTGTCCACAGAGACAGATAAATAAAAAAATAAAACGACTCGAAAATATAACCTCCTTGGCAGAGGTAATAAGTACTTAATCATACAATTAATGATATAAAATAAAATGATACATAGTAATTTAAACCAAAAAAAAAAAAAAATGTGGCACACAGATGAATCACGGAACCAAATCTAAGTAAGAAGCCCACCTGTGTGTTGTTACCCCGAATCTTCTTGCGGAAAGTAGGGACATTTATCAATGATATGGCTATAATAAGACAATTCATATTTGATAAAGGACAAAAAAAAAAAAAAAAAAAAAAAAAAAAAAAAACATGTACACAAGTAAGGATTTTTTTTTTTTTTTAATTACAACAATGCAGTACAGAACAAATGCTGAGGCAATGAATGATAATTCAAAACACAGTTTGGAGAAATTAAGCAGTGATTCATTAACTGGAGATAAGGGTACTGCCATATAGAAGAGAGGTAAAGGGAGAAGGGGCATGGATGAGCAGGATAGAATGCCCAATTCGAGTTTGATCTATTCAATCAATATAAAAGGGAATTTCATCGTCATTCGGTGATTACGAATCTGTTATGTTGCTTAGCAATCAAATGTTGTGGTGGCCGATGACGTAACGTCTTTGAATAGTGAACGCCAGACTGGGGTTCTTTAGTTTCTTTGGTCACTGGAACCTCACCATCCTTGTGAGCTAAGGATGGGGTGTTTGGGGGGAGCCTATAAGTCTATATCCTGAGTCATCAGTAGCCATTGTCTGGCCCTTCTTGGTCATAGCTTGGGTGGAAATGGGGTTTGGGCGCTGATCATATGCTTATATGGTTAGTCTCTAGAGCTTTGTCCAGTTCGATAGGGCAATGTCACTGTCTCTTGCTCCTTCCATTCATGAGCAGCCTTTAAACCTTAAAACTTTAATTGAGGTGCCATTTCTTCATTGGGTTAATTTTCCTATAATATTCCTTGCTGTTACACATGACTCTGACAGGTGATTTTCCCGAGGCGATCTTTTCAAGTATTAGTGCAAAATTATCATGTATTCACAACAAATTCTAGGAGTTGACCAATAAGAGAACGAGAATGATAAGAGAATGATTGCAATACGATATTGCTAGACTGGGATAAAGGTCAGCTATGAGAGAGAGAGAGAGAGAGAGAGAGAGAGAGAGAGAGAGAGAGAGAGAGAGAGAGAGAGAGAGAGAGAGATTCTGTAGCTATTGAGATTTGCTTTAACCTAGCCAACTCTGTCAGTGGACTCTCGTGAAATTGAGATAACTTTTTCATTACTCATAATATTGTAATATACTCAATAATTACAACTGATTTTCGCCCAATAAATAATATATGATGATTTTTATGACAAAAAGAGAAAGGAAAAAAAGATCTACAAAATAAGAATTCATTCCTCAAAAAGCTACAAATGGAGTTTTAATAAGAAAGTCAATCTCTCACCCTAAAAACAATAGGCTGATAGAGTTGCATAAACTAAAGCTTAGCTCAGCCTACAAAATCCCTTTCCTCAATTAGGTGTTATTTGTCACAGTCTAACATTATTCTAATACGTACATAGATATACCCACTCACTGTCTCACCGGAGAAGGTTAGAATAATGACCCTTAGTAGCTTGAGCTGATCGATAACCTTTATTGTAACAGAATCAATAGTAATTACGTCAGTGGTCGGTTGGTGAGGTTGGATTGAAGAACAAAATTTTGCAGGAGGAAATGGCAATTGTATGATTTGACGCTGATCTCATTTAGATTCCATTTGGTACATTATATTAGATTATTTTTTATCCTATATCTGGTAGTCTCGAGTATTATCTCAATAACGCATTTAACTAATAATGGTTGCTCACGTTAGGGAAATTTGCCCGACAAGAGAAGTTATCAAAATGAAGAACATTGGACATCATTTAAACATCAATACCAGTATCGGTTTGAGGGGTTAATGCAGGTTGCGGTTGATGATGACCCATCCAATTCATTCGGGATCAGAATATTCTGCAACATATGATTGCAAAAGCTTTTCGACAAGATGCAAATTGGGGGTCAATTAATAGACTATTCCCTTTAGTTTCCTAAGCTTTTTTCTTAGGCCCAGGGCAAGACACTGTGGTAAGTTGACCAGAAGCTAGCGATTCGAGCAACAAATTGAGCATTCCTCAAATTTCATGAGAAACCTGTCATACTCCCTGTCAGTGTAAGGCCAGTTGAATTTTATATGGTCAGGATTGATAATTATTCCTTGATGACTATATGGTTCCATATGGTTTAAATCTAAAGTCAAGTGAACTGTTTCAAGATGGAGTAATTGAACGGTACCAACGACTGCTATAAGGGGCTATTTAAAAGGAGAGAATATATGGGTGTACATACATTTAAATGGGGATACCTTAATATGGTGAAAGGGTTTGTGTATAAACATGATCAGTTAAGCTGCCCTAGTAGGGGCCATCCATACCAGGTTGGTTTGCAGTGAACAGTCAGACTAAAGCAATAACGGATCCGGCAATTCCATGAAGAAGTGGTCGGAAAACACGACCAAAACAGCTGGGGCTCAGGGGGCGCTGCAAAGCCTCCGGAAGCTGTAGCAATTTTCAGCTAGTTACTAG
>NC_090758.1:64561034-64566034 GCF_036898095.1 Palaemon carinicauda | reverse complement strand
TTACACACTGAAATCGTGTTAGCTGCCAATCCTTGGCCATGGAGGTGGATGAAGAAAGATAAGCAGAAATCTGTTGAGATCTCCTGCGGATTCTTTGCCTTTACAAAGGCCACCCATTTTCTCCAAGATGACTCATATTGCCTTCTAGTCGATTTGCACTTGTATTCCTCTAGGAAGTCTATGCTGGCTTTCGAAATCCCGAAGCACTTTCTCACCGCTAGGGCGAGAAAATCATGAGCTGCAGGGTCTGGGTTTTCTGTAATGAAGCGCAGACAGTCGACTTCTTGACTCGCTGGGTCAGAACTGGATGTGGTAGCGGCACGAACTTCATCTGTAGTTCCAACGCCAAGGGGAACCACATGCTGTTCGCCCACTTGTGGGCCACTATTGCCGCTACCCCCTTGAAGGATCTCAGTTTGTTGAGGACCCTCAACAGAAGGTTGTGAGGAGGGAACAGATAAATCCTGGACCATCTGTTCCAGTCGAGGGACATTGCGTCCACTGCTTCCGCTAAGGGGTCCTCGTACGGGGACACGTACAGGGGCAACTTCTTGTTGTCTTTCGTCGCAAAGAGGTCTATTTGCAGTTCTGGGACTTGATTCAGAATGAAGGAAAATGATCCTGCGTCTAAGGACCATTCCGACTCTATCGGTGTGAACCTGGATAGAGCGTCCGCTGTCACATTGCGGACTCCTTGAAGGTGAACTGCCGACAGGTACCACTTCTTCTTTTCCGCCAATCGGAAAATGGCTAACATCACTTGGTTGAGAGGTGGTGACCTCGACCCTTGTCGATTCAAGCATCTCACAACCACCTCGCTGTCTGTCACCAATCTTATGTGGATCGAGTGACGCGGGGAGACTTTCTTTAAGGTAAGGAGCACTGCCATAGCTTCTAGAAAGTTTATATGAAAGGTCCTGAATAGCTTGGACCAAGTCCCCTGGACTTTTTTCCGATGAGAGTGACCTCCCCATCCCTCCTTTGAGGCGTCTGAGTGAATCGTCAACGACGGGGGAGGTGGCTGAAGAAGAACAGACTTCTTTAGATGTCTGGCTTGGGACCAAGGTCTGAGAAGAGTACGTAGCCGAGGCGGCACTGGTCTTCTCAGGTCTCTTCGCGCGTTTGATGCATACCTTCTCCAAACTCCGGTTGCATCCTTTAGCTGTGCTCTTAGCACTGGGTCTGTCACTGAAGCAAACTGGAGAGAGCCTAGTACCCTCTCCTGTTCGCGTCTTGATATCCTTTCGGAATCTAGAAGTCTCTTGACAGAGCCCGCTATCTCCTTCCTTTTCTTCATTGGGATGGAGAAACTGTGTGACAAAAGGTCCCAGTGGATTCCCAGCCACTGGAACTTTTGGGATGGAGAAAGTCGAGACTTTTTCTTGTTGATCTTGAAGCCTAGGTACTCTAGGAACTGGATCACCTGACTGGAAGCTTGCAAGCATTCGGTCTCGGATGCTGCCCACACCAGCCAGTCGTCCAGGTAGGCTACTACCTGAATTCCCTTTAGGCGTAATTGTTTGAGAGCTGCGCTCGCAAGCTTCGTGAAAATCCTTGGGGCTATGTTTAGCCCGAATGGCATGGCTCTGAAGGCGTACAGTTTCCGTTGTAGCCTGAACCCTAGGTAGGGGGAGAGTCGACGGCTGATTGGAATGTGCCAATAGGCGTCTGACAAGTCTATAGAGACTGAGTATGCCCTCTTGGGCAGTAAGGTCCTTATGTGTTGCAGTGTTAGCATCTTGAATTTGCAATTCACTATGAACTTGTTGAGTGGTGACAAGTCCAGAATGACTCTGAGCTTTTCCGAGTCTTTCTTGGGAACACAAAACAGCCTCCCTTGGAATTTGATGGACTTCACCTTTCGGATCACATTTTTCTCCAACAGTTCTTGAACGTACTCCTCCAAAATGGGGGTGGAGTGTTGGAAAAACCGAAGGCATGGGGGTGGAGTGCTGTACCAGCTCCAACCCAGTCCATTCTTGAGTAGGCTTTGGGCCCAGGGATCGAAGGTCCAGCGATCCCAAAATTTCATCAGTCTCCCTCCTACCGGTATCATTTCACTTGGACTGCCGTCCTGAGGTCTTGCCTCCCTGACCACGACCACCTCTGAATCCCCTTCCCCTTGAGGGGCGCCTAGACGAGCCTCTGGCTGCTCCTCTAGGTTTTGCACGAAAAGAAGAAGACTGTCCTTCGAACGTTGGGGCGAATGTGGTTGACTGACCTGGCACCGCCTGGGGTACCCACTGAAAGGCAGTCGGGGTTTGTGCCACCATCTGGGGCACTTGAGGCAAAGGCAATTGCAGTTGCTGTTGCTGTCTATAAGGCTTGGCTGGCCGAGATGGTAGCCTAGTCTTCATATTCTTCCTCTTTGGTTGAAGACCCTCATCCGGGGAAGATTTTCTTTTGATAGCCAGGCCCCACTTCTGGAGAAGATTTCTATTCTCCACGGCGGCCTTATCAACAACCTCTTTGACCACATCGGTAGGGAAAAGGTCTTTTCCCCAAATGTTGGAGGAGATTAACTTCCTTGGCTCGTGTCTCACCGAAGCCCCGGTGAACACGAACTCCCTGCAAGCTCTCCTTGCCTTGACGAAGCTATAAAGGTCCTTCGTCACTGTGGCTAAGTGAGACTTAGCCACTACCATGAACATTTCATGGACCTTGGGGTCACTTGCCATCGTCTCGAGAGTAGTCTGATGAGACATTGAGGCAGCCAGTCTTTCTTTTGTCTCGAACTCTCTTCGTAAAAGAGATTCGGACAGCTTGGGGAGGTCCTCGCCGAATTGCCGTCCGGCAATATCAGCCTCCAACTTTCCCACTGAGAATGTCAGATGGACATCCTTCCAGTCTTTGTGGTCCATAGGTAGAGCCAGCGACAAGGGTTTACACTCCTCCAGGGAGGGGCAAGGCTTGCCGGCCTCGACTGCCTTTAGGACAGCCGCAAACCCTTTCTGTAAAAAGGGGAAGGCTCTATCAGGAGAAGACACAAACGAAGGGAGCTTCTTGCTCAATGCAGCTACCTTCGAATTCGAGAAGCCCCTCTCTTTCATCGAGGATGAAAGTAGGGCTTGAGCCTTAGCGTGGTCCATAACAATGACCTCCTTCGGCTCTGTCTCCTCCCTTGAAGCTGGTTCTTTTCTCAGCCGGACATAGCAGTCCGGATATGATGCCTTGCTGGGCCAGAATTCTACCTCCTCTAGGGGAACTGAACCCAGCTTATCCGAAATGACGATCTTTCCAGTCGTCATCGGCATGTGCTCAGCATACCTCCATGGGTTAGCATCTGAGCATATGGGAAGGTCTTTCACATTGAGCCTTTTCCGGGGCCCATGTGATTCTGCCAGGGACTGCATACGCAGTTCCATTGCAGCCGCCTTCTCCTGATTCTCCTTCTGCATTTGTTGGATCATTCCAACAATCGAAGAGAGGGCCTGTCCCAGTTCTACTGGGAGGCCAGCCGATGTTGATGGGATAGGCTCCGGCATCTGAACCGGAGTAGCCGACACCTCGTCGACCTCATCCTCTACGACATCCGGGGTTTGAACTTGATCCTGACCTTCTGCCAGGAGGTCTTCTTCCAAACGATCGTCCAGGTCAGACATCCTGTCACACAACTGGATGTCTTGCATCGCATCTGCGACTTCCTCGTCCACCTGGACTTGATCTTGAAGGATCTCCTCTTGAGGCTGGGGAATCACTGCCTCAGCTGATGCCTGGGGAAAAAGATACGCCCTCATCTTCTCACTTGGAAGATAAGGGCCAGAGGTGTTCTTCTTGAAGCCCCTTACCCAAGTACGAAGCTTTTCCCTAGCTATATCCCTTGATTCCGCCGTTCTAGGGGAATCAAAAGCCTCAGTAATCAGGTTAGTGCATACAGTACATACCTGAGGGTCCCAATACTGGAGATCATCCTTGGAGACAGCGCATGCTGCGTGTCTCCTACAACACTCATGTCCGCAGAGGTTCTTGCTGCGGACATTGCAGAAAACATTTCCGCACTTCGGAGGGTCCTCCTGTAAAGAGAAGAAATTTCCATGAGTATCAAGTGAACTATGTATCACTGGATATGCATAGTATAGCATAACAATTCATAAATGAAAGACACACACTTGTGTTTCCCTCACAACCCATTGTTGCAGCCTTCCAGATAATAAAATCAAAAATGGTTTATCTCTACTAGAGTAAACAATGCAAGGTTTCCAGAGGAAACAGGTGGAGCTCACACCTAGGCAATGATTTTAAAAATCCTGGATAATAGACGGGGAAGAACTCTGCTTCCTGTCTGAGGGCAACAGCAAAGGGCTGTGTAAGAAAACACAATAGTGTTAGAAGATACAGTGCTGTACCTAAACTTTTACTATAGTTTTCTTCTTACTGTATATGCTATACAGAAGAATACTAGTACAGTATAGGAGGATGTGTGCCGGCCTGCCTTTGCCGGCCGGCACACACCACAATTAGCTTTAAAGTATACTACTTAACAGCTATAGGGCGGCAGCCCTCTGGTTCAAATGCCTGTGCCGGCGGCAGCAGCTGCCGGCCAGCAACAGCCAGTGTTGGCCGGCAATGATTGCCGGCCAGCAACTACACAAGGTAGTACCCAGCTGCCGGCCACACTCTTGGTGACCGGCAGACAAGGACTGACATAAGCCGGCCGGCAAAGGTACAAGACCGATGCCAGCCGGCAGCAAAAGAACCAGAAGACTACACCTGCCCGGCTGCCGGCCTCATAGGCCGGCAGCCGGCCTCATAGGCCGGCTGCCGGGACAGGTACAGCACTAGAAGAAAATAGAATGGATGCCGGGATAAGAGTGTACACAACCCCCCAAGCCCGGCAACCGAAAGAGTGCATATAAGGAAGGGGAGAAACTTAATTCAGGCTTCCTTGACCAATGCCGTCCGGCTCTGCCGGCAGGCATGGATGAGGGACCAAGAGAGGTCCGGGCAGCACTCGAAAACATAAGACCCTTGCCGTCCAGCGTCTCTGCCGGCCGGCAATG
>NC_090758.1:64536034-64541034 GCF_036898095.1 Palaemon carinicauda | reverse complement strand
TCTTTTAGTTTATTTCTCCTGCATTTACCAAATTCCATGACATTACGTGTCTGCTTAAATAGATATCATTAGACTGTTCTCCTAGTCTTTAGGTATAATTTCCTCTTGACATATTGCTCTTAATAAATCCTGCATGCATTCTTCCCCCTCTGTAGCTAGTATCTTAATCATTCCAATTTCAAGCTCTGATAAACCTGGTGCTCTACCATTTTTTTCATTTTACTCAATGGCAGCTTTACGTCTGTATTCTGTATCTCCATTAATAGCCCCTACAACCTTTGTTTTCTTCCCAGTTTTCCTCTCATTTCTAGTATTCAATTGTTTTTCACAATACTCTCCCTCTCTGAATGTCTTCAATATAATTCACTCTCTAACCTTGATGATTCCCAGTTGCCTCAGATCCTGTCTTTGCCTTTTCCCAAGTTTGAAATCCTATAGATATCCATTTATCCTTTCATTGTCTGCAGTCTTTTATTCAATTGTTCTACCACTCTTCCAATATCTATTTACTACTTTATATATATATATATATATATATATATATATATATATATATATATATATATATATATATATATATATATATTTGTATGTATGTATGTATATCATCAGTCATTGTATTAATGGTTAAAATAAATGATCCAGTATACAATATTGACAGTATATGTGGCAGCTTATCTTTTGAAGGAGAGCAAATTTAGTTGTTAACAATTGTTTATTTATCAATTGTGCCTATATATAAAAAATACTTGACTTTCTTCAATTGTTAAGCATATACACAAAACGTCGTTCATACGTCATTTAATTTATGAGGTATTAAGACCAATTAATAATAAACCTTGTTTAAGATAACACGCACACACTTGTTGCTTGAGATGCTCTTTGGATAGCCTTCGAAATATTGGTTAAAGGGCCGCCTCTTTGATTCTAGAATGAAATATTCCAGGACATTATAGATAGGTAAAAGGGTTTGCCTAAGTCACTTCGGTTGCCCATTGTTATCAAAGTCGTGTGGCCTTTAATGACATTGACAGAGACCTTTTAAATCCTTATCACAAAGCATAGGATTCCTACACTCAGAACTGGAAAGGTTGGACAAAAATTTATGCCATATCTACAATTTTATTTATGAAAGTTAGGTTTCAATCAGTAACAGATTGAAATAAGATATGCTTCAAATATCTGTTGAAAAGAAAAAAACTTAGATTTCAAGAAATGGTACCTATTTCCACAGACTCCATGACACTAATATGAAAATTGGCCCCGTATGCCATCTGTACCGGTCATACCACAGTGATTTTAAGAAGTTGAACAGAGTTTTTATATCATAGCTTGCTATTCCGCTGTTTGTGACAGTACTCCACATAATTTGTCATTACAAGTCTCTTATACCGTTCCTTCTCTAGTTTAGGAAAACTAGAATAGACGATTCTACAACAATCTCTTGTTCGTTTGTCTCCTTAAAACTTACAAGGCTCTTCGCCTGACTCTCTTCTTATCTGTCTGTCTATCTGTCTGTCTACCCATTTTTTCGTTTCTCTTTTGGAGTCATTTCATGATATCCCCTATATATTGCCAATCAAGGTACAATTATCTGCCAACAATTACTTTTACGGAATTAGTAATTCATCGAGATGACTTCGATCTAAATATTTTTCTTTTCTTCAAAACTAACAACGAACAATTTTCTTTGGTTTTAAAGAAATACAAAACAAGAAACGTATATTATTACCTTTTTTCCAATAGCAGGGCATTTCTTTTGCGTAATAAATTTCCTCACCACAAACAATTCATATATTAAATATAACAAACGATTTTGCTTATATTGTCACATGTTATATAGTTATGCTGGTTCACTTCCATATCCTAAAAAGATTATTTGGAATTTATCTACGCTAAATTAAAGTAAAATTCAATGGAAATTGTACCTCATTCAAGTCAATGATTGATCTTTTGAGTCTTGGCTTTAGGGGCTGATGATGTTGGTAAGACTTGTTCAACTAACTTTTTTCTTATCCCGCTCCTTCTTAGTTATTAATTTTCTGTGACGTCATGCAAACCTGATTTAATGTTTTATTTATGATCAGACCACTAAAATACATCCCTATCTCTTCTAAGTACCATTTTACCATATGCCTGTGTATGTCATTTTCTTTTTTGACATATCTGTTCTACCATCCTCTATGAAAAACCACTATATATTGAACCCTATTCGATTTTATTTGTGACAAAAATATTTTTCTTTATTATCGATCAGTATTCCTGGGAAGAAAGCACACACACATGCTAATAAAATTATGATTTCAGTTTTATTTATTTACTTTATAGATGGGTGTTTGGTGGTGGTGTTGGCTTGTGAGAGGAGGCCGGAGTAGAGCGATAGCCACAATCTCGAAACTTATCTTCTCGAAGATTACTTCAAATTGTAATAGTTTTGAAAGTGATCGTTTTATCTCAGATGGAATCAAATAAAATTCGTCAATGTCTTCTTTCGGCGTCTACCAAAGCAGCAGAAATCTGTTAACACTAAAAGGGAAATAGTCACAGTTTACTAGTTTCCCTTTTCTATTGCTGCTTGAGAAAGGGGTATAATAGCCTACTCGATAACTGATAATGGTAATTTTTTACTTTTTTTTTCTTTTTTTATTTTTAGTGAAATAAGATTATTTTTTTGCGATTCAATTTATCATGCTTATTTTTATATCAATAAATATTAGTGTATATTGTTGGTTCACAGAGTGAGATTCCGTGCTGCTTTCTGTTTCTTCAGGAATCCATCACTTTTCACTGTATGTTCTGTTTCCAGTAGTAAGCTCTTTTGCAAGATTACTGGAGTGACGTCAGATTCCCATCTATCTTAGTTTTAATTTTTTTGCAATGGTTTTAGTCTTTTTCAATAACGACTCTTCATTCAATCTATAGGTCTTAGTTCTCTTCTATATATTCTCTCCTCCTTTCTTGCACTTTTGTGTCCAAACGTACTTTGATATCTATGAATGGTAATTTCTTCTATGTCTTTCGACTAGAGTAACGTGTGGTTGAATTGATTGTATTAAAATTTCCGTCTATTGTAGCTACAGAGCAATTTAGCCTGGTAATTTTCTATCAAACTTGTATTTATTATTATCATTATGTTAAAGACAAAGGCAGCCTCAGTAGCATTGACTTTGTATTCTATTTTCTCAATAGTTAAGATTATTTTCTTCTTCGAGTTACTGCATTTATCTAGTAATTAGGCAAAAGTCTTTCTTCATAATGGGTAGACAAAATTAGGTTAAGTCACGAAACGAGGTTTTAATGTAAAGTTTACAAGTCAGATAAAACAAGTCAGTAAGCAGCTATGCATATCCAGAAGTTTGCCTCCCCTTTTCATGCTGTAATGGCAGAAATGATGCTGGCAACGTCCTTAATTATGGTAATTCTGTCTCATGGGGAAAGGCGCATGTGTGTGTTGGCTGACTTCGGTGCTGCGGGCGGTGCAAGTAGTGACGTGAGCAGGGCAGCGAATTCTCAATGGCTGAGATGGTCGACGAGAGTGGACCAGTCTTAGTCAGACTGCCGTCACACTCATTCATGTTCGATGGGTTGCCATCTTGCTCTGTAATGGCTGTCTGATCGGGAAGTGTTTACCAAAAGGGTATCCATGCTAGGCGGGCTGTTTGAGCGCTGATCAGAGCTGTCTTGATTAGAGTTCTTAATCGGTGGAGTTCATATCCGATGTATTGCTCTATTTGTTGAGTGGTATTAGGCGATGGTTATTCCCGCTGTATGAGGAGAGCTTCAAGTACTCTAAGTCTTCTGCTCTGTGGATCGCACCTAATGATCTTAGTACTCTGGATGATGTCCTCACGCTTAATGTTGCTGTTGTGGATCTGGATGTCATATACTCTTATTGTGCTTCTTGAAACTCATAGCTGCTTAATGCTTGTTCTTTACCCGTTTTGTAAACTTTGCAACAAAACCTCGATTCGTGACTTACCCAATTTTTTTCCACCTATTATGAAGAATGACTTTTGCCCAATTACTGAGGGAATGTAGTAATTCAGGGAAGTAAATAATCAGAGCTATTGAGAAGATAGAATACAAAATCAATGCTGCTGAGACAGCCATTTCCTTCAACAGAACTTACCTTAAAGAGGGTCTACTGCCTTAATCAATTATTATTATTATTATTATTATTATTATTATTATTATTATTATTATTATTATTATTATTATTATTATTATTATTATTATTATTATTATCAAATAATTTAACAAGTAATATTCTTTAAATATCAACTTACCCAGAGAGGATTTTCCTGCATTTCACACAAAAGCTATGGAAGACAAATTTCTTTGGAAGAAGCTAAAATGGTGGTTGAAAAGTAACCAACATTCAGAAATGTAGTAGGCGATCAATGGAACATGTTATGTTCTTTTTGTATCTCAGACTAATACATAGAATATAATGAGGAATTGATTTGTGAAAAAGATTTAATGTATTAATGAGATCCTTTGTAATTAACGCAATGGAAAGTATGTCAGATTTCGAAACTCAATTAAGACAGCATAGGTATAAGGTTTGAACAGGGAATCCAAACAACAGTTTAGTTTGAAATGAGAAAGAAGGTGATAACTATATTTATTAAAACCATGGCAAAAAATCTACACTTTAATGATATTGTAAATTGAAATGTAAGAGTATCTTTTATCATCAAAGAAAACTAAGTCGATTTAGTTACCGGCAATACAGGAATGTATAAATTTTGAAATAAATGCTTCAAGTATTGTGAATGGTTTTGTAATTCTCTTTGATTCAGCAACACAAGCTCCTCCAGCTTTAAACTGATTAATTACCTTGAATAGAGTAACCATATTAATATTTCTTTTTCGATCAAATATAAATCCAATGTATTTTTCCCACATTTGAGAGAAATCCCTAAATTTCCGTGATCTGGTGAATTCATTCTCGCCACAAACTCGTCCCGGGAAAGTCCAAATATTAGGAAAGAAAACAG
>NC_090758.1:64498534-64523534 GCF_036898095.1 Palaemon carinicauda | reverse complement strand
GATTAGAAGAGTAGCGGATGGCTTTTCCAAGAAATAACATACTGCATATTATGTTTGATAAAATTTTTACTATTTCCTTATTTTGCTCATGGAACTGTGTTTTTCAAACTTATTTTTGTAATGATTGAGATTCCCGACATCTTACACGCTTTACTCAGCTCTTATGGTATAGCTAGTCTTACAACAATAATTCTTCTATATCAGGTATATTCCCTGTAGTTCGCTTCAAGGGATTTTGTCAAAAGTTATTTTTGCAAGACTTTTTCTAACTAGAATTAAGCTTTTAGGATTATATTTAAGAAGTTTATTTGCCAGGGATATGAACTCAGTAGTAAACATTGTATTTTTTCATTGTTAGAGGGTCTTTCAATCAAACTTCATATAGAGATATCAATCCCTATTGATTTAAAATCAATATCTCATTATTTATGGAAGGTATTGGTGGTCATTGGTTAGGATCTAGAAGTAACAGTCCCTTATGGTTATTTTACAGACTTAAGGCTACACTTCATTTTTATCTGGCAGTAAGGAAGTCAGGAAATTTCATGCAGAATAAAAAAAAAAATAAACAGATAGACATAGCTCAGTGAGAACGCAAAGACGCAAAAAAGGATTATATTTAAGTTTATTTGCCAGGTATATGAGCTCAGTAATAAACATTGTATTTGTTCATTGTCATCGGGTCTTCCAATCAAATCTCATAAAAAAAGATATCAATCTTTATTGCTTTAGAATCATTTTTGGCAAACGTTAGTTAGGATCTAGTATTAGTTGTCTCTTGAGGTTATTTTACTGATTTAAGGCTGCACTTCATTTTTTTTCTGGCAATAACAAAGGTAGCAAGTTTCATTCAGAACTAGAAAAAAAACACATAAGGACATAGCTTAGTAAAAAAAAAAAAAAAAAAAAAAAAAAAAAAAAAAAAAAAAAAAAAAAAAAAAAAAAAAAAAAAAAAAAAAAAAAAAAAAAGTACCAAGAAAGGGGCCTAAAAGAAAAATAAGAAAAAGTGCAAGGCAGAAAACTTATGAAGAGGCAAAAACTTCCCAAGTGGAAGCATATGAACATGAAGTGTTTAGGTTCCAGGCAGAGAATGATAGTGGAACCTCATTAGGACGTATAACCATCAGTCATACAGCTCCAAGTACTGTAAACCCTAAGCTACCCCGAATCTACGATCATGACAAAAGGAATACGTTTATCAAAAGAAAGGAAAGATTTGTAGAGGCATGTTTGGCCAAGGGGGAAGATGGCGAGCTATAGCAGCGCATATTTGACAGGTAAATATATGCAAGTCTCTTAAGGATATAAAGTGACAGAAGAGTGATTTCAAAGATCAAAATGGATTATTTCAAAACAAGGTGAGTCTATAATTTTGTTGCAAGACCAAAGAAAGTTCAAGTGATAAGATACTATTTTTCAGCAAACGAGCAATAAAGAACAATGTCAAGATCAGGGAGTTTTCTGAGTAGTCTACTACCTAGACATTGATGGGACAAACATAAAGAAACCCGGAGGATGAATCAGGAACTAAAAGATAATCACTTAAAAACCGAAGGAGAGGAGTAAAGGTAAGGTTTTTTATGTTATAAGTATGTACATTTTGGAAAAGATCTTTTGAAAGATATAAAAAGTACCAATAGAAGTCCAAGCAAATATTCAGGAAGTGCTTCAACAATTAAAGAACCGAAAGACGTAGCAATGTTCATGATTTGTTTGAGTATCAACAGAGGTATGCTAGAAAACTACATCATGTATAAATAAAACAAGGAATATTTCATGATATACTTGTTCGACAGCTTTGTACATCATATTTTCTACAAAAAAAAAAAAAAAAAAAAACATATTCTTTATAATTACTATCAACTCTGCTCCTGTGATATGGACCTATCAACAGGTATAATAATAAAAGTGACCTCAATGTAGGGATAACGGTAGGAAGCAGCTAAGATCAGTTATCCAGAAAAGACCTTTCTCTATATATAATTCCGTTTACTTTCATACAAAACATCAACGCAAACAAATATATTTCATTACTTAAGTTTTATTTTGGATTTAGGTTAGCACTTGGATAACCGATGTTAACTCTACGATTACTCAAAGCTGAATGACCATACTGGCCCACGGGCACTTATTTCGCGTGCTCAGAAAGGTCTCTTCACGCCACCTAGAAATAACTTCATAACAACTCAAGGTAAAATAATTTATTTATCATTCGTTCCACATATGCAGAGTATTATATGTCTATAGCAATCATTACTGAGCTCTAGCAAGAGCATTTAAAATAATATTCTTCATATTAGATTTCATCATTCTGTGATTAGAGATGTAGTGACTATATTCTGAAGAGTTATCTGTTTGTAATTTTAGTCTTCTAGAAGTGTTTCAAATGTTAAAGATATATTCTGTGTAATGATCTTTCTGTAATTTTAGTCTTCTGTTAGCGTTTTCAAAGTTAAAAATGCACTCTGAGCAGTACTCTTCCTGTAATTTTAGTCTTTTGGAAGAGTTTTAAACGTTATAGAAGCATTCTGAACGATAATATTTATGTAATCTTACTTTTTTGGAAGCATTTTCAACATTAAAGATGCATCTGGGCTATGATCTTTCTGTAATTTTAGCCTTCAGGAAGTATTTTAAACATTAGAGATATAATCAGGCAAATATCTTTCTGTAATGTTAGTCTTCATAAAAGAAATTTATGATCACACTACTTTATGAAGATATTGACCACTGTCTCCTTAGAATATCTATGATAATGGCATTTATTAATAGTTCATACATTGCTATTATATGGTCTATGCATACACACACATGGTTGCTAAAGGGCATATTTAAATAGGTAGTAGTAGTCATGAGATCTGATTACTCTGTTAACATTCCTCTCTGTCTCTATCTATAGTAGAGGAGCCTATGGGATGGGAATCAAATGGTAAATTTTGTAGTCTAATTTTAAAGACATAAAAACATCTCTAATAGTTAACATTAAATATCACTAAGTATCATAAGCAGTTCACCATGAAAAAGGTACTTAATTTGATATTTATGAATAAAAAGGTTTTATAACTTTTAAAAGATATCAGAGTAGTTTTTCGTTCAGTATAAAGTAAAACACACCCCAAGCATGAGACAAGAGAAGGAATGTGTCTATTTTTTGCTCATGTGAGGACATTGACCCAACTCACTTTCCACCATCACACATTATAGGTTTTAAGGACGGGAATGTTGATATTTTCTTATTGTATTGTTAAATACTAATTTTTTACAATAAAGAAGTTTATAAAAAGAGAAGAAAAAAATAAACATGTGATGAAACATCCCCTACAAACCATATTTAAGTTTCAATAAAGTTTAAAATCAGGGTTAGAAAAGTAAAACATGATATACATGAATAAAAAAAAATGAGAAGTACATTACATTGATATCCTTATTAAGTAACAAACACGCCAGGTATATTAACTCCCAATTATCTAAAAAATTCTATTCATTTACGCGGTATAAAGCATTCTAACAAACCAAATAAGCTAACTCGGATATAAACCAAAAAACAATTAGGTTTCAAAATAAAAGGGTGTTTATATAGATTAGCAAATGTCATACTAAAAAATATCATACCTAGACTTTAATGGAGGCCAAATACGAATAACTTTGGTAGGATGATATAAACGGAATAGCAGGAGTCAATTATACAAACAACCATCAGTGGTGCTGACTTCAAAGAGCAGTACACCAAATAGACCCATGATGAAAGACTGGCATTCCTCTTTTCACTTCTAATTAAATATAGATTCACCTAAAAGATATTGGTACTGAAAGAAATATTCAAGTTGAGAGAGAAAAATCACTGAAGAAACCGTAAACAATCAGACAAAGTAAACATAAGTCAGGAATTTGGATGTTATGCAATGGAATCGTGGTAGAATAAAAGAGGTTACAGGTAGCTGAAAAAAAAAATAAATAAATAAGAAAGAAACACGGTGTATAATTTCCAAAATAACAAAATTCAATAGCCCTATGGTAAAAAAGAAAAAATAATACTGAGATAACACAAACAAGTACGGTACCTTAGGAAATGCTCTTAATACAAGAAAAAAAAATGGTTTCAAAGGAATGTAACGCATAAGTCTTATTGTTGAAAGACAACATCGTAGGAAATGACTGTATTGATAAATCTATTCACCTTAGCCATCAAGGGATTTTTATTATATCCCATGATCTCGTTCTTAGGCATTACTCAAGAATGATAAATCCTCTAACTTTGTAAGAGATTAATTTGATTTTGTAAACTTTAAAGAATTGGAAAATGAAAGCACTTCCTTACCTAATTCTCTCTCTCTCTCTCTCTCTCTCTCTCTCTCTCTCTCTCTCTCTCTCTCTCTCTCTCTCTCTCTCTCTCTCATCCTTGAGGATGGAAACCAGGCAATGTTCATCCAATTTTCAAGAAGGGACCGAACGAAGAGTCTGGTAACGACAGACCTGTGTATCTAACTTCAGTGCATTGCAAGATTTTTTAATCCCTACCTGTTAGGTAGTAGGTTGGCCAGGGCACCAGCCGCCCGTTGAGACACTTCCACTAGAGAGGTATTGGATCCTTTGACTGGCCAGACAGTAATGCATTGGATTCCTCTCTCTTGTTACGGCTTATTTTTTCTTTGCCTACACTTACACAGAATAGTCTGGCCTATTCTTTACATACTCTCGTCTTTCTTCATACACCTGACAACAATGAGATACTTAACACTTCTTCACCCAAGGGGTTAATTACCGTACTACAATTTGTTCAGTGTACTTACCTCTTGGTAAGGGTAGAAGAGACTCTTTAGCTATGGTAAGCAACTTTTCTAGGAGAAGGACGCTCCAAAATTAAACCATTGCTCTCTAGTCTTGGGTAGTGCCATAGCCTCTATACCATGGTCTTCCACTGTCTTGGGTTAGAATTCTCTTGCTTGAGGGTACACTCAGGCACACTATTCTATCTTATTTTTTTTTTCCTCTTGTTTTTTTTAAATGGTGTGTTGGGCAGGCTTAATAGAAGGGCCATGGATGCCTGGTGGTTTATCAAGAGGTTGTCTTCTTCTTTTTATGACTTTTTCTTCTCAAAACCATCCTTACTGTCCTCCCTTCAGTTGAAATGGGTTCCTGGAGGGTATTTAGCCTTCCATGGTGTATTGGCTCCTCCATGTTGACCAGTTTTTCCGACTTTTTACTATAGTCTATGAGTATCATCAATCATTTTATTTATAATTCTGTACATATTGTTTTTGTTATAATTCTTGTTAATCTAGTTTTTGAGTATGATGTCTCTTTTTTATTTCTATTAATTCTTATGCTGTCTGGACACATTAAGCGAAATCCGGGACCAGTGCGTCCTAGATTTCGTCAATGTCGTCTTCTGTATTGCAATATTCGTGGTCTTCATGCAAATATCCAATACCTTAGAGTTGCATCCAGACAGTATGATATTCTTTGGTTTCTATTATGATGCACTCATCTAAGCTCCTTATTAAGAAGCCAATAATGTTGAAACGTTATGCCATCCCTAGGGCCAGGGGAATGGCGGTGTATATTAGGACCGAGTACCCTGCTTCTCATAAGTCCTGCTATCAATGTGGATGTCATGAGATTCAGGTAATAAAAGTTTGTGGCAGGCATAACAACTTTTATTTGTGTTCGATCTACCGGAATCCAGACATGGATGATTCTATCTTCGATTGTCTTCTTACCATTATGGCTAAGGTACAAGAAGATGATAGAAAGGCTTCTTTTGTCTTTGTTGGTGATTTTAACCCTGGATAGGTACGCTCCTCGGACACCCCTTTAAGGGTATACTCGGTCGCGCGCGACCCCGACGCAAAAAAAAAAATCTTGAAAACTCTGTTTTTGCAGTAACCTCCTTTTTTTTTTGCCAAAAAAAAGTTCAATGAATGCTTAAAACTAGTGTAAAGATAAATACTACTCATCTGCTGAAAAACTATTTATTATAAATATTTTAAAAAATTAAGTAGAAAAATAAAAAGACCTTACATAAAAATTCATACAAAAAAAATTTATACATATATACACAAATCCTTTTAGGAATTGATTCTTGAATGTTTAGGACACATCTTGATGTATTTTGGATGAAGTCGGACCCATGGAGGTGAAGATCTGAAATGAGAAAAAAGGGTAACTTTTTCTGGCCAAAAAAATGTGTCCAAATTTCATTAATTCTTTTGGGTACCCAAATGAAATAGGAAGTGGCTAATTTTTTTTAGGGAATAAACATATGTTATCCTAAAATAGAAATATGTAAAAAAATCTTCATTATTTTGTAAATTACATTTATATCAGGGGCCATATCTAAAGGTCATTTTTTGAGTACTTAGAAATTTCGTAAAAAAATACATATATTTAATATATAATATGATATTTATGCAGGTAAAAATACACCAAAATATCACAAATTCTATAGGGAACAAGAATATATCTAGATATGGCAACTTACGCTTCGGATATGTCCACAAAATGGCCGCCAACCACACTGACTCAGACTCCCTAATCTGTCACCTGAAATGCAGGAAGGGTATGTCAATTTCAAGGTGTTATTTACTAATTTAATTATTCTTGGATATGCATAAAAATGGTATGGTGGATTGCTGGATGATTGTCAATTATTTTACGACTATAAAATTAAAATTCTGACTCAAAAAATTTTATTTGAAGGGAAATAAAATTAAAAAAAAATGTAAAACAACATAATATTTTAGCTGAAAAAATTTGATGATATTCAATCAAAAAAGAAGTAAACAAAATTTTCCGACAAATAAACATCTAAATGAATCATTACTCTGTGATAGTTCCTTAGTACGTAGTAATTTTGAAAGAAATGAGAAAAACGAAAAAGTGGCAATCGCAGGAAAATCGAACAAATACCTATACATACGCCATATCTGGCTAAAAAAAAAGATAGGCATGGGTAGCCAGATCATCTAGAAACACTTTCCAACACTATAAAAATATAAGTTTTGCGACACTACTTGCCAATTCCTTATGGTAACATGACTAAGCAAAAAAATGCAAAACAAATAAAAAGGGCACTCGCGGAAAAATGGCCAACATTCTAATATACGGCATTTCAGAAAAAAAAAATTTCAGCCACGTGCTAGGCAAACCATCAAGGCATATTTTCCGACAAATAAACATCTAAATGAATCATTACTCTGTGATAGTTCCTTAGTGCGTAGTAATTTTGAAAGAAATGGGAAAAAACGAAAAAATGGCAATCACAGGAAAATCGAACAAATACCTATATATACGCCATATCTGGCTAAAAAAAAAGATAGGCATGGGTAGCCAGATCATCTAGAAACACTTTCCAACACTATAAAAATATAAGTTTTGCGACACTACTTGCCAATTCCTTACGGTAACATGACTAAGCAAAAAAATGCAAAACAAATAAAAAGGGCACTCGCGGAAAAATTGCCAACATTCTAATATACGGCATTTCAGAAGAAAAAAAAATTCAGCCACGTGCTAGGCAAACCATCAAGGAACATTTTCCGACAAATAAACATGTAAATTAATCATTACTCTGTGATAGTTCCTTAGTACGTAGTAATTTTGAAAGAAATGGGAAAAAACGAAAAAATGGCATTCACAGGAAAATCGAACACATACCTATATATACGCCATATCTGGCTAAAAAATAAAGATAGGCATGGGTAGCCAGATCATCTAGAAACACTTTCCAACACTATAGAAATATAAGTTTTGCGACACTACTTGCCAATTCCTTACGGTAACATGACTAAGCAAAAAAATGCAAAACAAATAAAAAGGGGCACTCGCGGAAAAATGGCGAACATTATAATATACGGCATCTCAGATAAAAAAAAAGACATGCACGTGTTAGCCCAACCATCAAGGCACACATTCTAACAAATAAACATGAAAAAAAATCAATAATATACGGCAATTCCTTACTACGTAGTAAATTTTTACAAATATTGAAAAAAAACAGAAACTGGCAACCGCAGTTAAATACCCCATATACCAATAACTACGTCGTATCTGACAGAAACAAAGTCACGCATGGGTAGCCAGATCATCTAGACACACTTTCCAACACTAAAAAAGCAAAAGTTTTACGACACTATTTGGCAATATCTTACGGAAAAATTACTTGGCAAAAAAATTAAAAAAAATGAAAAAGGGGCACTCGCAGTAAAATGGTCCTCGTGGTGATGAACGACATTTTAACTAAAAAAAAAATCATGCACATGGTAGCCAAACAATCCACCAAGACTTTCCACAACTGATAACCTATACAAGTTGCACCATTCTACGACAATTTCATAATACGTAATAACTTTGATAATTATGCAAATTACCTTAGAAGGGTAAACTCGGTCGCGCTCGACCCCGACGCGTCTCAGAAATCGGGGAAAGAGTACAGCTACATCAATGCACATCTGGACACTACTAGAGCGTGTAGGCGAGACCCCTACTGCAGGTCGATCACCCACAAATTCAGTCACGGGGGTGAGTCACGTGAGAAAAACCTCTTTTTTTTTGACGCTCGGGGTCGCGGACGACCCACCGTACCGTTCCAGGGTTAATGCTCACCATAGGGAGTGGTTAAGTTCTATCTCCCCTACCGATCGCCATGACTTAAGAGCTTTAGACTTTGCCTCTGAATCAGGCTGTGAGCAAATCATAAATGAAGCTACTCACAGGTCTGGTAATTGCTTGGACCTTGTATACACTGACTCTCCTGGAGTTATAACTAGTAAGGTTTGTTCTCCAGTCGGGACATCTGATCATGCCTTGATTTCATTATCAGTGAAGACTGAGCAGCCGGTCCCTGATACATCATATTCTTGTAAAATTTATATGAAATCCCAAGCAGACTGGAATGGGATTCTGCATGATCTTTTGTACTTGAATTGGTCACAATCATATAATAGTGTAGATCCTGTTGTCCCTTTGAATGAGAATCTAGTCAATATAATTAATAGGAGTATCCCTTCTCGTGTGCTAAGGTACCGAGTGAAGGACAAACCGTGGTTCAATAATGATTGCAGACGTGCTTATTTGGAGAAGCAGGAGGCCTATCACCTTTGGAAGGGTAAGAGATCAGATTTGACCTGGAACAACTATACTCAGCTTCGAGCTTTTGCTCAGAGAGTTTATGCCTCAACTGAAAAGGAGTACAATTTAATCATAAAAGAAACATTTTCTGGTACAACTCAGGAACATAAATGGTGGTCTACCCTTAAATCTTCACTCTTTGGTGTAGATTCAACAGTTCCTCCTTTACTTAAACCAGATGGCTCAGTCACTCACTGTCCAAAGGAAAAGGCAACCCTTTTGGCTGATGTGTTGACAGTAAACAGAGTAATGAAAAACTTGAACTTTCTCATTCCTGTTTTCCTGAGGCTGAACTAACTAGTTTAGCTTTTCGATCTCGTGAGATTAAAGCTCTGTTGGTGGACCTTGATGCTTATGGAGGTGTAGACCCAAATGGTATTTTTCCTTTGTTTTTTATAAAGACTGCAGATTTCTTAGCTCCAAAGTTATCTGTTATTTTGCGCAAGTTAGCAAGAAGAGGAGCTTTTAGCACTTGTTGGAGAATTGGTAATGTTACTCCTCTATGTAAATGTATTTGTTGTAGCTCAAGTCCCACTGATTACCGCCCAATTTCCATAACTCCCATATTATCTAAAGTTTATGAACGTCTTCTGGCAAAACGTCTTAATAGGTTTGCTGAAGATAATCATCTACTCCCTAGTTTGCAATTTGGTTTTCGTAAAGGCCTTGGAGCATGTGATGCCCTTCTTACAATCTGCAATGCTGTACAGAAATCAATTGATTGTGGTCAGGAAGTTCGTATGATTGGCCTTGATTTTAGTGCCGCCTTTGACCGTGTTAATCATGAGGCCCTTGTTTTCAAACTGAAACAGTTGGGAGTGGATGGGCCGTTTCTTAGCATTATTATTGATTTTTTTAAGTAATAGATTTCAAAGAGTTGTTGTTCATGGGCACCATAGTGATTATAGGAATGTGATATCCGGTGTTCCACAGGGTAGTGTTCTTGGCCCATTACTTTTCATACTATATACACATGACATCTGGTTTGGCCTAGAAAACAAGCTTGTTGCATATGCAGATGATGCTACTCTCTTTGCATCAATTCCATCCCCTGAATGTAGATCTGGGGTTGGTGAATCCCTTAATAGAGATTTAGCTAGAATTAGTGCATGGTGCATATTATGGGGTATGAAGTTGAATCCTAACAAAACTCAAAGTATTATTGTAAATAGGTCAAGGACGGTGGCTCCTCAACATCCGGATCTCAGTACTGATAATGTTTCTTTAAATTTGTATGACTCTTTCAAAATTTTAGGTGTGATTCTCGACAGCAAATTTACTTTTGAGAAACATATAAGGTCTGTGTCTTCTTCAATTGCACCAAAAATAGGCTTATTGAGAAAGTCATTCAAGATTTTCGGTGATCAATCTAATCTGAAGAAGTGATTTAATTCTTTCATTCTACTTTGTTTTGAGTATTGTTCTCCTGTCTGGTCTTCAGCTGCTGATTCTCATCTTAATTTGTTGGACAGAAACTTACGATCTATTAAATTTCTTATTCCTGATCTAGATGTTAATCTCTGGCACCGTCGTTCAATTAGTTCATTATGCATGTTGCATAAGATTTTTCATAACTCTGACCGTCCTTTACATTCAGATCTCCCTGGACAATTCTATCCTGTTCGTAATACTAGGCAGGCAGCTAATTCTAATAGCCAGGCCTTTTCCATCATGAGGCTCAATACTACGCAGTATTCTATAAGTTTTATTCCAGCTGTTACCAAGTTGTAGAATGATCTTCCTAATCGGGTAGTTGAATCAGTAGAACTTCAAAAGTTCAAAGTTGGAGCAAATGCTTTTTTGTTGACCAGGCGGACATGAGTCTTTTTATAGTTTATTTATGACATATTTGTTTTTGATGTTGTTTATAGTTTATATGTGACATGTCTGTTTTGACGTTGTTACTTTTTTTAGAACGATTTATTGTTAATTTGTTCTCTTCATTTATTTATTTCCTTATTTCCTTTCCTCACTGGGGTATTTTTCCCTGTTGGAGCCCCTGGGCTTATATCATCTTGCTTTTCCAACTAGGGTTGTAGCTTGGATAGTAATAATAATAATAATAATATAGAGGATTCTATAGTAGAACATATAAAGAAAAATAATCTTCTGAGAGACAGTCAATGTGGTTTTAGACAAAAGAGATCCTGTCTGACAAATCTGGTTGAATTTCTCCACATGTTTAGCATTTGTGACAGAGAAATAATTTACCTTGGCTTTCAAAGGGCTTTTGACAAGGTCCTCCCCCCCCAAAAAAAAAATAATAGTAATGGTTAAAATTAGAGTACTAGACATCATTGACGAGCCAGCTGAATCGATCGAAGACTGGCTGCTAAGCAGGGTACTCAAGAGTGCTAAACAATTGAGAAGCCTCATCGTCGGCAGCTTTTACAATTGGAGTGCCTCAAGGGTCCAAACTTGGGCCAGTACTATTCCCGATTTACATTAATGGCATGGATTCAGGATTACCTGGTATAATAGCCAAATTTGCCGACGACACTAAGCTAGGCATAAATATTTCGAATTCAGAAGACGTACAAGCCTTCAGAGAAAATCAAATTAAGTTATGAGAAAAGTCCAGAAAACTGCAAATGCCTTTTCACTTTGGAAATGTAGTCATGCACATAGGCTATAGTAACTTGCAAAGAGAGTACTCACTATTGGTCAATAATATTTTAGGGTGGACCAGGCGAAAGATCTCGGCATTATTATTAGTAAAGATTTTAAGATCACCAAACAGAGCATAAAAGCTGAAGGAAGCACAAAAACTAATAGGATACATAAAAAAAAAAAACCAATTCAAATACAGAAACAAAGACACTACACTACAGCTGTACGTATCACTAGTAAGACCCCCTCTAGAATACAGTCCAATTCTGTGCTTTTAGTATTCAGAGTGATATAAATACACTGGAAGCAGTGCAAGCTAGGTCCACCAAAATAGTTGTAACACTGAAGCAATTTGGATATAGACGGAGGATGGAACGTATTAACGTATTGAATCAACAAACTCAAGGACTAAGGAGGCATTCAAAAGTCGTAAAGGAATAAAAACTGTAGATAACAACAGTCTATTCACGCTCAACACAAATCAACGCAGAGGTAACAGATATAAACTAGAATGGAAAAATTCAAAACCACTCAATGTGCTAATTTCTTTACATAAAAATAGCAAATACAATTAAATGGGACAATCTTCCAGTGAATGTAGTAAAGAAACACGGTAGCCTAAACTAGTTCAAGAAAAAAAAATAATAAAAAAAATATAAACATTTAAATGAAATCGCCTTACTCAAGAACAAATGGAGTCTCCCTGGATGGACTAAAAAGTCTTTAACTTAGGCCGGTCACACACATGCAGTTAAAACTGTCAGTTTGGACTTTTCAGTTATAACTGACAGTTTTAATTGTCAATTGACAAGTCCACAGATGTACAGTTGAATCGTTCAGTTTAACCATGGATTCCGAGGAGCACGATCTAGAAGCGCTCGGGGTATTATTTGTAATGGTAAAAGAAAATAGGAAAAAACAACTAAGAAGCGCAAACAATGGTTCCATAAGTGGTTGCTGAGGCGAAATAAATCTTCTGATGTTCAATTACTGAAAAAAATAAGTGATGAAGCCAAATATTTTAAACATTACCTACGAATGAGTGAAAATGTGTACCAAAAATTGCTTTCTCTGGTATCTCCTTTTATTAAAAAGAAAGATACAATAATGCGAAGTGCAATATCGCCTCATGGAAGACTAACGGCTACCTTAAGGTTTCTAGCAAAAAGAAACATACTCTATTAGATCTGAAGGGCAACTGTGGACTGCGCAGTTAAACCCCACACACGCTCAGTTCTCAGTCAAACAGCCACAGTTGACAAATAAAACTTTTAACTTTTCTATTTCCTTCAGTCGAACTGCGCAGTTCTGTTGAACTGAGACTGATGGTCCCACAAACGTTAGTTACAACTGTCAGTTATAACTGAACAGTCCAAACTGACAGTTTTAACTGCACGAGTGTGGCCGGCCTAAGACATCCAAAATCCTTGTAACTCCCTGTAACTCTTCTACACGCAGATGCACACATAGACATAACCACATTTGAGAAATATTACCATGCTATTGGGGAAAATTGTCTTATAAATATTGTTTCTACTGTCCTTTTTCAACTTGGAATTACAATCTAAATAGGAATCACACGATCGACTATATCTTCTCTTTTAATCCCAAAATTTTCATGGTCTATAATTTACAAAAAATTAATAATCTATTTACTTCGTTTTGCTGTAGATGACATTGTTCGGCAAAACATTCTCTGCTCACAATAACTTTCTACCTTTCCCAATAGGCCATTAGTTAAACTTTTGTTGTCTGTGTAAGATTTGTCCTATTTTCAAAATATGCTTTTGGGGGGACAAATAAATAAAATACTTTTATTTGAATTATTCAGGTGAAATAAAAATATTTTTCAGATTTCCAGTCTCCTCCATTTTTTTTACAAAGTACAACTTAAGAAATTCAATTTTGAATTCCGCATACGGAAACTACTTAGAACTTTTCCAGAAAATCCTACAGGTCTGTAGTTATGGATCGTTGCTGTAATTCTGATGAGAATTATTCTTCTTTTGACCATTCATCAATAGTTTTGTATATCTCACTGTTTATTTCTTTATTCAACAATGACAATAACTATAAATACTTCAATAGATTACAATACTTATATCAGCCCAAGCATGATTATTAATATAGGTATGTGATGGGTAAAAGAATGATCAATTCCTTAAACCTAAGAGCAGAAATTTTGACTACCTATTATAACCAACCTTTTGGGAGAGGCACTTGCCATCTTTTAAAATTTGTTGTACCAAAAATAAAAGGACGCTAATGGCCATTAAGGAATGTTTGAACAAATATTTTCTCTAATACAGTTTTATTGAAGCCTAATAAAAAAATCAACATATATTGATGTGCAGGCGTTACGTTATTGTGAATGAAAAAAAAAATATAAAAGAACGTTTAGTTACATATTTCTTGCATAAAATAAAGGCTTATACTCTTTACCCTTCAGAAAATAGCAGTCGACTAATTTTGAGGATGATTAAATCTGTTAATCCAAGTTACATTTATAATCTGATACGATGATGGCAATTGAAAGAACTTGAGAATCCTTTTAAAATTCTTCACCACTATCTCTCTCAAAATTATCTATGAGTGTCGTTCACTATAGCTGTGAGCTATTGGTATCAACAATGTTTCTAGGGTAACTTCATCTAACATTAGCGAAAGAGGACTTCTTTAGGTAACTATGGTTTAAAACAGCTACTTGCATCATTATCTTGTTACTTTGTTTACAAATAAAAGTAAATCACTATTTAAATAGATTTTTTAAGATGTCTCTAGTGTCTGAAAACTTTTTATTTTATATCCACATAATATTGAATAAAAAACATGTAATTAGCTTGAAACATTTTTGCTTCTATTAGTAATATATGTCATTAACATTCATATAAACTTTAGCCATAACGTTAATAGAAAATATACCGTCTTCTAAAATATCAGGTCTCTACCTTGTTAGTTCTCGCGGTGGGTGTGTTTAACGGACTTTTTTAAGTGCAATATGTAGTTATTTATTACCTTCCCTGACCTTGAATACCAGCAGTATCAGATATTCTTTTTGAGAAACAAAAAGGCAAATAAATGATTTCCTTTAATGTTTTTAAGAAAAGCTTTTAACATTATGAATCGTTCAACGTCTCAAATATTTAACGCAGAGTTTGAAGGCATTTTTAAATATTATGATTTCCTGAGCATTATAGTCTTTGTACTCTAATATGATATATTAGGTGATTGTTTGTCCAATAAATGATTGTTAATCTATGATGTGTCTAAAGATTTTCTCAAGAAGTAGAAATTCAAAAGTTGTGCCCTTACGATCAGTTTGCTTCATATTTCACTGTTATGAATTTTATTTAAAGAGAAGATGTAATACAGACACACACACACACACACACACACATATATATATATATATATATATTTATTTATTTATATTTTTATATATATATGTATGTATGTATGTATGTATATATATATATATATATATATGTATATATATATATATATATATACATATGTATATATATATATATATATATGTATGTATATATACATATATACATATATATACATATATAATTATATATATATATATATGTGTGTATATATGTATATATATACACACAGACACACACACACACATATATACATATATATATATATATATATGTATATATGTACACACACACACACACACATATATATATATATATACATATACATATATATATATATATATATATGTATATGTATATATATATATATATATATGTATGTATATATATATATATATATATATGTATATTAATCTATTTGTTAATGAAAGTCAATAAAGTCAGGTGCACAAATAAAAAAAAAAATTTTCTTCATACTGAGAGCAAACCCTAGTTTCTTCAATAAAAAGACAAGTTCGCTACCAATCACTCCAGCGGAGATATTACAAAAAATCGGAACCTGAGTGCTAACAACATTTCGGGATTTACCTGATCAAACAGCAGATTTCCATACCATCGAGTTTTCGCAACTTACCGACCCACTAGGTGACTTAACTGACAATCTTAAAAGAATTGAATGCAACAAAAAAAATAAATAGATAAATAAAAAAAAGAAAAAGAAGGCAAGCGATGAGATACTACAGTTAAAGAGTTGTGGGGTCTTTTGATTGGCTAGACAGTAATACATTGGATTCTTCTCTATGGTTACAGATAATTTTCCCTTTGCTGATACTGACACCGAATAGTCTGGCCTATTCTTCACAGATTCTCCTATGTCCTCATACGACTGACAAAACTGAGATTACTAAACAATTCTTCTTCACCTCAGGGCTACTTTCCTCTTGGTAAGGGTAGAAGAGACTCTTTTGCTATGGTAAGCAACTCTTTTAGGAGAAGGACATTTCAAAATCAAACCATTGTTTTCTAGTGTTTGGGTAGTGTCATAGCCTCTGTACCATGGTTTTCACCTGTTTAGAGTTAGATTTCTCTTGCTTGAGGGTACAATTGGGCACACTGTTCTATCTAATTTCTCTTATTCTTGTTTTGTTAAAGTTTTTATAGTTTATATAGAAAACATTTATTTTAATTCTGTTACTGATATTATTAAGATATTTTATTTTTCCTTGTGTCCTTTCCTCGCTGTGCTATTTTCCCTGTTGACGCCTCTGGGCTTATAGCATCCTGCTTTTCCAACGACGGTTGTTGCTTAGCAAGTAATAATAATAAATAATAATAATAATAATAATAATAATAATAATAATAATACTAATAATAATAATATTGATAATAATAATAACAATAATAATAACTGCGCTTATGATTCGAATTCATATTCAGCATAAGTATCTAATAAGAAAGGGATTATGATTAAGTTATGATTTATGTTAATGGGAGTGATAAATAATGATTATATAAATTCAGTGTTAGATTTTTAGCTCTTATATACAATTATTCTTGAATTCCCTAAAAATCAAATACTTGAAATGATCAAGGGATCAACATAACTCAAGTTTCCCACTGGGGAGATTGGTGGTTTACCCGGCAGAGCCTCTATTCTCCATGAAACTCCTGATTGGTCAGCAATTTCGTGCCAAAGTGAACTGAGATTTTTTAATATTGGCACATTTCAGACATCAATCTATACTTATATACTACCACAAAGTATATCAGGGATACGATCTCAGTTATTTGTTGTTTGTGGTCGATATCTTAGGCTTTGTTTCATCATGAGATTGTGAGTAATACACATATAGAATCATTAATTTGTAATATATAAATAATATGTAATATGATTTAAGTCAGCCTCCAGTAACAAGCTGTTCAAATTGTGTGCTTTACTGTTTGTTAAAATATAAAAAGAATAATTTGAAAAGTTAAACTTGGTCTTTTCCCTTGTTTATATATTTCCTTATAATTCTGTTGGATATGACAGCATAACAATTTTAGGAAAAACCTTGAGCCTTCCTGGAGGCAGAAGCTTTAAATGACTTTGATAAAGACATGAAATTAGCCAGTGATGGAAAAATCACTGACGTATCTCAGGGGTCCTATTTGGAATTTCAAACGACCGATCATTTGACAAGTTTCCGGTCATTCCCTCATCGGAGTTGCTTGTAATTGAAATGAATTATCTCTTCAGAAATAGTTTAGGGAAAGAGAATGGTTTTATGATACTGATACTTGAAAAATGTAAAGACATTCAGACAATAGAAATAAATCAACTTTCTTTATTATATATATATATATATATATATACATATATATATATATATATAGTGTGTATATATATATATATATATATATATGAGTCAATATGGATAAATATCAACACAACATCGTGTTCAATATTTACTTATCCATATTGACTCATTAGGGGTAATTTAAATGAATTACTACCAATTGTGTCACGTGGTGGGCCGGGATATCGGGTAAAACTCGCTGGTAAGAGACTGATGTCTCACCAGGTAAAATCTTCGGACAGCTGGGTAGCGTCAGGTTCCAATTTCTTTTATGGCCTCTCGTGTCATGGTTGGTTTCGACCTGGCCTTTCATTAGAAGGGCTAGCATTCCATCCCAAGTATGAGGTTGAAATTTATTTTATTTGAATACGATATAAATATATATACATATATATTATATATATATATATATATTTGACATGCATTTTTTCTTGTTTGTTTATGTTTCTTATTTTTAGAATAATTATCTACTCTAAAAAAAAAACAGCAGAAAACAAACTGACAAAGTTAGAGAAAAAATTAAAAGGAATTATTCAGGATATGTATTAGTTAATATCATAATGTATGTTGTATATATATATATATATATATACGTATATAGATATTATATATATATATATATATAGATAGATAGATAGATAGATAGATAGATAGATAGATAGATTGATATATATATATACATATATATATATATATATCTATATTTATATATATATATATATATATACATATATATATATGCATATATATATACATATAATATATATATATATGTATATATATATTTATATATATAATATATATATATCAATGCAATATAATTATCGATGGATGACATACTACTGCAAAAAGATATGCAAGTGTAATCATTTTGTTTTTGACCTCGGAAAACTCGAATGTGCGATACCATTTACAACTCCTTTTGTCCTTCAGCTAAAAGTAATAACGCCCCTAATGCTGATACTCCATTTATTATTTTTGATAGGATTAGAGCACCTTGGCCTCAGCCAATGTCATTAATCAGATGTTATGAGTCAGCAATGAAGGAGTAATTCTGCAAGAAAACTTCCTGAGGGATTCACGATCTCCAATATCTTGGCAGAGTTCCAGTATTTCTATCAATGAATATCAGTCCTCGACAAAACGATGTCATGAAAATATGAAGACGGAGACTAGCAAGATTCTTGTCAGATATGAAAGCATAATAGGATTTTGTGTAAAGATTCTTATCAATTATACTTCTATATATATTTGACCTCCGGATACTGGTTCAAATGTGTCCTATTTTCATGTTTTATCACTAGTGACTACCATCTACCAATAAGGGTTGTGTATCTGGCCTTATTACACCGGAGATCATTTTGCCCCACAAGACATACAAGATCAGTTTATTGTTTACATACTTAGTATTCTGCGTATGACACAGCATATTATGTGTTATTGTTAAATACACAATATCGAAGCACTTAAGAACAAGAAAGTCTTACTTTCATTCATGAAATTCTTATTATATTCAGTCTTTTGGATGTCCAATGGGAACTTGTATAGTTTCGGAGTCGCACATTTGAAAACTTTAGAACCTACCGTGGACATCCTTTTTGGCTTCAATAATACAAAACCTTCTGTAACTATTCAATATAGACGATTCGTTGACTGCATGTGTAGCAATTCTCTTATATATTCTGAACATCTGGTTCGGATAACTTATAGGTGATTGAACATGCCTTAATCTCTATTCATGCTTTAATAGGCAGGAATTATGATTCAATTATTAAAAGAGTATCTTTTTCCTTGAGGTGGGACACCTTTTATCACTCTTACTCTTCCATTTATTACTTTTTGTAATTTCTTAAGTTACACAGTGGGTTGATGAATTTGCAGTAATCAGTCCTGGTAATAACACACTTTATATACAGTTTCTTTGCAGAATATTCATTCAGAGAATTCTCTACAAAATCATGAGATACCCATAGGTCATGAACTTTACTATATATCAACACTGAGATATTATTTATAATAATTTGGATGTCTCCCAAGTCCTTTAAGCTGTTTTTATTTCCAATCACATTAAACTCACCTTCATTTTCCTATAGTTTCAAGTCTTTATAAGTCAATCATTCCCCAACCCTGGTAAAAATTTAGCTTAAAGTTCCAGCATTGTCATGATTATCATCTTATGAAGAAGTAAAATTGTTTATCCTCTTCATATAGTTTTGACTTCACTTAGTTTCTTTGTTCTTCAGTTTATTGCACAAGAAAAAGAAGTTTTATGCTCTATTTTCCATTATTTAAAATAAAAATAATAAAATTAAGTTGAACGGTCTAATAACCTAATTGTCACCCAATGAACCTTCAGAGCAATCTCCATTAAACAAATTGCAAGGAATTGTATTCAGCTGTAAAAGTTTGAGAGAAGCACAAATAAACGTGATTTTTAAAACACCCAAACCGATGGATATGAGAAGTTACAAATACTACAAACAGGAGTAAACAAATATTTTAATAAACATCTGAGAAGTATATTAGAATTGTCAAAAAGTAAAACACTGCTATCTTATTATTAAACAAAAAAGAAGTGGGGGGAATACTTGTCTATGTCCTTTGTAAAGCTTGAGAAAATGAAGACGAAGTCGAAGAAAGGATCTACGCGTTCCTGCAGACATTCTTGTTATCAATCTGAGGTACATTATTTATGTAATTGATGGGAGCGATAGCTCAGCTTTTTTCTGAGCAAGCTAAAGGTTCCTCCCTGTCAGAAAATATCAGGAGTTAAGATTGACTTCTCATACGCCATATTGACTATTTCCCGAAAGACCCTTTCGTTTGGCTGTTGTAAGTGCGACTGACTTGTGCATCGATTAATTGGCTATCTGTATGGAATATCGGAGAGAGAGAGAGAGAGAGAGAGAGAGAGAGAGAGAGAGAGAGAGAGAGAGAGAGAGAGAGAGAGAGAGAGATCTAATGAATAGGACGTTTCAAATTATAGATAATTCTACAGTTACTACTTTTGTCCATATGATGTCACCTTTGTTTCCGAAACAACACAAATATCATGATAAAGCTTACTAATGTTGTACAGTATCAGTACAACCATCTATTCCAGTTTCGAGAAAATTTCATTCAAGCTGGTCACATGTGAATATAAATATCAAATTGTAATTTCGAGTATTCTAATTCATGTGTTTGCATTTTTCTCCTCTGAGATAATTAAAAAACATTATGTGCCAATTCCAAAATGCCTTTTAACGGGTAAAGTTTTGGATTTATCCAAACATTTGATTGACTATTACTTCGTAAAATAGAAAGTTTTGTGAATTTTTTTTCTTATGGTACTATACTATCATATATGACCTATGTTTTGTATATCAACCTTGTAGATGACCCAATTCTGGGGTAGTTTAAGAATCAAGGAGCTTCAGTGAGCAAGATCTACAAGACCAAGTCATGAAGGTCTTCTAAATTTTTAACATTCAGTAAAAATGCCAGGTCCTGCATTTCACACGCTCGTACACTATAACGATATTCTCTTTTTTACTGTGTATATCTCTTCCCACCTTACTGTTAACGGAACCTGTTTAAGCCTGTCTTTTCATTAATTATCTTATGTGAATTTTTATGACCTTCTTGTCTTGAAGCTTTTTTTTTACATAAACTTCCTATCTGTTGAAATAAAGTTAGTTGCATTCACCTTGCCTCTCAGTTACAACCTAATGGCTCACTCTTACATTGTTGACTATCAGAGTGACCAACTCTCTCCCGCCTTCCCTCTCACTTATTTTTATTATTATTATCATTATTATTATTATTATTATTTTTATTATTATTATTATTATTATTATTATTAGCTAAGCCACAATCCTAGTTGGAAAAGTAAGATACTTTAAGACTGAGTGCTCCAACAGGGAAAAATAACCCAGTAAGGAAAGGAAATGAGGAAATAAATAAACCTTATGAAAAATAATGAACAATTACAAAATATTATTCTAAAAACAGTAGCAACATCAAAATATATATTTCATGTATTATATGTAAAAAGGCTTGTTCAGACTCTTAAATATAAAAAATCCTTTGCTGCAAGTTTGAACTGTTGAAGTTCAACCGATTCAACTACTCAATTAGGAAGATCAATCCACAACTTGGTCATAGCTGGACTAAAATTTCTAGAATACTATGTAATATTGAGCCTCATAATGGAGAAGACATAACTATTAAAATCAACTACATGCCTAGTATTAGGAACAGGATGGAACTCTCTGCGAGGATCTGAACGTAAAGGATGATCAGAGTCATAAATATCTTATAGAGCAATAGAACATGCATAACAAGTAGATTGAAAGAGTGTGCCAGAGATTAATATCTAGATTAGGAATAAGAAAATTATTAGACCGTAAGTTTTTTCCCTACAAATTAAGGTGAGAATCACCAGCTGAAGACCAGACAGGAAAACAATACTCGAAACAAGGAAGAATAAAAGAATTGAAACACTTCTTCGGAATAGATTGATCACCGAAAATCTTAAAAGTCTTTCTCAATAAGCCATTTTTTTTTGTACGGTTGAAGAGGACAGAGACTTAATGTGTTTCTCAAAAGTATATTTACTGTCGAGAATCACACCTAAAATTTTAAAAGAATCATAGAGAGTTAAAGATTATCAATGGTGAGATCCGGATGCTGAGGAGCCACTCTCCATGACCTACTTACAATCATACTTTGAGTTTTTTTAGATTCAATTCCCAGCCCCATAATTTGCACCATACTCTAATTTTAGCTAGGTTCTTATTCGGTGATTCAGCAACCCTAGATCTACTTTCAAGAGACGGAATTGATGCAAATAGTGTAGCATCATCTGCATAGGCAATAAGCTTGTTTTTTAGGCCGCACCACATGCCATGTATATAGTGTATGAAAAGTAATGGCCCAAAATACTACCCTGAAGAACACCAGATATCTCATTTCTACACTCACTCTCATGCCTATCAACATCAACTCTTTGCAATCTATTACTTAAAAATTAAATAATGATGCTACAAATCTACCCAATCATCCCAAACAGTTTGAGTTTGAAAGCAACAGCCTCATGACTAACATGGTCAAAGGCAGCACTAAAATCAAGGCCAATCATAAGAACTTCCTGATGCAACCAAAGGATTTCTGTACAACATTGGAGATCGTAAGAAGGGCATCAAATGCTCTAAGGCCTTTACGAAAACCAAATTATAAAGTAGGGAACACATGATTACCTTGAGCAAACATATTAAGACTTTCTTCCAAAAGTTAAAAACTTTAGATAATAGGGGAGTTATGGAAATTAGGCGGTAATCAGTTGGACTTCAGCTAACACAAACACATTTATAAAGGGGAGTAACATTACTAATTTTCTAACAAGTGCTAAAAGCTCCTTTTCTTGCTAACTTGCACAAAATAACAGATAACTTTGGAGCCAAGAAATCTGCAGTTTTTATAAATAGTAAAGGAAAAATACCATTTGGGTTTACACTTCCATAAGCATCAAAGTCCATCTAGAGAGCTTTAATTTTGCAAGATCGAAAATCTAAGCTAGTTAGTTTAGCCCCAGGAAAACAGGAATGAGGAAGACCATGTTTCTCATTACTCTGCTTACTGTCAAACACATCAGCTAAAAGGGTTGCCTTATCCTTTGGACAGTGAGTGAAAGAGCCATCTGGTTTAAGTAAGTTTGGGTAAACGAGGAACTGTTATATTTACACCAAAGAGTGCTGATTTAAGGGTACTCCACCACTTATGCTCCTGGGTTGCACCAGAAAGTGTATCATTTATGGTTAAATGGTATACCTTTTCAGTTGAAGCATAAGCTCTCTAAGCATGAGCTCTAAGCTGAGTATACTCATTGCAAGTCAGATCTGATCTGTTACCCTTCCAAAGATTATAGGTTTCTCCAAAAATGCACATGCACAATCATCATTGAACCATGGTTTGTCCTTTACTTGGTACCTTGTCACATGAGAAGCGATACGCCTATCAGTTACGTCGACTACATTCTCCTTCAAAGAGACAACAGAATCAACACTACCATATAATTGTGATCAGTTCAAGACCAAAAAGTCACTCAAAATCTGACTCCAGTCTGTTTGAGATTTCATATAAAACTTACCTGAGTATGATATATCAAGGACAGGCTACTCCGTTTACAATACTAATGAAATCAAATCCTCATCCCAAATGGAGGACACATCTTACTTGTTATAACGACAGGGAAGTCCGTGTATACGAGGTTCAAACAGTTACCAGACCTGTTAGTAGCATCACCTATGATTTTCTCACAGCCTGATTTATAGGCAAAGACAAAGCTCTTAAACCATAGCAATTAGTAGGAGAAACAGAATTTAAGCACTCCTTATGGTGAACCTTGCAATCACCAAAGACAAAACAGGCACATCTATCATATTCTTGTATCTTAACCATACAAGTAAGAAGATAATCAAAGATAGAATCATGCATGTCTAGATTCCAGTAGATTGAACGCAAATGAAAACTGTTTAGCCTGCCTCAAACTTTTATTACCTGAATCACATGATATCCACATTCATAGCAGAACTTATGAGAAGCAGGGTATTCAGTCCTAAAATACACTGCCATTCCCCTGGCTATAGGAATGGCATTCTGTTTCAAAATTATGGGCTTCCTAAAATCAGTCATAAGGAGCACAGATGAGTGCCTCATATTATAAACCAAAGTTTCTAAGCATAAAAGAATATCATAATGTCTGGAAGCAACTGTAAGGTCTTGAATATTTGCATGAAGACCAGGAATATTACAATACAGTAGACGACATTGACGAAATTTGAGACGCACTGGTCCCGGATTTCACTCTATGTCTCCAGAGAGAATAAAAATTAATAGTAATATAAAAAATAAATTATACTTAAAAACTAAATTAACAAGAGTGATAACAAAGTATAACATACTTCGGAGCACTATCTATCCTGTGAATAACCACTAATTTATGTAACATTATAGTCGGTGTTTGGGCATTGGAAATTTTTTCATATATGTATAACATTTTGGACATTTATATTACGAGTTACCAAAGTTGATATGTTGCATATATTGTAACATGGTGGAACTTTTTACTAAGAGTTGGCCTAATTAATATCTTGCATATGATTGAAACTTTGTAAACAATAGTACTGTGAGTTAACCGACGTGATTTTTTGCCTAATATTATAGCTTATTTTAGCTAAATTATTATAGTATGTGTGATGCCATAATAAAAATGTGTTTATATTTGAGTAAAATGTGCAGTTGATGCAAATGTAGTAGTTTCGTTTTGGGATTGAATATATATTGTTTCCTCAACAATCACACATAGTCCACCCTCAATATTGGGGTCTTGGAGTTATACATTGTTGTTTCATGAATTAGGTACAAGGTTGTATTAGGAATTTTCCCGTTCAATCTCATCCGACTGTAATTCTGGGTATCAGGTATCCAGGAGGTTATGTAGAGCTAACGTACCCTTCACAAAAGGAGTCACACTAGGCCAACATGGTT
>NC_090758.1:64486034-64491034 GCF_036898095.1 Palaemon carinicauda | reverse complement strand
TTGGATAAGCAGGGCTTCCAAAATTCGTAAACGCCTGCTGTCCGTGGTGCTACTGATAATATCGGTGTTAGCAACGATGTCCGTCCTGCTAATCTGTGAGTTGTGTCGTTGTAGAGCATGATTTTTGAAGGCCCCTTGCTGCACGTGGCACGAGATCCTTTTCGAGAGCTTCATAGTGGTCATTCCTATGTACTTGCCGGGGCATCCACGGACTGGGCATTGGTAGGAGTAGACCACATTAGTCTTCTTCAAAGGATCGTTCTCGGGGGGCGCTGGGTTATTCTTCATAATCAAGCTGCGTGTTTTCCTTGTCTGGTAGTAAATGATGAGCTTTATTTTCGTGTTCTCGTCGGTGGGTGAAACGTTATTTTTGATGATGTCCTTGATGGCCTTTTCGTCCCGTTGATATTCGGAGTGCATGAGGCCTTTGTAGTATAGTCTGATGACCTTAGGTCCGTTGTTGGAGGTGTCGGACCTGGCTGTGGTGTCGTCGGATTCCTGGCTGGCATTGTCGAACCCTTCCACCGAAGGGGCCCCGTACCACGAGGATGAGGTTGCCAGCGACCCGGAGGACGAGGACACCCCCAACGACGACGCCCCTGATGATGACGCCCCTGATGACGCCCACGACCTTGAGGATGAGGTTACCAGCGACCCCGAGGACGAGGACACCCCCAATGATGACGCCCCTGATGAGGACGCCCCTGATGATGACGCCCACAATGATTGACGCCCCAACCCTGAAGAAGACCTTGGTGGTGGCCTAAGCTACCCCAACAATATCATCTACGCCCTACAAGTCCTTAAGGAGAGGGACTATAAGAAGAGGAGGAGGACCATCCTAAAGAAACTTGTTAACCTGAACGGCGGGAAGCTGCGGATCCCAGAGGTCCGCCAAGAATATATTAACATTTCTAACTACGCCCCTACACAAGCCCAGGAGCATATTCTCAAGATGGGCCTTAAGTGCCACTTCATTTCCCGACCGAGACCTACCGACAAACGTCTGGAGATGGCATTATTGATAGATTCCATCCTTAACTTACAAGAACGTGGTGCCCTTCGGATGACAGACGCCCTTCAGCCGCTTTTACTTGCCGAGGCCATTACTGATAGGGGCAAGTACAGCAGCGGTATTGTTTTCAAAGAAATGAAAATTGCTGCAAAAGAACTCAAGAAAGTTGCTGAAGTTACCGTTAGTCGTTGCCGACAAGACAGCCGCCTTCGTACTAATTAACACCCACGAATACCACGAAAAAATGGACACCATTCTCGCAGACCAGACCAAATTTGAGCGCCTCACCTGCAACCCTGTTGAAGAAATTAAAAGGGAAGCAAACCGCACTATCGAGGATATCAACGCTGCCACCAATGCCGTGCACCTGCCTATGATCTCGGGGGATTATGGACCAGGCTACCTTAACGGCAACTTCAAAACTCACAAGCAAGGCAACCCACTTCGACCGATCATCAGTCAATGCCCCACGCCCACATACCAGCTGGCTAAGAAACTAAATAAAATCCTGACGCCAAATGTCCCCGACCAGCACTGTGGGGCCTCCTCTGCCGAATTCCTAGAGAGGATCAAGGACGTACGTGGCGAGGGGGTCATAGCATCTATGGACGTCGAATCTTTGTTTACCTACATACCTGTCGACGAAACTATCGACCTCATCGCTGATAGGGTCTACAGGGACGAGACGACTCCCGAACTGAATATCCCTGAACAAGCCCTTCGAACTCTCCTTGCTATTTGTACTAAAAAGGCCCCCTTCACCACCCATAGGGGACATACGTACCTGCAAAAGGACGGCGTGGCAATGGGCTCGCCCTTGGGCGTGCTCTTTGACAACTTCTATATGGGCGTGATAGAGGAGAGGGTATTCTCCCAACTCGAGTGCCCTGCCGTCTACTTCCGCTACATCGACGACACCTTCATCAAGGCCACTTCCATCAACGCCATTGAAAACTTACGAAGAACTTTCGAGGATAACAGTGTCCTTCACTTTACCCTCGAACAGAGCATTGACAACCGCCTCCCGTTCCTGGACGTCTTGATCTCTTCAACCGACGAAGCTTTCCAGACCACCGTCTACACTAAGCCCACTAACCTGGGCATGTGTCTTAACGGAGATAGCGAGTGTCCTGCTTGTTACAAGGCCTCGACCATCAAGGCCTTTGTCCGTAGGGCCCTGTCCAACTGCTCGACTTGGACTGACACCCACAAGGAGCTGGAAAGGACCGCACAGGTCCTCATCAACAACAGCTATAGTAACAAGCAAGTTCAACGAGAAATGAGGACAGCCATAGATAAGTGGTACGGGGCCCCTTCCGTGGAAGGGTCCGACAATGCCAGCCAGGAATCCGACGACACCACAGCCAGGTCCGACACCTCCAACAACGGACCTAAGGACATCAGACTATACTACAAAGGCCTCATGCACTCCGAATATCAACGGGACGAAAAGGCCATCAAGGACATCATCAAAAATAACGTTTCACCCACCGACGAGAACACGAAAGTAAAGCTCATCATTTACTACCAGACAAGGAAAACACGCAGCTTGATTATGAAGAATAACCCAGCGCCCCCCGAGAACGATCCTTTGAAGAAGACTAATGTGGTCTACTCCTACCAATGCCCAGCCCGTGGATGCCCCGGCAAGTACATAGGAATGACCACTATGAAGCTCTCGAAAAGGATCTCGTGCCACGTGCAGCAAGGGGCCTTCAAAAATCATGCTCTACAACGACACAACTCACAGATTAGATGGACGGACATCGTTGCTAACACCGATATTATCAGTAGCACCACGGACAGCAGGCGTTTACGAATTTCGGAAGCCCTGCTTATCCAAAGTGAGAGACCATCATTGAATACCACACAAGAAATTTTCCTGCTACCATCATGTCGACGTACTAACGTACGTAATCAAGAATCAGACCCCCAGAATCAAGACAACCCCGATCGTGACACCTCTACAAACGAAGAAATCGTCGGACCTAACGTGAATTTTGGCGGCGAACATGGCCCGGAATTTGAGCCTGATGAGCGTAGGAATGGGCTGACTGAGTCCCAGCCCGTTTCGGTGCGCGCCTCTGCCAATCAGAGAGCTCGGATACCCTTCTCAGCCCAGTCCACTGAGCGAGAGAGGAGCTTGCCTGAATCATTTTCTGGCTCGGAGCGCGCCTTGACCAATCAGGATCCAAGATCCCTTCCTACCTCTCACACCAGGAATCATACCAGAGCTCATCGTGCACCTGCCACCAGCACCTACAACCTCCGCTCAACCAATCAGAAAATTCGGGACCTCCGCTCGACCAATCAGAAAATTCGAAGCCTTCTCTACGAACCAGACTCGGCATATATAAGGTCCCAGATTCAGCCAGAGCCTCACTTCTCGCCTGAAGAAGGAACCAGCCGTTCCGAAACACGTCGCAACTCCTAACTTGACTTACTGTAATTTTCGAGTATCATTTGTTACTGCAATAATTACTCCGAACTTAACCTGTTGTTTATCCTTCTACCTGATGAACTTCGCCCACTTACTAGCTATATGTAGCAACCCTGAGAAACAAATAGTCCGAAGAATAGAAAAATTGGACCTAAAATTAAATTCTGCCGAAGCAGCCATTATTTTCAATTCCACCTGCCTGAAGGAGGGTCTCCTACCAATAATAATTATAATAATAATAATAATAATAATAATAATAATAATAATAATAATAATAATAATAATAATAATAATAATAATAAATATTAGGATAACTGGTAATTATTAGAAATGTCTTGTTTAGGAAGGAATAAGAGAGCTTAGTATGAATATTTTCCCAGCATGGATCCTAGATGATAATTGTCCATCTCAAGCAAGTCAACTGCTCTACGTCAGTATTTATGTCTCCGAATAGGGTATTTGCAGATGTTGAAGCAACTCAGTGTTTGTTTGTTCTTGGGTGATATATAAATCGGCTTTATTAGCGAGAGAGAGAGAGAGAGAGAGAGAGAGAGAGAGAGAGAGAGAGAGAGAGAGAGAGAGAGAGAGAGAGAGAGAGTGAGAGAGAATTCCAAGCACAACTCTCACGCTATGTTTTGTAAGAAACATTTACCTGAGAGGACTCATAAATATCATAAGAATTTTCAGCTGTATAAATACAACTAAGTTTGTATGATATACAGAATACTAATTCAAACAATGTCGTATCACAGCGAAATTTAACAAATGATGGCACAGAAAATTTTATAATTGCTCTTAATACTCTTATGTTAACAATAGATTAGAGGAAAATAACAACTTCCTTGGTAGACATTTAATGGTAACTGGTGTGTCGATACAATATGACTGTGTTTTAACTTGATTAAAAACAAAAAAAAAGTCTCCCTGGGCTCCGATTTTTACCTTATCACTCAAAAGCCTGTTTAGATTATTTGGTTTTCCTTGTAATTATTGTATGTCCCTATACATGTCGTATTTACCCTGTCCCTGGGCATTGAAATCTTATCATTCATTTGTTTCATAATAGTTATTGGCTGCACTTTTCACAGAGTAGAGTAAAAAGGGATTTTTTATTTTCGTATAAAGTTTGGGACCTTCACATTTTTTTTTTGCACTCTAATGACTACAAGTTTTATATTTCTATAAAGCAAAAATTGTCACAATTTTATGAATGGAATGAGCCTGTTGTCCTCTTCAATAAAATTCTGGTCAATGTGATTCATAGGTGAATCACGTTTCCTGTGTTGAAATCCCGAATGAAGGACGAACCCTGGTTCAATGATGATTGTATGCATGGTTATTTGGAGGAACTGGATGCTTTTTGGAAGATAACAGATCAAATTTGACTTTGAATAACTACACTCAGCTAAGAGCTGTTCCTCTGAAAGGTTATTCTTTCACCAAATATAAATAAAATTTAACCATAAAGTCAAACATTCCCCTTACAACCAAAGAAAAAATATGCTGCTAACATTGTACCTGGTAATGAATACTGCTCACGAGCCA
>NC_090758.1:64466034-64481034 GCF_036898095.1 Palaemon carinicauda | reverse complement strand
CGACCCACTGCTACCACAGATCTCTTTTAGTTCCTCTACTTGCTTCGCATAGTGGCGAAAGAACACTCTGGAAGACTTCCAGCCAGTGTATGAACGGAGATGTTCAAAATCCATACAATTAAAGAAATTTAAGGATGAGGCAACTTTCCTCGGATCGTGACCTGCGGGTGTATTGTCAGGATCCGCTCTGCGAATAAAATATGTGATTTTCGCTCTGAGTTGATTCAGAGATAAATTTGAGCCTGATGTTTCTCCCCTGAATAGTTGACCACCCTTGAAGTCTGAAGTTCTATGAAGATAGACCTTTAGGCATTCTACTGGACATAGAGATGCATCTTCTTTCAGAGGGCAGATTCTCCAGGGACCCCACCTGTTGGTGGGTAACTCATTCTTGGCGAGAAACGTAGGATCCGGAAACAGGTTCAGTTCTCCCCCATCCAGGAACTGAACACGACCTGCCTCTCTCGAGAGGCTACAATCTCACTAACCCTGGCCCCGGACGCGAGTGCAAAAATAGGAAAATAACTTTTTGTGTCAAATCCTTTAACGCACACTCTTCATTGCTCAACAGAGAAGCGAAATGAAGAACTTGTCTAAAGACCATGAAATGGGCTTTGGAGGTGCTGAAGGTCTGAGCCTAGCACAGGCTTTCGGGACTTTATTAAAGATCTCGTTACCTAGGTCGACCTGGAAGGCATATAGAATGGGTCTTGTCAAAGCAGACTTACACGCTGAAATCGTGTTCGCTGCCAATCCTTGACCATGGAGGTGGAGAAGAAAGATAAGCAGAAGTCTGTCAAGATCTCCTGCGGATTCTTCGCCTTGACAAAAGGCCACCCATTTTCTCCAAGATGACTCATATTGCCTTCTAGTAGATTTGCACTTATATTCCTCAAGGAAGTCTATACTGGCTTTCGAAGTCCCGAAACGCTTTCTCACCGCTAGGGAGAGAAAATCATGAGCTGCAGGGTCCGGGTTTTCTGTAATGAAGCGCAGACAGTTGACTTCTGGACTCGCTGGGTCAGAACTGGATCTGGTAGTGGTACAAACTTCAGCTACAGTTCCAACGCCAGGAGGAACCACACGCTGTTCGGCCACTTGTGGGCCACTATTGCCGCTACCCCTTGAAGGATCTCAGTTTGTTGAGGACCCTCAACAGAAGGTTGTGAGGAGGGAACAGATAAATCTTGGACCATCTGTTCCAGTCGAGGGACATCGCGTCCACTGCTTCCGCTAAGGGGTCCTCGTACGGGGCACGTACAGGGGCAACTTCTTGTTGTCTTTCGTCGCAAAGAGGTCTATCTGCAGTTCTGGGACTGATTCAGAATGAAGGAGAATGATCCTGCGTCTAAGGACCATTCCGACTCTATCGGTGTGAACCTGGATAGAGCGTCCGCTGTCACATTGCGGACTCCTTGATGGTGAACTGCCGACAGGTACCACTTCTTCTTTTCCGGCAATCGTAAGACGGCCAACATCACCTGGTTGAGAGGTGCTGACCTCGATCCTTTTCGATTCAAGTATCTCACAACTACCTCGCTGTATATCACCAACCTTATGTGGATCGAGTGACGCGGGGAGACTTTCTTTAAGGTAAGGAGCACTACCCTAGCTTCTAGAAAGTTTTATGTGAAAGGTCTTGAATAGCTTGGACCAAGTCCCCTGGACTTTTTTCCGATGAGAGTGACCTCCCCATCCTTCCTTCGAGGCGTCTGAGTGAATCGTCACCGACGGGGGAGGTGGCTGAAGAAGAACCGACTTCTTTAGATGTCTGGCTTGGAACCAAGGCCTGAGAAGAGTACTTAGCCGAAGCGGCTGGTCTTCTCAGATCTCTTCGCGCGTTTGATGCATAACTTCTCCAAACTCCGATTGCATCCTTTAGCTGTGCTCTTAGCACTGGGTCTGTCACCGAAGCAAACTGGAGAGAGCGCAGTACCCTCTCCTGCTCGTGTCTTGATATCCTTTCGGAATCTAGAAGTCTCTTGACAGAACCCGCTATCTCCTTCCTTTTCTTCGCCGGGGTGGAGAAACGGTGTGACAAAAGGTCCCAGTGGATTCCCAGCCACTGGAACTTTTGAGATGGAGAAAGTCGAGACTTTTTCTGTTGATCTTGAAGCCTAGGTACTCTAGGAACTGGATCACTTGACTGGAAGCTTGCAAGCATTCTGTCTCGGATGCTGCCCACACCAACCAGTCGTCCAGGTAGGCTACTACCTGAATTCCCTTTAGGCGTAATTGTTTGAGAGCTACGCTCGCAAGCTTCGTAAAAATCCTTGGGGCTATGTTTAGCCCGAATGGCATGGCTCCGAAGGCGTATAGTCTTCGTTGTAGCCTGAACCCTAGGTAGGGGGAGAGTCGATGGCTAATTGGACTGTGCCAATAGGCGTCTGACAAGTCTATAGAGACGGAATATGCCCTCTTGGGCAGTAAGGTCCTTGTGTTGCAGTGTTAGCATTTTGAATTTGCAATTCACTATGAACTTGTTGAGTGGCGACAAGTCCAGAATGACTCTGAGCTTTTCCGAGTCTTTCTTGGGAACACAAAACAGCCTCCCTTAGAAATTGATGGGCTTCACCCTTCGGATCACCTTTTTCTCCAACAGTTCTTGAACGTACTCCTCCATAACGGGGGTGGAGTGTTGGAAAAACTGATGGCACGGGGGTGGAGTGCTGTACCAGCTCCCGCCCAGTCCATTCTTGAGTAGGCTGTGGGCCCAGGGATCGAAGGTCCACCGATCCCGAAATTTCAGAAGTCTCCCTCCTACCGGTATCACCTCACTTGGGACTGCCGTTCTGAGGTCTTGCCTTCTGACCACGACCACCCCTGAATCCCCTTCTCCTTGAGGGGCGTCTTAGACGAGCCTCTGGCTGCTCCTCTAGGCTTTGCTCGAAAGGAAGTAGACTGCCCTTCGAACGCTGGGGTGAATGCCGTGGACTGTGTCGACACGGCCTGGGGTACCCACCTGAAAAGTGGTCGGGGTTTGTGCCACGATCTGGGGCACTGGGGGCAATGGCAATTGCAGTTGCTGTTGCTGTCTGAGAGGCTTGGCTGGCCGAGACGGTAGCCTAGTCCTCATAGTCTTCCTCTTTGGTTGAGGACCCTCATCCGGGGAAGACTTTCTTTTGATAGCCAGGCCCCACTTCTGGAGAAGGTTTCTATTCTCCAAGGCGGCCTTATCAACAACTTCTTTGACCAAGTCGGTAGGGAAAAGGTCTTTTCCCCAAATGTTGGAGGAGATTAGTTTCTTTGGCTCGTGCCTCACCGTAGCCGAGGTAAACACGAACTCCCTACAAGCTCTCCTTCGCCTTGACGAAGCCATAAAGGTCCTTCATCACTGTGGCCAGATGAGACTTGGCCACTACCATGAACATTTCATGGACCTTGGGGTCACTTGCCATCGTCTCGAGAGTAGTCTGAAGAGATATTGAGGCAGTCAGTCTTTCTTTTGTATCGAACTCACTTCGCAAAAGAAAGTCAGACAGCTTAGGGAGGTCCTTGCCGAACTGACGTCCGGCAATATCAGCCTCCAACTTTCCAACAGAGAACGTAAGATGGACGTCCTTCCAGTCTTTGTGGTCCATAGGCAGGGCCAGCGACAAGGGTTTACACTCCTCTAGGGAGGGGCAAGACTTGCCGGCCTCGACTGCTTTTAGTACAGCCAGAAACCCTTTCTGTAAAAAGGGGAAGGCTCTAGTAGGCGAGGACACAAAGGAAGGGGAGCTTCCTATTCAATGCTGCTACCTTTGAGTTAGAGAAGCCCCTCTCTTTCATCGAGGATGAAAGTAGAGCTTGAGCCTTAGCATGGTCCATCACTATGACCTCCTTCGGCTCTGTCTCCTCCTTTGAAGCTGGTTCCTTCCTCAGCCGGACATAACAGTCCGGATATGATGCCTTGCTGGGCCAGAATTCCACCTCCTCCAGGGGAACTGAGCCCTGCTTATCCGAGATGACGATCTTTTCCAGTCGTCATCGGCATGTGCTCAGCATACCTCCATGGGATAGCATCTGAGCACAAGGGAAGGTCTTTCACATTGAGCTTTTTCTGGGGCCCATGTGATTCTGCAAGGCACTGCATTCGCAGTTCCATTGCAGCCGCCCTTCTCCTGATTCTCCTTCTGCATTTGTTGGATCATTCCAACAATAGAAGAGAGGGCCTGTCCCAGCTCTACTGGGAGACCGGCCGATGTAGAGGGAATAGGCTCCGGAATCTGAACCGGAGTAGCCGACACCCTCGTCGACGTCTACATCTACAACGTCTGGGGCTTGAACTTTATCTGGGCTTCTGCCAGGAGGTCTTCCTCCTCACACCCGTCCACATCAGACATCCTGTCATCTAACTGGATGTCTTGCATCGCGACCGCGACTTCAGCATCCACCTGGATCTGAACTTAGGGGATCTCCTCTTGAGGCTGGGGAATCACTGCATCAGCTGATGCCTTAGGGAAAAGATACGCCCTCATCTTCTCACTTGGAAGATAAGGGCCAGAAGTGTTCTTTTGGAAGCCCCTTACCCAGGTACGAAGCTTCTTCCTAGCTATATCCCTTGATTCCTCTGTCCTAGGGGAATTAAAGGTTTCAGTAATCAGGTTAGTGCACACATTACATACCTGCCAATACCGGAGATCATCCTTGGAGACAGCGTATGCTGCGTGTCTCCTACAAAACTCATGTCCGCAGAGGTTCTTGCTGCGGACGTTGCATAAAGCACTTCCCCACTTCGGAGTGTCCTTCTGTAAAGAGAAGAAATTTCCATGAGTATCAAGTGAACTATGTATCACTGGATATGCATAGTATAGCATAACAATTCATAAAGGAAAGACACAAACTTGTGTTTCCCTCACAACCCATTGTTGCAGCCTTCCAGATAATAAAATCAAAATGGTTTATCTCTTCTAGAGTAACCAATGCAAGGTTTCCAGAGGAAACAGGTGGAGCTCACACCTAAGCAATGATTTTAAAATCCTGGATAATAGACAGGAAAGAACTCAGCTTCCTATCTGAGGGCAACAGCAAAGGGGTGTGCAAGAAAACACAATAGTGTTAGAAGACACAGTGCTGTACCAAAACCCTTACCATAGTTTTCTTCTTACTGTATATGTTATACTGAAGAATACTAGTACAGTATAGGGGGATGTGTGCCGGCCTGCCTTTGCCGGCCGGCACACACCACAACTAGCTTTAAAGTATACTACTTAACAGCTATAGGGCGGCAGCACTCTGGTTCAAATGCCTGTGCCGGTCGGCAGCAACTGCCGCCGGTAACAGCCAATGTTGGCCGGCAATGGCTGCCGGCCAGGCAACTACACAAGGTAGTACCCAGCTGCCGGCCACACTCTTGGTGACCGGCAGACAAGGGCTGACATAAGCCCGGCCGGCAAAGGTACAAGACCGATGCCAGCCAGCAGCAAAAGAACCAGAGGACTACACCTGCCCGGCTGCCGGCCTCATAGGCTGGCAGCCGGCCCCATAGGCCGGCAGCCGGGTCAGGTACAGCACTAGAAGAAAAATAGAATTGATGCCGGGATAAGAGTGTACACAACCTCCAAGCCCGGCAACCGAAAGAGTGCATATAAGGAAGGGGAGAAACTAATTCAGGCTTCCTGACCAATGCCCTTCTGACTCTGCCGGCAGGCATGGATGAGGGACCAAGAGAGGTCCGGGCAGCACTCGAAAACATAAGACCCTCGCCGGCCAGCAGCTCTGCCGGCCGGCAAGGGGCTGAGTCAATTCCACATCCTAACCTATACTAGGTCCAGATGTAGAACGACGTACAGTACAGTAATGGCTTGGCCATTACGAAGAAAGAGGGGAAGGGACAAGAGGGTCCTGCCAACCTTGCTTTAGTGACAGATCACCCGCAGCCAAGAAACTTATCTTAGCCTAAGGGAGATCTAAGGGGGAAGGCCAGCAATACTTGCCAGCTCCCAGAGCACCAAAGCAAGGAAGGCGTTGCTACTCCCAAGGAAAGAACTTATCCTTCCCCGAGAACAGCAACAAGGACTTGTCTGGTAGATCACAAAAGAAGGAATCATATCCACAGAAACCTTCGGTAGTGACCTAAGGGAGCTAAGCTCCCTTTGTCTGTGTTAGGTCAGCGAGGGGGCTCAGCCCCAAGTCAGACAACACAGACTCAGACTAAAAAACTCTGTTGTTCTGTCCTCTTGAACCATAACTACAGGAACAGGAAGGTACAGTAACACCCTAGTATAGTTTTATCGAAAATAAATCGGAAAAAACCACTTAGGGATAAGCCCAAGGCTTAAACAGAGGGAAAGGGATTGCGTACCTTCTCCGAAGAAAAGAAGCAACCGGGGGAGTATGATAAAGTATACTAAGGCTCCATAAGCTACCCTCTAGCCTAGGCACCAAGAGAATCGATTACCTAAATCACCGAAACTCACTCGTATACTATCTTGGAAATATTCCACACAGTCTAAAATGTATAAAATATAGCCTAAAGCTTCAATAAAATTTTAATTACACTCGGAAAAAACCATAATCATGCATGAAGTACTAGGACCAAACGACCAGGCTACATGGCCTAGCGTAGGCCAGAATGGCGAATACTTCGCCAAATAATACTAAGCACGAAAGGAAATCCTATGTAATGCTAAATAGCTAAAATTTATTAAAGCAAAACAACCCAGGAATGTCGCTCTGACTAACTAATTTATACCTAGCGAGCGACAGCGTCCAAGACGCCCTCTGGTAGGCTACGGCTCTTGTATCAAAGATTAATCCTATTAATCACTCAAAATTTTACCAAGAGCCTACATTTATACATAAAAGACACTATACTCAACTTATCAGAGGCCGACGAAGACGGAGAAGCCATGAAAAGTCGAATAAATCCAAGATTTGCGAGAAAAACAGGAAAAAACACCGAGTTGTTAAGCTACGCAAAAAGGAATACAGATGGCGCCAGGATTGGTGCCAGGCACGCATACGAATCGGAGGATAGGGAAGCCTTGGGAGCGGCTCCCCTTTTTCTTTCCCGAATTCGTTATCTCGCAATCACCTCCTACGAGACGAAATCTCTGTCCAGGATGTAGATTGCCATGTGGCGGTGTCTAGAATACGTTCCCTGATATGTCGCGATATCCCTTTCACGAGGGATACTCGCTCCAGGAGTTAGAATTCTGGTACCTTAAGGTAAATTCTCTGGGAATATCGCCGTAGTTGTAATATACCCTAGGAAGCTACCCTATAGTAACTTCCATCAGGACGACATGGCTTGAGCCCAAATATATATATATATATATATATATATATATATATATATATATATATATATATATATATATATATATATATATATATATATATAAATATATATATATATATATATATATATATATATATATATATATATATATATATATTATATATATATATATCCATATATATATATATATATATATATATATATATATATATATATATATATATATATATATATATATATAAATATATATATACTATATATATATATATTGTAATATTATTGCTTTATTTTTCTAAATTATTTAAGTTTTTTATAGATGTATAAGGTTTAATATATTGTAGACTTATTGTTTACTTTTTTTTTAATAGTTTGTCTTTTCACTGGTGGTTATGTTAGTGTTTATAATGGACTAACGGCTGTTTTATATTTTCAAGTGGTGTGGATTACGTGGGCTGCGCTCCTGCGTGAACGGAGTTTTGGAGGGGCTTTTTTGAGGATGGTTCCTCAGTGTGTTTCTGAGCCTCCAACATTGAAGGGCACGTCCTTTGCTACTGGATTATATTTACTCCTCGCCATTGCAGAGCTACAGTGTGAAGCTATTTAGCTTTTTTGGATATCCATTCTCTGCAGCAAGGATCCAGTTCATCTTAACATTTTGTGCACTGCCCTTGGTTCAGTAAAAGCCAAGGGGACCTCTCTGTCCCAAGGTAATAATATTTATACCTGCTAAAGTATCGTGATCACGACCGTTGATCGTCAGCTGACGTCATTAGTGGAACTTGTGAAAGCCTTTGAATCACACCAGCCATCGTCAATTTGATAGGGATATTTAGTTTGTATTTGTTAGGATGTTCTCACTTTTCGTTGGCCTTCTCCTTTCTGGACCCTCTCTCCTTTTAGTATGTTTGTGTTGATGACCTTTCTTTAATTGTGTAATTGTTTTCCTTTTGCAGGAGTTTAAGAGTGAGTGGGTATCATTTATTATTGTATTATTGTGGTTCAGGTGTTATTTCTGTCTAAATATTATGTATTAAAATTAAGGAGATTTTTGTGATATTTTCTTTGTCCCCCTTGAGTTGACTTTGCACTCGTATTGATATTTGGTTACTATTCCACCTTTAGTGGACTTAGTACTGTATGATGGTGAATACTATTTGATAAGTGTAGTATTTTGAGTGGTGGTTGAAACCAGCCATCACAAGTGGCGACCGTGGCAGGATATTTCGTTCCTGAGTATTCACCAGTGTTTGTGCAAAGTTAATTCTTGGGGTAATTTTTCAGGCAGTGTATTTTCACCTCCTCGGTGTTGTTTTGTGCAAATTTAGTATTTTGTTGTGAATACGTAATCATGGTTGTTAACGTACTAGAACTCCTTGGAGGAGAGGGATGGCAAGAGAGGTTGGCAGAGTTAAATAGGGAAGACTTGGAAATCGTAGCAGAACATTTTGAATTGGAATATGATGTGTCCATAAGAAAGGGTGTATTGCTATTGCTCATTTATGATTATGTAAAACTGTAAAGACAGGTGGGGAACAAGAGGTGAAACCGGATGAAGTAGTGTCTATAGAAATTTTGGATAAGCAGATTGTCCTGAGACAAATGGAATTTGAAATGGAAAAGTTTAAGGCAGGGGGAAAGAGAAAAAGAGAGGCAGCATGAGATTGCCATGAGAAACCCAGGTTCTTTTTCCCCCGCCCATTCCCCAAATAGGTTAGTAACTCCTGCTATCAATTTATCGCAGGCTCTCAAATTTGTACCTAAATTTGAAGAAAATAATGTAGCAGAATTTTTTGTATCGTTTGAGAGGATTGCTGCAAGGTTGGAGTGGCCCCAAGAGTATTGGACCACTCTTATACAAAGTTAAATTGGTTGGAAGAGCTCAGAGGGTATATGTAACGCTGGAGGAGGATCTATCAGCAGATTATGAGAGTGTGAAGGCTATTGTCTTGAAGGCCTATGAGTTTAGTCCCTGAAGCTTATAGGCAACGCTTCCGGAACTTAGAAAAATGTAGGGAACAAACTTTTGTTGTTGAATTTGCCAGGGCGAAGGAACAGTATGCTAGCGATTGGTTTAAGTCCAAGGAGGTGGGAGATTTTGAGAATTGAAGGAGTTAATGTTGGTGGAGGAGTTTAAGAGGTGTGTCCCGGATAAGCTGAAGGTCCACCTCGAAGAGTTAAAACTCGAGACTGTTCAGGAGGTAGCCATCGCTAGTGACGAATATTGCTTGTCTCATAAGAGTGAGTTAGGGGGAGTAACGACAAAGGTGAATTCTGGTTGGGTTAAGACGGGTAGGAATAATAATGCTAATCCTAATAATAATGCTAAGGTGTTCAGTAGAAATAATCAGGGAAGTAATAATAATCAGGGTAATGCTAATAATAATTTTTCTCCTAACAGAGGCAATAGGTCAAATATATACAATCCAGAGAAATTGAAAACATTGACTTGCTTCTTTTGCAATAAGAAGGGGCACATAAAGAGTATGTGTTATGCGTTTAGAAAATCTCAAAATGCTAATGTTAGGCCAGTGATGGGCGTGGAAGAGAGAGAGAGAGAACCTACCCCAACAACATCCGCTGATCAATGACTACCTGGTTGTTTTGACAGATATTTGTCCTTCGGTAGTGTCTCCTTCGCCAATTCATCCGAGAAAAGACGAGTGCGTATTTTGCGTGATACCGGTGCAGCTCAGTCTTTGATACTAAGGGAGGCATTACCTTGTAATTTTGTACCCAAAAGTGGGGAATTTTGTGTTATTGGCTGGTTTTCCTGATTCCGTAGAGTCGTATGCTATTGAAAATTTTAATTTAATCTGCCCTTCCTTTGCAGGGAATTTGAAATTGGCCATTGTTGATAAATTCCCGGTTAAGGAGGTTGATGTTGTGTTAGGGAATGATGTGGCTATGAAGAATAATAATTGTCCGATATTGATAAACCCTGATAGTGAAGTAGCAGCAGTTACTCGTTCTAGTGCTAGAATTGTTGACGCTGCAGAGTCAACAATTGATGTAGATTTAAGTAGTTTAGATCGTAGTGATAGCCTAGCTGTAGATCTTGGAATGTTAACGGACAAGTTAAATTGGACTACTGGAGAGCTAATCAAAGCCCAGAAAAAGGAGTTTCGGGAACTCCCTATCGAGTCAGGGGAGGTGTCTGATATGACTGGTCCCAAATTTAAGATATTTAATAATATTTTATATAGGTTGAGTAGGCCTATGGGGGTGGATAATGTTGATTATGAAATTGTGAAACAGATAATGGTTCCTTTTGGTTACAGGAAGGAGTTAATGTCATTGGCGTCACGAAAGTGGTCTGGCCGGCCATTTTGGAATTCATAAAACTTCTTGCAAATTGTTAGGGAATTATTATTGGCCGAAGTTGAAGGCAGATGTAAAGAAGTTTGTCAATAGTTGTGATGTGTGCCAGAGGGTCGGTAAACCCAATCAGCGGATTCCAAAATCGCCTCTATGTCCTATTCCTGTAGTTTCCGAACCTTTTAAGGAAGTCATTATTGATGTGGTTGGACCATTACCGAAGACGCGTAGTGGTAATGAATATATTTTGACAATCATGGATAGGATGTCTCGATATCCCGAGGCAATACCACTACGTACAATAAAAAGTGTTAAAATTGTAGATGTACTAATTGACTTTTTTACCAGGTTTGGGATGCCTAAGATTATTCAATCGGATTGTGGTTCTAATTTTGTTAGCAGGTATTTCAGAGATAAAATGGCAGAGTTAAATATAAAACATGTGACCTCTTCTCCATATCATCCGGAAAGCCAGGGAGCTCTGGAGAGATTTCATCAGACCCTGAAATCCATGGTAAAGAAATATTGTTTGATTAATGGTTCTGAATGGGATAAGGAATTACCTTATTTGTTGTTCGCTTTTCGTTCTGTCCCAAGTCAGTCTTTAGGTTTTTCGCCTTTCAGCCTTGTGTTTGGCCATTGTGTTCGAGGTCCTCTTGATGTGGTTCGTGAGTCTTGGGAGGGAGACGTCCCTGAGGTTAATTTATTGGATTATGTGTCTAATCTATGCGATAAATTAACCAAGGCTTGGAAATTTGCGGGTGAAAACTTATTATGTAGCCAAAAAAGAATGAAGTTTTTCTTTGATAGAAGGTCCAAGGCACGCGACTTTGCGGTAGGCGATAAAGTATTGGTTTTGTTACCCTTCCCAGGGAATCCATTGAAAGCTTCTTTTTCAGGTCCTTGGAAAATTTTGAAAAAAGTAAGTGAAGTTAACTATTTAGTGGAGACACCTCAAAGAAGGAAACCTTTTCAACTGTGTCATGTAAATATGTTGAAAGCTTATATGGAACGGGAAAAAAGTCATTCCTGTGGCAACTATTGGGAACACGGTAGATTCTGAGAACAATAACCATTTTTCTTTTTCAGAGGGGGAGGGTATTGATGATAATTGTTTTAATGGATGTGAATGGCGGTCGGATAATAGAAAGTCTTTGGAAAAATTTTCGGGAGTAATTTCACATTTAGGTAAGGAAGAACAAAGGTCTTTGAAAAATTTAGTATCTAATTATAAAGAATTATTTTCGGATGTACCGGGTAGGACTTCGGTCCTTGAACATGATGTAGAGGTAGGTAGCGCCACTCCTGTGAAACAATCTCCTTACAGGTTGAATCCCTTCAAAAATGAGGTTGTAGCAAAGGAAGTGGATTATATGCTAAAACATGACCTAATTGAACCTAGTCAAAGTCCTTGGTCATCACCTGTTGTATTGGTCAAGAAATCCGACGGTGATTTCAGGTTATGTTTTGATTACCGTAAGTTGAATGAGTTATCTAAATCTGATTGTTATCCATTACCTCGAATTGAGGATTGTATTGATCGAATGGGGAAGGCCAAATACATTAGCAAATTCGATTAGTTGAAAGGTTATTGGCAAGTTCCTCTTTCAAAGCGGGCAAGGGCCCTGTCTGCTTTTGTAACACCACAGGGATTGTTTCAATGTAAAGTTATGCCGTTTGGTATGAAGAACGCGGCTGCTACCTTTCAGAGGTTAATGAATACTTTAGTCCATGGTTTAGAAGGATGTGTTGTGTATATTGATGATATTGTTATTTATAGCGATGATTGGGAAACCCATTTAAAACGTATTAGGGCACTATTTGAGGTGTTGAAAAAGGCAAATTTGGTAATTAATTCAAAGAAAAGCGATTTCGCAAAAGCGAAGGTGGTATATTTGGGTCATGAGGTTGGTAATGGTAAAGTTGCTCCTAAGCAGGCCAATATCGAAAGTATTGAAAATATGGTAGTCCCTAAATGTAGGAGGGATGTCCGAAGATTCCTTGGTTTGAGTGGGTACTACCGAAGGTTTGTTAGGAATTTTTCGGATATAGCCGATCCGTTAACAAATCTCTTGAGAAAGAATGTAGCATTTGTCTGGACGAATGAAACGCAAAGGGCTTTTGATAATTTAAAAAGAGTTTTAATTAATTTCCCTGTCTTGAGAGCTCCTGATTTTGACCTTCCTTTTTCTCTTGCCACGGATGCAAGTGACGTTGGTGTAGGAGCGGTGTTGTTGCAGAATGACGAGCAGGGAGTTTCTCATCCTGTCGCATTCTTTTCAAAAAAATTGTCCTCCGCCCAACGTAGGTATTCCACTGTGGAGAAAGAGACTCTTGCTTTAGTATTTGCTATTAACCATTTTCAGGTTTATCTCTCCTCCTCAGATACACCTATTAAGGTCTTGACAGACCATAATCCCCTGACCTTCATCAGCAGATACAAAAATTAAAATCAACGATTGATGAGGTGGAGTCTCATGCTGCAAGAGTGGAATTTAGAATTTTCCCACATCCCGGGAAAAGATAATATTGTTGCCGATTTTCTCTCTCGCAGCGTTGAATATTAGTTGATTGACAGAGGGCTATGCAGTTATTAAAGGTAGTATCTGTATCGTTCTAATTATGGTGTGTGTGCTGTTGAAGTGGGCACGTAGTGAGTAGAAGTAAATGTATATTTAAGATTTATTAATCATGGTTTGTTTACAGAAGGCTATAAGGTTCTGGGTATATTATATGGGATCTTTAAGGTTAAAAGGTGAGGGTGATCACTGGTACTTTCCAATGATTGATTAATTAGATGGGTCATGGGCTCACGGGTCTGTAGCACAACAGCCGTTTTTTAGGCGCTACAGGCTGGTGTATGAGTGGTACCCTAGACTGAGTTAAGGTTAATCTACTAAGGTTTAGAGGTTTCAGGTACGATAAGGTTTATAATAAGCTAAGAAAAGAGATAGGCACTAATCTGGTATTCTGTATTTTCAGGCTAATAATTACGCTTCATCGATTTTGTTTGTTTGTTTGCGCAGGGGAGTCTTGTGGTGGTCTTCTCTGTGTCGTTCGGTGTGTGTGTATGTATTGGACACTATAGTGATAAGTGTGATATATAACACTGAAATAGACAGTGGTTTTTGTGATCAACATTTATTGATAGTGAGTGAGGTGTATCCCTGAAAAGGAACAGTGTATTGTGTGTGGAAAAGGTTATAGCTTTTGGACTATGTATACAGAATCCGGTTGTTAGTGCAATGACTCTTAATTAAGTTTATTAACGATATGAGTGATGTGAAATTTTTAGGTTGGGTACCTATTTATCAGATGGTGATGTTTTGGTTTTCTGGTTTTGGAAAGTTTACTTGTGATTAATTTAGGTTTAAGATTTTTTTTTTTAGTATCGGTTATATATTGCTATCCTTGTGAGCTGCAAACCTTGGTACTTGCCCCCCTCTTTCCTTTTGTTTGTCGGGTTTTTGCAATTTGTTTAATAATTATTTTTGAGTGTTGGTTTAATATTTAATATTTTTGAGTGTTGGTTTAATATTTCATAATGTGATAACCTGTATGTTGTAATTTAAATCACTTTAGAAAAAAAAAATTGGAAATTTTTTTTTTTTGGTTGGGTGAGGAGGTGTAATATTATTGCTTTATTTTTCTAAATTATTTAAGTTTTTATAGATGGATAAGGTTTAATATATTGTAGACTTATTGTTTACTTTTTTTTTTTTGATAGTTTGTCTTTTCACTGGTGGTTATGTTAGTGTTTATAATGGACTAACGGCTGTTTTATATTTTCAAGTGGTGTGGATTACGTGGCTGCGCTCCTGCGTGAACGGAGTTTTGGAGGGTTTTTTTTTGAGGATGGTTCCTTAGTGTGTTTCTGAGCCTCCAACCTTGTAGGGCACGACATTTGTGATTGGATCTATATTATTCCACGCCTTTGCAGAGCCACATTTTGAAGCTATTGAGCTTGTGTTGGATTTCCTTTCTCTGCAGCAAGACGTCTCATCTTAACATTTTGTGCACTGCCCTTGGTTCAGTAAAAGCCAAGGGGACCTCTCTGTCCCAAGGTAATAATATTTATGCCTATTTAAGTATCGCGATCACGACCTGTCAGCTGACGTCATTACTGGAGCTTGTGAAAGCCTTTCAATCAAACCAGCCATCGTCCACTAGATAGGGATATTTAGTTTGTATTTGTTAGGTTGTTCTCACTTTTCGTTGGCCTTCTCCTTTCTGGACCCTCTCTCCTTTTAGTATGTTTGTGTTGATGACCTTTCTTTAATTGTGTAATTGTTTTCTTTTGCAGGGAGTTTAAGAGTGAGTGTGTATCATTTATTATTGTATTATTGTGGTTCAGGTGTTATTTCTGTCTAAATATTATGTATTAAAATTAAGGAGATTTTTGTGGTATTTTCTTTGTCCCCTTGAGTTGACTTTGCACCCGTATTAATGTTTGGATACTA
>NC_090758.1:64446034-64463534 GCF_036898095.1 Palaemon carinicauda | reverse complement strand
GAGACCTCCATCTCTCTCACCCCCATTTATTAAAAACACAGAAGTTATGACATCAAATAGATATGATGTTCTGTCTGTTGATATTCCAGAATAACAAGAAAACTACTTAAACTAATCAAAAAATCCAGTTGAGGTCTACCATCCCCCTCAAAAATTGGGTAAAAAGAACATTGACAAGGCTAATGTAAAACCTAACTTATCAAGACCCACACTTAAGAATCTTACAGAAAATATTGTTAAATCCAAAACTGATAATGTGAGGACTTCATTCAAGATGTCTTAATAAAAAATAATTCAGAGTTTTCTCCTTCATCTTGCCATGGAAATGTCAGGGTTTAAGAGCCAGATATGGAGAACTTAATCTCCTTATTCAGTAGCACTCCCCTATAGTTGTGTCTATAGGAGAGCAAGCTTGATGCTAATACTCCATGTCCTCGAGAGTTTGTTAGCCATATTTACCATATGATAAAAAAACATGAGGCCATAGTGGAAGTGTTACATATGTTCACCGAGATGTTCCCCAAATATCTTCACCAATTTTTACCCCTCTGCGGACAATGGTTGTACATATTGATGTAGGGAGGAAATACACGATTTTCTCTCTTTCTTTGCCTCCAAATGACATCTCATATAATGATTTTGTAGTAGTGTTTCAACAACTCGCTCAACCTTTTGTCTTGTTGATGGATTTTAATAAGAGACCTCCTTAATGTAGCGATGTTTTAGCAAGCAATACGGGCCACATTATATCATCAATTGTGGAAATTAAAGATGTGGGACTACTTAATACAGAAGAGCCAGGGCACTTCCATGTTCAGACAGATGAGTTGTTATGCATTGGCCTATCAATCACAAGCTCCAATTGCCTTTTTTTTTTTTTTTTGCAACTGAAGGACATTAGATGATCGGCAAACTAGTAATCATGCACCACTCATTATAAATACCAACGATGGTCCACATTTACAGAGGTTGCCTTGATGAAATCAGGACAAGGTGGACTGGGATAGATTTCATGAGCTAAGGAGAATTGAATGAATGCAGGACAGTGGGAGAATATTGATGATGCCATAGACTTCCAGAATAGAACCATTCATACAGCACGAGTAAATTCAATACCCAAAACAACTGGGATATTCGAACAACATCTAGTCCTCTTGTAATCTTCAAAAATAACTGTCCTGAACAGAGCCACAAGAATGTTTCCAAAGCGATTGCGCAGACGCCATACCGAGGAGAATGCGAGAGGCTACTCTCTGTTGGCTCGGCATTGGTCACATTCAGTTGACACATGAACATCTAATTACTGGCCAATACAGCCATATTGCAACGACGGTTTGGTACCATTGACAGTGAAGCATTTGTTGACAGAATGTCCCACGTATAGTAATGAAAGACATAGATAGATATCTGTCTGAGTCTCGAGGTGAGCAATACTGGTTCACCCTTACCAATTTTCTTGGACACGATATTTTTAGATACATTATCCGAAGTAGGTCTTCTGAAAGATATTTAACTTTTAAAATGACATCTTTGCTTCTAAGGTTTTAATTGAATACTGTGTTATTTTTTATTTACAATAAACGATATCGGCATCAATGACTTTAGATTTATGGATACTGGAAAACCTCAGATCAATCAATCGATCAATCTAAAGCTACAAGGGTTTCTGCCAATAGGTTTTATGCTTCTATAAGTTGTTTTGAGAAACTGCAGTATATTTGGAAGGAACAGTTCTCAAAGGCAAGTGAGGACATTTCCTCTTTAGTGATTTCCTTTAATGCTTTAAATGTTCCTGTATTTCCTTCCAGCTCTGCACCTCCCCTTGGTACACCAGTCGCTGGAGTGAGCGGATATCTTTGAGATAATCTCCTTCCCAAAGTATGGTTGGTCACATGTCCAGTTGGCTATCACCCCTGATGTTTTTATGAGCAACTTATACAAAGAAAGCCCACTTCTACTTCGTTCTCCACATCGTCAGCATGGGAGCATCCCAACACCTTCCGGGACTCTTTATGTTCAGTTCCAGGGGGATCCCGATTTCATTCTCATCACTGTCAACGAGGAAGCTCACCTACGTGCTTTTAGGACTATGAACCATCAGACCCAGGGAGGTCTTCTCCTAGATAGAGTTGCAAGAAAATATTCTTCTAGGAGTTCATATTATTGTAGCGGGCATAGCTGTCAATCTCAAGCATGGGTCCTAAGTGTGGATCCACATCGAGACACAGTTGCAAATGACCGTTGCATCATTAATCAAGCCCCACACTTGGACTCTCATCCCTCAGGTCTTTTAGGAACTAGTGTCTCCTCTGACCAAAGGTATAGAAGACAGTCTTCACAGAGAAATAACCGGAATTGGGTTCATCCTTCCTCAGACAGCATTTCTCTTTACTCAAGGACTCTTCTGCGAGATCCTGCAGATTTTCCAAACATTCTCGTAGTTCCTTATACAGTAGTAGTGGGAGACGTAACACCCAAGGCTATTTCCCTTCTATTAGTAGACCTCTTCCACCTACCAGAAGCTCAAGGATTTTGCAACGCTCTCTTCCGAGCACCCGGCATGATCACAGCTCTCTTAATACTGATACCTCAACCAACAATGAAGACGCTGAATTCTCCAGTAGACTGGGCAGCAGCGGAGAAATTTAGAATTCTTCAGAATGGCGATATGGATGATGTATCTCTTTGAGACTTTTATCCCATATTCCTTCAAGGAAATGATGAGTCTTTTTGAAAATGCTTTCCCAGAGAGTGCTCAACCAGTGAAGTATGTTTCAGCTTCCTCTAAGCCTTCCTTGAATAGCTTTCTCCAGGCTGGAAGCCTCTGTTACAAGAGTAGAGGAGGCTGAGAACATGGTGGCGTGGTATTGTATGTATTAATTCCCTTTCAGAAGGAGCCTTCTTTCCTCACAGCTCACAGAGCTCTCTACCTACAGATAGACAGGTCCACTGCACTTTGTCTTGAGGACCAGATAAAAGGGGCTACTTTTCAGGAAGCTTACCTCACTGGTAAACGAGGGAACCCTTTTCTCAATAGGGACCCTGCTTCTCTCTCCATGCACCATAAAGAGCTACAGAGGGAATCCCAGACGTTTGGACATCATCTTTTCGAAACTGCAATTTTAGAGGACATTTTCTCTCGTGCCCAAAAGTCTTCCAATATGGGGAAGGAAGATATGCCAGATGATTTTTAAAGAAATTGCTTTCGAATAAGTGCTAACAGAAACAGTCCTACACCCAAAAGGATTCTGGTAAATACCCTATTCTCCTGCAAGGAGGTGAGGAGGTGAAAATAGGTATGGGTAAAAGCAGAAGTCCATAGCTGCCTCTTCATTGAACTTCTACGCTAGGAAGCTGGACAAGAAGGATGACTTCAGGTTCTCACAGAGCCCTGTCCCAAAGGATTTTCAGAAATATGGGCTAGTTCCTTCAAACAAACAAGTGGATGGCTGCCTTCAACATCATTGGCAGGATTGGTAGGCTCTCTATTCGTGGCCTTGGGTGACCTCTGTACCAATGAAATGGTACAGGGTACCTTTCAAGTCTCAACCATCATGGACCAGTCGATTACCACCTTCCATCAGTTACTCCAGCAGGTCAGTAAAGCAACAAACTCTCAGAGAGGAGATAATACAGCCAGAGTTCAAGGGGCCATAGAGCCCACTCTGCTTAGCTTTTGGAGTTTTCACAGCCACATGATTATGGTAATAAAAGCCTCAGAGACTGGCGATCTATCATCGATCTCTCTATCATCAACTCCTTCGTAGAGATTACAATGTTCAAGATGGAGACTCTAAAGATGGTTCTACTAGCTATAAGGAAATGCAACTAGTTTTTTATTATCAACCTTCAGGATGCTTATCTCCAAGTTGTAATTCATCAAGACTCTTTCCATCTTGTGTGCTTCCTCTGGGGAGAGGAGGCTTTGCAGTTCAAGCGTCTCTGCTTTGGACTAGCTATGGCTCCTCAGGTCTTCACCAGGATCATGGCCCCAGATGTAACAGAGCTCCACATGATGTTTATTCGGATATTCCTCTACCTGGACATCTGGTTCTTCAGGAAGTTCTTTGTTTTGAGGAATTGGTCCTAGATCTTTGCAGGACACTTGGAATAAAGATTTACCACAAAATCTTCCCTTATGCCATCTCAACATATGACTTATTTGGGAATGAGGATACTCGCCCCTCTTATGAGGGTCTTCCCTTCTCAAGAGAGGAAAGGCAACCTTAGAATAAATATAAAGGAGTTCTTGATATATCCAACCCCCAGAGTTTTACTATGGACGAGCTTTTTAGGTCACCTTGCCTCTCTCACGTTACTAGTTCCCAACGGAAGACGCTATATGAGGGATCTTCAATTCATGTTGAAACATCCGTGGGATTGCAAGGACTACACCAAACAAATTCTTTGGGCAACACACTCTCAGGAGGATCTTCTTTGGTGGTCGCAGGATATACACTTTAATGCAGGACCATCACTCTGTCCTTGGACATACGCTTGTTCTGCATTTAGAAGCTTCGAGCATAGTGTGGGGAACTTCCCTGGAGCAGAAGAGCATTGCTGGGTTATGGAATCCTTCCCAGAGCTCCAAGTCCATAAACTGGAAAGCTCAAGGCAATCCGGGAAGCCCTTCTCCACTTCACACCTTTGTGTTCATCCAAAGTAGTCACAGTGTATAGAGACAACTTCTCCGCGATCTCCTATCTGAAAAAGAAAGGGGAAATAAGTTTCAACCTCTCAACCGTCTTGCTCAGGAGATTTCACAGTAAGTAGAGGATCACAACGTTTTTCTCTTACCACAGTTCATCCCCCAGAATGTCATCGTGGACACTGTAGGCAGGGGACAGCAGATAGTAGGTTCCGAATGGACCCTATGCCACTAGATAGTAGTTCACCGCATATACCTTTGGTCAGAAAACAAGACCTGTTTGTGACTGTTTTAAGTGTCTGTGCTCCGCCATATTTCGACCCTCGGAAAAATCCTTAATCTGCAGTGGTCAACGCTATGCTTCGAGGTTGAAGGAACCTACAGACTGATGCCTTTCCACCTTTAGTGATTATGGACCAGTTCCCAAATAATTTCACTCATCGCAAAGGTGCAAAATAACCCTGAGAATCCCGTTCTGGCCTTTGAAGGAATACTTTGCAAGACTACTAGAGCCTCCATAGACATTCCTAGGAGGTTGCCTGTCAGATACGACCTCTTACGCCAACCACAGTTCCACAGGTTCCATCTCCGTGAATCTTCGTTACATCTAATTGCCTGGAGGGTGTCAAGCGTCTCTCTAGATCGAGGGGAGGATCTTCAGCAGTGACTGGACAGCTCACCAAGGCCGAAGACACACTCCAATTGGAACTACCAGTATAAATGGGTAGTTTATAGAGGTTGGCGTGAGAAGAACCATGGCAAGTCATTTAGACCAACAGTTCTGAAGATTTCAGATTTCTTACTTTATCTATGGTAGGAGAGTGAGTTTTCATTGTCAACCGTTAAAGCTTATAAGTCAGCATTAGCCTCAGTGTTCAGGATGACTCTTGGTGAGGTGTTTAAAGACTGGGAGAGATAAAGCCACCTCTGCTACTGTAGGCACAAAAGGAAGGGACATGGTCCTTACATACACAAAGGCCTCTCCTCAATCTTTATCAGATAGTGCTTTTAAGAAAGGAAGAGGTACCCAGTCTAAGCTATTATTCCTTGTCCCCTTCTTATTGGAAATCTCTTCATTGAAGTTAGTCTTGAGCGCTGCATCATTGAAACGGAATACAATTTTTGCTCCCCACAACCTCAAGTGTGTTTGGAATTGTATGATATCGTAAAATCTCTCGGGAAAGTTATCGCAGCTGGAAAAAGTGTTTGTTGACATCTACTGGGACTCTTACCCTGAATACTTAGTGTATGTAAGGAAGCATGAATACCATGAACGAGATGGATTATGTACAAGGGCTCACTCTGTGTGAATGAAAACCTTGTGTAGGAAGGATGTATAAATGCATAAGATGAAGTTAGGTAGTGACACCCCTCTGGAGCCTACACTTACTTTACTTCAGAGACATGTGGATAGACTAATGGACTTAACAAACGTATGCAAGTTATTGATACAAAGTTAAGAACTTAGTTTAGAATACGGAAGTTAGTCAGCTGGTGGTCAATACTGACCCAGCCATGACTTGACTGATAATGCTTGAGTTCATTGCATTGCTTGGAAAGGTCTCATATCAGTCAAGGTAAGTATTGAGGTCCTCCCAGGTGTATATGTGATCTTTAAATATTACTTAATTAAATCCCCTCTTAATATTCATGTTTATGCCTTCCATCCAGGATAAATGCTGGTAATCGGCTTAATAAAGTTATACAGGATAAGGAGACAAATTATTTTTTTGATATGAATTAAATGATCAAACACTAACCTCTATAACTTAAAGGAAGACCCTTTCCACCTTTCCAAATCATAAGCAAATTTACGACAACATATTCCTAAAGAATGTCTCGCTACCGGGATGGTAAAGAGACACCAAACCCCCACCACTGGTTGGGGAGGGTGAGAGGAGCACGTGACCAACTGTCAATTTTCAAATTGATCAGCAGGTACCTGTTAATCACTTAAAGCTGAAAAGGGCTAAAGATTTTGACGTCAGTTCGTTTCAAAAGGTCTACGGGCATTGTGCTTTTAGATTCATCCTTTGTCGAAATTCCTTAAGTTAATTATTTCAATCATAATGGAAGTTTTTGCACTTTTTTCGGTTGGTCACAATCAATCAAGGTAAGATAACGAGTCACCTAATTAGTTATAACTGTTTCGAGCAAACACTGATATGAGAGGCTGAATTAGTTATACAGGTTAGTGTTGAAGAATTCATTTTAATCTAAAAATTTAATTTTTTGGTTTAATAGATGATAGATTGCCTTTGAATATTTCATTTAACCAATGGTTTTCTGGAAAGATATGCAGTGGTCCAGATTTAGGTGTACTGTATATGTCACCCCATACCCAGTACGCCTCTTCCCCTTAGTAGGGATGACCTGTATAAATGTTATTTTCTCTTTCCAGAAAAAATAAATACTTTTTTATTAATTATAAGTTCTCAGGATCTTACCCAACAAAGTCATATCTTAAACTTTATTTACAGGATTGTGTGTTTCCAATAAATCTAAAACCTTATTCTATATGATTTGTTAAAAAAATGGGAATACAGAAACCAGTACTAACTTTCCCTTGCCAACAACTAAAAAGAAGGCCATGAGATTTCTGGGTATTGTTTCATATTTCTGTAGATTTGTGCCAAACTTTTCTTCAATAAGTGCTCCAAAAACTCATATTTTTTCAGAGGGACAAAGTTTTGTATTTGATGAGGAGTGTGTACAATCTTTCAGTAAATTAAAGGCCGTTATGATACACCAGCCAATGTTACTGTCACCTTATTTTAGAAAGGAATTAAATTTAGTTTGATGCTAATCACGTCGGCATAGGTGGAGTCCCCTTACAAGTAGTGAATGGGGTGAAGCACCCAGTTGTGCATTATTCAAAGAAACTCAAAACTCAAAAGTCAAACGACTTAACTATTGAAAAGCAATTGTTTAGGTTAGTTTGTGATTGCAACACTTTAAGATTTATGTGTGTAGTAATCCTGTTTTAACTGCGTATACTAAACACAACTGCTAATATTTTCAGAGAGATTCAAGAATAGGAATAAAAGTTTCATGCGTTCGGGATGAGAATTGAAAAGGCTAGCGAAAAATACTGATCATAGTTACCAGGGATGTCAAAAACTGTGGCTATGTAAATAAACAATCTGTAGGTAATAAGACTGTTCAAATTCGAGAATTGGTAAACGAGAAATATTTGGATATGCTAGCATTATCTGAAACATGGTTAAATATCTTGGACAAGGCAAAGATCACTGAAATGACGCCCCCAACACATGCCATCTTTCACATACCAAGAAAGGTAGGTCTGGTGTGGGTGTCGGACTCTTTATTCATGAAAGTTACTCAAATCTCAAAAAGTCGAAAAGAATTAGTGTAACAAGCTTAGAATATATAGAAATAAAATTTACACCAAAAAAAAAAAAACAAGAGGATATCCTTTGTAATAATTTACACACCTCCTAGAACAAACACTAGTATCTTTTTTTATGAGAAATGTATTATCTCCCCAATACACAAACTTATTAAGTATAGTCTACCTCTACAGAAACATACATTAGTAAAGAAAATAAACTTTAGTCATACGTTACATATATCTCCTACCGTATTTATTGAAGAAATTACAAAGAATATAAATTATGCTATCAACATCCCTTGTGATCATGATGACCAACGTCTCTTAGGAGCTTAGTGTACTAACTGTCTTACGGCAACTTATAATAAAAGGAGTAAAAGTTGATATGATACCATATGCCCACCGATGGAAAAGACTATAACCGTAAAAGACCAATCTCTTTGTTTTGGTGGAGAGACTTTGGTAAAAAAGAGGAAAAAAGACATTAAGAAAGAAACTGGAATAGGTTAAAACTAAAAGTACTTGGGTAGAATACAAAACTACTAAGTGTCAATCTAACTACCTACTAAGAAGGAAAATAAAGTGAATACTATAAGAGAAAGATCCTCGAAACAGCAACAGACATAAACAAGTTTTATCGTCTCCTGAATGGTATAATGGGAAATGTAAAAGAAAAGAAGCTACCTGATGGACACAGTGACCAGGAACTAGCAAATAATTTTCTAGTATTTATTTGAAAACAAAATTGAAAATATAAACAGGTCATTTGTAAATACTCAACATCAGATAAATGATAGACCAGGAACACAAAAACATTAATATAATTTAACAACATAATACAAGATGACATCACCAAAATTATCAAGAAAGCAAAGAAAACAAATTGCGCGATCGATCCTAGGCCAATATCTGAAGAAATAGGAGAGAGAGACTTTTCTAGTCTAGCCAAAATAATAATGAGAATAGCAAATGTAAGCATTGATGAATGTAAGTTTCCTAAATCTGAGAAAATGGCTATAGTCACCCCAGTTCTGAAAAATGTGCTGGACTACCAGGAATTTAGCTCATATAGACCTATTCCACATCTAAATTATATGCTTGAAATGATGGATGAAAATGAATGTGGTGCCTTAATACTGCTTGATCTCAGTGCTACTTTTGATACAGTTGTGCAAAAACTACTACTAAATCATCTACGGTCCATCGACGTTGAAGATCAAGTCTTTGAATACCTAAAAGACTACTTAGTTGATAAAAATTACTGTGTAAAAACTGGAAACTCTTATTCATCATATGAACCCTTAAACAGAGGGGTACCCCAGAGCAGTGTACTGAGCCCTATCTTATTCTGCATCTATACTATTGGTCTAACAGGCATGGCGTGAATTTCAAACTATTTGCAGATGACACACAATTTCACTTCTCCATAAATGATATACATGACACTACTGAAACTCCAAACCGAATTCTTGACAGTGTTAGAGAATGGATGACATTTCAACAATTAAAATTAAACAAGAACAAAACTGAATTCATGTTGGTGGGTAAGAGAAACAACGTGAGAAACTTAGGTGATATTCAAATGAACATAAATAATGACTTGGTACCGATATCTAGTAAAGTTTGAGATTTAGATGCATTTTTGGGCTCAAGCCATGTCGTCCTGATGGAAGTTCCTTCATAAGTAGCTTCCTAGGTTATATGTGACTACAGTGATATATCCCAGAGAATTTACCGAAGGTATCCAGAATTCTAACTCCTGGAGCGAATATCCCTTAAAATTTTAAAAAGGGATATCGCGTAAGGACGTATTGGCACACCTCATAGCAATCTGCACCCTGGATAGAGTTTTAGGCTTCGAGGAGGTGTGGCAAATTAAAAAGGGGGGCCCTCCAAAGGCCATCCCCGTTCCCGTACTACTATTGAGAGTACAACAGCGCCATTCCCATGATAGTGGCCATTCCTTTTATTGTAGCGATTTCGTTCGATGTTATTTTCCTGTGATCTAATTTTTCGATCGTTTAAAAGGATTATTAATTATGCTTTCTTCATCTTCTTCCGCCTTTGGAAAGTTGAGTATCGGGTCTTTACTTTGAATATATTTTAGCTCCTGTTTGTAATGAAATTAAGTATTTACCCGCGTGTATTGTTTTCATTCATTGGAGACTGATACCTCCTAGAATGTTATGAAACTTCACACGTCTCTTCGGAGACTTAAGGGTAATCTCTTTCCCTCTGAGTGTAATCTCAGGCTACAACCCTAGTAGCCGTGCCTGAATTTTATTCAGACATGGCTAACCTGGGGTTTGTTTCTGCCTATTCCCTTAACCAATGGTTGTGGATATACCAGCCGGTTTTGCGATTTAGTCAGAATCTCGGAGTATTTAGTCTTATGTCGGCGACCTGCCAACAGGGTGAATGGGTTGTAGGATACCATCATTCCCCTGCCGGCAAGGTGGCCGGCAATGGAGGTTAGCCCTCCATAGCCGCATTAGAGTTATGGTAGTATACCATCTTCTCCTTGTGACTAAAAGACTAGTTATGTGCCACAGTACCCTAGGATAACATGGAACTGGAGCCCTGTTTCTCCTATGCCGACATCCCCTTAACTGTGTCGGTAGTTTCTGGGTTGGAGAACTGAGTCTCTCTTGTCACCTGGATGATACTGAAACAGAGTTTCTTTTATAGGTGGTAGGACTGACAATTTTGTCAGTTCCTTTCACATACATTACAGGACCCTTTTTCCCTACCCCTCTATCCTCTTTTGATGATTGATCCATTGTCTTTCTTTAGGCTGACATCTCGTAACCTTACCATTGCCGGTAGGTTGCTGGAGCCAGCCAGACTCCCTCTCTAGTCTTGGCTGACGGCAGGGCATACTGCCGCCAGCCGGCCCGGCCGACACTGCCGGCCTGGCCGGCAACCCAGAAGACTGCCGACAGTTTGAGACTATCGACAGCTGCCGGCCTGGCCGGCAACTGCTGGCTCGATAACCATTTGCTGGCCTGGCAGGCAGCCAAGAAGGCTGCTGACAGTCATGGACTGTCGGCATCTGCCGGCCCGGCCGGTAACTGCCGGCCCAATCACCAACTGGATAGTCCCTTCTGTCCCCAAGGTTCTTCAGTCCTCCCTTGGACTGCTGCTATAGGTTATGTTGCCAGGGTACTGCCGGCCGGGCCGGCAAAGACAGTGCTGACTCAATTGGCAGCACGCTGACTGTACTGGTACTGTCGGCGGGTTGCCGGCCGGCAGTGTACAGGTGGTACATTGCCGGCAAGAGTACTGTAGCTATATAGAAGCCTGAATGTTACATTCTCCCCTTCTATTAGAACCTTCTTTCAGGAAAAGGCAGTCTAATTAGACTTTTACATCCTTAATTACTGTATACATTTACAGTAAGGATAACCCTTTTTTCCATATTATCTCTCTCTCTCTCTCTAGCTAGTACTGCCGGGTATCCCGGCAAGTCCTAGCTAGACCGGCAATATGCCGGCTTAATTACTGTATAGGTTATACAAATAGCCAGTATATCTCAGTATAGAATATACTGTAGATAGAAAACTACTATATATCTTATACTAATAGTTGTTTCCAATATATTTTGGATATCCAACTCGGGCATTAGCTAAGCCTAATCCTATATTGAATGAATATGATTTTTTCAATATCCTGATTGGAAATCAGTTTAGGATTACTTTACAATATTAAATACTTCAAGGCAAGAGTAATACACTCCTAACCCTTAAAGGGTACAGCCTTTTTTCCTTGAGTCTCCCTGATCAGGAAACTCTATATTTCAATATAGTAGGAAAACTACAGCAAATGGCCTGAGTGGGATATACAAATATATGTCTTTATTTTGTCCTAGTCCAGCTGGCTTCATGCTAGATGGACCCTACTTTCATATGCAGCATAATGACTAGACTACAATACATAAGATACAATAACCAGTAAATTGCAATATAGACTTACTGCAATTAGAAAACTACTGTACCATTATACAGTAATAATTTCTAACATACCTTGGGTATCCTTGTGCGAGATTTCTGCTGATACCGCTTATATATTGAATGAATATTTTCTTCAATAGTCTGATCTAGAATCAGTCATCCTGACCCCACAGTATTAACATTATTTGGGACAGTGATTTGATACTTCTCTACCCCTAAGGGTAAGAGCCTTTCTACTTGGAGTTTCTCAATAGAGAAAGCTCCATGTAGTTAATACTGAGGGGAGGTAGCAGCATTTGCTCGCAGGGGTACACAAGTATGTATCTCCTACTATCCCTTTATAGCTTACTATCCTAAACTCTTCTGTTGTAGATGACATTTACATGTTGATTATCAGAGAAATAATCCCTTGTATACTCATTTGGTTTTCCTTTCTTTACAGGAGGAACACCAGATATCTTGTGCTGCAGTCCTCTGCAAGGCCAAGAGTAAGTACTTTTACGGTCATAATACTTGTAGGTTGCAAGCCCCTTGCAATATTATTTCCGGATCCCTACATTATTGGAACCCACAGGTTTGCAATATATGTCGGACATTGATGTCTGAAGGTTTTGAAAATCCCAAGTCTACGGAGACTAGGGATACAGCTCAGTATAAATTACGCAACTGGATGAGAGGCTTCCAAAAGATCTCTCCGGGACCTTTCCTACCTAATGATAGGATGCGTAAGCTATTATTTCCGAAGGTAAGAGAGGAAATAGTAGTGCCTCAGGAGCCAACTACATCCCCTGACGGCCAGAAAACCTTTGGGATTGAGGGCAAGAAGTGTCCCAAGGTAGAAGAGAAATATGTTGTGTCGGATTTTCCTCCGCCTATGCCGGCTATAGAGCCATTGATGTCAACATCTTTGTCTTCTACCCCTCTATTGGATAATGCGGTACAATTATGTACCCAACTGAAGAATCGTAAACAAACAAAAAAGCAGGAAGTAAAATGCAAGATAGAACCTCGTAAAGCTTCTCTTGTCTCTTCCCACGGGTCAGTCAAACGACCCATGAATCAAGACCTTCCAGCATGCTCAATTACCAATCCCTGGAGGTTTGCGGAACAGATGTCGATTTCAAATGGCAATCTCTACATCTCAGAGAAAATAGGTTCTGTTCCTTTGGACAAAATTCAATTTTGGCTAAGCTTTGATGCTTTCCCTAATTGTTGGGTTCGACTGAAGTACGAACCAAAGTCAAGAAAAGGAGCGGAACCAAAGGAGGTCATGATTCTTGACCATGATAAGGCACAGACTATCCTTTCAGGTAGTCTGGAAAGGGAGGGTTATTCAGAGAAGAAGGTATTCTCACTGAATAACAGACACCCTTCCTTTCTTGCTCTTACTTCGCTCTCATTCCCCTTTATGGGGAAGGCATTTACTTCTGTTACCAAAGCTGTAGAGTCGGGTAATTCATGTCCCACACTCGATGAGTGCAAGCCTTTGTCACCAGCTTTTCAGTAGGAAAATTAGACAAGGATGTCGCAAGTTGACAATTCAATGTATGTCTCCCTAAATTGTCAGATTTGCTCCTGTTTAATGAACACGAGTCAAAAGAGAGGCTTGCGACATCCCATTCTCTACAAAACTACATAGAGTTGTGTTCAACCTACGAAAACACCCCAGACATGCTCATGGTTATAGCCAAAATGCATATGGCTACCTTGGCAAAGGACCTTTACGCCTTTGTGAAGGCTAGGAGAGCATGTAGAGAGTTTGTGTTCGCTGCTGCAACAGTGAAACACGAAACAAGAAAGCTAATATCTTCCAACATCTGGGGTAAAGATCTCTTCCCACAAGAGGTCATTAAGGAAGTAATTAAGAATGCCACCATGGAGAACATAAGTCTTCTCCAGAAATGGGGCATTCCCTCAAAGAGAAAATCTTCTGTGGTTGTGGGTCCCCAACCTAAAAAGAAGATCGAAAATTCTGGAAATATCCGGACTGCTCAACAACAGCCCATTATTCCAGTGACCACGATGCTACAGGCAGATGGTCAAAAGTCTAAGCCTGCTGACTATTCAAGGCATAAAGACGCTTCGGCTAGGAGGAACATTCCCTCAGGATCGCAGGACCTTCGATCCTTAGGGCCAAAGCCTATTCAAGATGAGCCATTGGTTGGAAACAGAAATGTCCCTACTATTATCTCCTTACCTTCTCCTACGGTTCAAAACCCTCCTGGAGGAGTATACCTGAGAGCTATAGAGCATACAGGTAGTAAGAAAGCTATGGCTCGTCGAGTTCCAGGGATGGCTATTTTGTGTTCACGAGAAGGACTCAAGAAATCTGTGAGTCATTCTGAACCTGTCGCCACTCAACATGTTTATAATAAACTAAAAGTTCTGAATGTTAATCCTTCTGAACAAATGGACCTTGTTCCAATTAAGGGTGTTCGTAGTCTTGTCAGACCTGAAAGGTGTCTTCCGGAACCTTCCAGTCAACCACCCCCCTTCCTCCTATCTAGGATTCATGTCACGAGAGTAACATTCATCCTAGAATAGATACGTATCAGACTCATAGTCCTAAGTATCTTCATATAGATGACCCGGTTCTCGGGACATCACATATGCAAGATATGCTTCTAGAAGTCTCGACTTTCTCCAGCTCTAGGGTTTCGTGGCTAAAAAACCATCAAAGCCCTCAGTCACATCAACTCCCTTTTCTCTTGGGAATTTTAAAGGAGCTCGCGAGGTCGGTCAAGAGACTCAGCTAATCGATCAGATTCCCAAAATGCCAACGAGGAAAAGCGGTAAACTTTCCCCAGTTCGCAATAGTGACAGACCTAGTGCAAAGACCACATCGGAAGCATGCGTTAAGAGTCTGGAGAAAACACGCATCAAACGCTTGAAGAGATCAAATAAGACTTCACAATCAAACGTCTCGTACAGTCTTGGTGAAGTTACCCATCCTTTTCCTAAAGGGATGGCACCTAACAGCAGTTCATTTACAACTGATCCACGATGTGACGGTGGATACTCTATCGCGATCCAAGGCGATAGAGTTGGAATGGTCCATGGACGCAGACATATTCCCTCCCAGATGGGAACAAGTCCCGGAACTGCAGCTCGACTTCTTCATCACGAGCGTCTTCAAGAAACTACCTCGCTAAAGAGCCCTTTACGAGGATCCTCTAATGAGGCTGATAGACTAGATGAGGCCGGTCCTAGCTCTGATCCTAGCTATATTTCTGAAGGTTCAGAAATCAATTGCCTTTGGTTTATCACGGAGAACCCAAACCCTTCATATCATGAATTTTTTGCTCTAGCGGTTACAAAGAGGTTTGGGATCTCAGAAGGCAATTTAGAATTCTTAGAAGAATACAAGGCTAAGTCTACTAGAAGACAATATGAGTCTTCCTGGAAGAAATGGGTTGCGTTTGTTAAAACAAAAGGACCGAAAGAAATTTCTATGAACTTCTGTCTGTCCTTCTTTGTCCACCTTCATAGCCAGGGACTGGCGGCCAATAAGATAAATACATGCAAGTCAGCTTTGACTAGGCCTCTCCTATATGCCTTCCAAGTGGATCTGGCGAATGAAATCTTTAATAAGATTCCGAAGGCATGTGCTATACTCAGGTCCACGGTACCACCAAAGCCCATCTCTTGGTCTTTGGACAAGGCCTTATATTATGCCTCATTTGTGAACAATGAAGATTGTTCTCTTAAGGACCTAAACCAAAAGGTTATTTTCCTATTTGTTATAGCCACTGGGGCTAGAGTTAGTGAAATAGTGGCCCTATCCAGAGATGAGGGCTACATTCAGTTCACGGAATTAGGAGAACTGAATCTCTTTCCTGATCCATCCTTTCTCGCAAAAAACGAACTACCCACTAGAGGTGGGGTCCCTGGAGAATCTGCCCTCTGAAGGAAGATATCTCTCTATGTCCTGTAGAGTGTCTAAAGGTCTATCTTCGTAAAACTTCAGACTTCAGGGGAGGACAGCTCTTTAAAGGAGAAACTTCGGGATCAAATTTATCTCTAAATCAACTAAGGGCGAAGCTCACCTACTTTATTCGTAGAGCGGATCCGGACAGTACTCCTGCAGGTCATGATCCGAGAAAGATTGCTTCATCACTGAACTTCTTTCAGTATATGGACTTTGAGCGTCTTCGTTCATGCACTGGATGGAAATCATCCAGAGTGTTTTACAAACACTATGCAAAATAAGTGCATGAACTGAAACACTTCGTAGTGCGGCAGGTAGTGTATTAAAGCCTGCCCCCTAATTACTGTGATAAACAATTAATGTTTTGGGACCTCACATGTCCTCGCATATGTACTTGATGAGAATCATCCAGTGTGTTCTACAAACACTATGCTATGTAGTCCATGATCTGAAGCAGTATGTGGTGACATCAGGTAGAATATTTACCCTGCCGTCTATTGTACGATGAACAGATAATGGACTGGAACTGTCAATTAAGGGGAGAAGAGGTCATCCTTCTTGAGTATGTCTTCTTTTGATTAAGTGTTACCAGGGTAACACTAGCTCTGTTCTAAATCCCAGGTGTGGAATAAAACAGATAGCACTAGTGCCGGTGTACGAAGTACATTGTACCAACCGTGTTTCACACAATTGTACATAATTCCTTTTGTATATATTATGCTTGTATCTTCGCTCCTCCCTCGCACTAAAACGAACATGAAAATTCCTGTCTGGTTTTTCCTCTGTAATATTGTCTGTCTTGTGAACTTGTTATGTCCTGTTGCCTTGAGGTTTTTTATATAAGGAGAGTGTTCCACAATAATATAACTCAGTCGTTTCCAATCTGCCTTTGAGTTCACACCCTTACTCGGCGCCGTCACAACATAGTGCAGATAGAGGTAACCAGTACAGGAATTATGAAGAGCAATTATTTTATAATTTCTCTTTAATCTAGAGTGGCATTCTTGACTTCATTCCTTCAAGAATGAAATACGGTTCCTATACTCGTTTCAGGTATAATCCCATTGTCAAACTACATTCGTTTTGCTAACCATCTCTTGTAGTCATTTATTAGAAATAAATGCCTATTAGAATGTAGTGCGTCCACCTTCGCCAGACAATTGTATCTATACATGCCAGAGTTTTTATCTTACCTAGTATGCATCCTTCATATTTTTGAATGCATCAAATGATAGACATAAGAGACACTGATGTTATTTTGACCAATATACAACTTGAGATTATTTGTATATTCAGTGTGTGCTTAAGTTTGGTCATACTATTTATGTTAACCTATAAATCCCTTTTCAACTGTCTAGACGACTCTTCCCTGTAGGAGACAGGAAGCACTAACATTGCTTATGATTAGTGATGATGACAAATAACGGTAATGTCACTGGTCTCATATGGTCCCCATGACCATGGAAAAGGTTGATATAAGGTCAAGGCACTGATGAAAATCCACAGATACATTAATGCTCTGGTATACTTCCATCAGGACGACATGGCTTGAGCCCAAAATTCGCTCAAAATCTATTTTTGGGTGAGATAGCCATGTCGTCCTGATGGACCCACCCATCTCT
>NC_090758.1:64436034-64441034 GCF_036898095.1 Palaemon carinicauda | reverse complement strand
GCTGAAGAATCTATTTTTATTGTGCATAAATTTTTCGGTGACAGAAAGTGGCCACTTCTGTTTTAGTAAACGACTGCCAGTGACCTTGTTATGGTTCCCCCCCCCCCCCCCCCCTTCCTCTCTTAACCGAGACTCAGTGCGCGGGTTAAAAAGTTAATCTGTGCTTATAGTCTTTCCCTGGGTCCTTAGATACCAGTCTCTGGCATTTCATTTTCTGTAAAGTGTAATGAATCTTTTCAACGCCTCGACATGTGTGTGTGAAGTTACCGCTCTAATCAAAGTGTAGTAAGTTACAGTTGTTAGCTGAGCGACGGTACTTCCTTTTGACTTCATTTTGGTTTGAACCGGGAGTAAAATACTTCCAGTGCGTCCTTATTCATTTGCATTTTCCCGTATCTAAAATGTTTTTTGTATAAATATTTGTATAATCTGTTACTATTTTATGCGTGGTTTATGGTTTTATGCGGAGTCAGTGCCTAATTAACTTAGCTCCGATTTAAGAATTGTAAAATTCTAATTCAGTTGTTTATATTGTTCTTGAAGTTTCTTTTTAATTTTCACAATAGCGAAGTTTGATACTCAAGTTTGTGGCAGATCCTTCCTCTAAATTGCATACCCTTACCGATGCTAGGAAGTCTGAATTAATGGGAATAGCAAGGCATTTAGACCTTGAGGTACGTTCTAGTATGCGTAAGTTTGACATTAGGAAAGTGATAATAGCTCACTAAATGCGTATTGGAACCTTTGGTGACGAAGCTAGGCAGTATCTTGTTCCAGAAACCCTTTCCCTTACAAGTGAACAAAAGCTGGAGTTTGAACGTCTTGCAGTCGAGCGTGAGAAAGCTCAGTTAGCTTTGAGACAGGAAGAGTTAGCTTTGCAAGCCGCTGAAAAGAGAAGTGAATTTTTGAAATGGAGAAAGAAAAGAAAGAGAAGAATTTGAAATGGAGAAAGCTAAGTTAGAATTATAGCTAGGGAAGAAAGAGAAAAGTTTTGAAAAGGAGAAAGCTAAATTAGAATTAGAAGCTAGTTTAACTATCAAGGTGGAACAAGAGAGCGCTTCAAGCAATCTTCAGAATAGGCAAATGGAACAAGAGTTATCTCCCTTTGACCGGACTAAAAATATAAAGTTAGTTCCCTTATTCACAGAGTATGATCCAGAGGATTATTTTCGGGTATTTGTGGAAACTGCTAATCACCTTAATTGGCCTGCTGAACAGTGGGTATGGCCCAGTAAACCTAAATTGTCAGGTAAAGCTGCTCAGGTTGTTAGGTATCTGGATGATACTAAGAATTATAAACAGGTTAAGAAAGCAATCTTAGATGCATTTTTCATAACAGAGGAAGTATATAGACAGGCTTTTCGTAACTTATGTAAATCAAATATCCAAACTTTCCTAGAATTCACTTCTGACAAGCTTAGAGCTTTCAGGAAATGGCTTAAGTATGCTGAAGTAACTTCTCTTGAAGAACTGATGAATTTAATGGTTCTTGAAGAATTTAAAAGGAACTTCCCATTAATGTAATGCTCTATATTGAAGATAGGCAGGAGAAAAATTTACTAAAGGCTGCTTCCTTGGCTGACACTTATTCCTTAATACATAAGTCCATTCCTAATAAAAGAGCTGAGGTTTTTGAAAACCAGTTTCAGGAAAATCCCAGATTTCGGATGATATTTTCAAAGGTTCTGATAATCCTAAATGTAGTTATTGTAAGAAAGAAGGACATACTATTCGTAATTGTAAAGACCCTAAATGTAAAGGATCTGATAACTACCGTAATGTTTTTATGATACACAACGTAAAATTTTCAACCTCCCAGAGTAAACCTGTTTCCCATGTGCAAGCAAATGTTCCAGACGTGTTTGATGATTTTAAGTCTGAAGGTTTAATAGCCTTAGGGGGAGAAAGAACAGAAGTCTAAGTTCACTATATTACGAGACACTGGAGCTGCTTTAACTTTGTTGCATAGTAAGGCTTTACCTAATGTTGAGAATAATCTAACTGGTGAGAAGGTGGTTGTAAGGGATCTTACTGAATCTCATCCATTCCCCTTGCCAGTGTCTACCTTGATTGTCCACTTGTAAAAGGGAAAGTTTAATTAGGGTTAATTGGTACAGAATTGCCGGTAAAAGGAGTTTCATTGCTATTGGGTAATGATTTAGCTGAGAAATTGATTGTACCAAATTTAATTGTAACTGATACCCCCATGGATGATAGGGCAGTTTTGGACAAACCTTTGATGGATGATGAGAAGGTAGATCTTAAACAAGCCCAACACATATAGTCACTCGGTCCGAAACAGGAGAAAAGGTAAATGACTTTGAAGTAGATAGTGATTTCTTAGCTAAGGTAATGTCTAGAGATAAACTAATTGCTGTCCAGAGGACAGATTGATCTTTATCTTGTTTGCATGATAAGGCTGTTGAAATAAAATCTCTGAATAAATCCCCTTCTTTTTATCATAATAATGGTATCCTAATGCGTTTTTACCGTCCCTTCTAACTATTCAAATCTTGATACCTGGAGTGAGAAATACCAAATTATTGCTCAGATTAAAATGAAAAATAGTTATGATAAAAAAAACTAAAATTAGGAAGTTCAACCCAGGAGATCTTGTGTTAGCATATTTTCCTATCCCTGGATCCCAATTTTCCTCCAATTCTTTGGTCCATATAAAGTAGTTAAAGATTTCAATAACCATACCTATATGATAGAAACCACTGATAAAAGGAAAAGTACTCAAATTATCCATGCCAATGTGCTTAAAAGGTATCATTCCAGAAATACTGAAATTGGTTATGGACACAAAATTGTATATGTCAATGTTGAGGTCAAGGACGAGAAACCTGAAAACTTTATAGGGAAAATCCAGGTCAGTGTACAGTCCTCACCCATGACATCGAACTTCTACCAGGAACTGCTCCCATACGACAATACCCTTATCGCATCAGCCCGGCCAAGAAACTAGTGATGAAAGAAGAAGTGGAATATCTTCTGGGAGCCGGATTAGCAAAACCTAGCAAGTCACCATGGGCATCTCCATGTCTATTGATAACAAAGGAGGATGGCAGCATGCGACTGTGTACACACTACAGGAGAGTAAATTCTGCTACTGTTAAGGATAGTTACCCTTTACTCCGTCTAGATGACCTTATAGACTCTGTGGGCCAAGCAAAGTATGTATCTAAGGTAGATCTCCTCAAGGGGTATTATCAGGTGAAGTTAACATCTAGAGCCAAGCTTATATCGGCTTTCATAACTCCTTTTGGGTTATTCCAGTACGAAGTAATGCCTTTTGGTTTAACAAATGCCCCATCCACATTTCAACTCATAATTAACTACACTATTCAGGGTCTAGAGGGAGTATTTGCATATCTAGATGATATATTGTGATAGGAGATTCTTGGGAAGAGCTTATGAAACGTTTGAATATGCTCTTTGATAGATTAAGAGAAGCCCAGTTAACAATAAATTTACAAAAATGTGTTTTTGGTCAAGCTACAGTAACTTACTTGGGACATATTGTGGGTGGAGGTAATGTCAGACCTAAAACTGCAAATGTTAATGCCATTCTTGATTCCCCAGAACCTAAGACTAGGAAATCCCTTAAAAGATTTTTAGGTATGGTTTCCTATTACAGGAAATTCTGCCGTAATTTTGCTTCAGTAGCTGCCCCTTTACATAGTCTTAGCATCCCTAAAAAGAATTATGAATGGAAAGAGAGATGTCAGGCAGCATTTGAACGTATAATTTTTTTTTGAGTAGTGAGCCAGTCTTACACAGTCCTAATTTTTCTAAACCCTTCTCTTTACAAGTAGAAGCTTAAGACACTGGTGCTGGAGGAGTATTGCTGCAGGGAATTGATGGGATACTCCAGCCAATAGGATAGTCCTCCAGTAGCTTCAAGCCTCATCAGCTGTCCTACAGTACCATAGAAAAGGAGCTTTTAAGTTTGGCTCTAAAAGTTTGAATGTTTTCTAAAAGGAGCTCCCGTCATCCATGTCTATACGGACCACAACCCCCCCCCCCCCCCCCACCTTTCTTGAGCGCACCAAGGCCCATAATCAGCGCTTACTAATTGGCTTTATATCTTCAAAACTTCAACCTTCAAATAAAGCACCTTGAGGGCAGCGACAACGTACTTGCTGATGCCTGGTCACAGGCCCATTCTCATACTTCGCAGGGGATGTAAGCTGTTTAACTTTGATCAAGCCACTCCGCTGGGCTTGATCCTCTAGGGGGAGGTATTTGCACCTTCCACATTATTGTAATTATGTATATATTTTGCCTGACTGTTTTCCCCTGTATACCACTATCCTTTGTCGTTTCCCAGAAACTTTTTTTTCCTTGTTTCACACTCCTTGATCTTACTTGCTCCGCCCATCCTAAATTTCTTCGACCCCTAAATGTAATTTTCAATCAGTCTCCACTCAGCAACTAAACCAAGGACTTTAGTGTCCGGCAGGGAAGCAGTCCCTTTTATTATAATGTATCTATAACCTAAGTATAAGTGATATTATTGTAAGGGTTATATAACGAATTGTGCTTTTGTTTCAAGTGTTCTCAATTTCCAGTGTGATTACTTTTCGAGACCTGGTTGTCGTTTATCATTTGTCGTTTGTTATTTGTCATTTGTCATATGTCCTATTGTCATTCCATCAAAAATACCAGGTAACTGTATTTGATAGCTGCAGTAGGAATCTCTGCCAGGACACCAACATAAAAAGACCCTGACATCGCCAAGTTCTGTGGGTCTTCATCTTTATATTTTCCAATGACACGAGTTCCCACTGGTATTTTCATCAAGCACTTATCAAAGTAGGCTAATTGTCGCCCCGGTAAGACACGTACGGAGCCAGAACTTTTGGTACTATTGTACATTACCTTGTAAAAAGTATTGTTTGGTTCACATTTGTCGGAGTACCTCCGAAATTCCTTAACATTCTAAGAAACTTACACAATGATATGCAAGCCTGTGTAAGTATGGGTGGTAGTAAATC
>NC_090758.1:64383189-64433034 GCF_036898095.1 Palaemon carinicauda | reverse complement strand
ATATGACAAATTTGTAGATAATTTGTATTTTTCCTAACTGTACAAACCTTAGCTATTTATTAGAGGTATTACTTTCGGCGTAGCTGAAATGACGAGTTAGCGGGGGTAGGGGAGGGTAGCTTGCTACCCCCCCCCCCCCCATCACACACACCTGTGCTTGAGCTCACTTTGCTTGGAGGTAGGACTTCAAGGGGGATAGGGCTGGCGGGCAAGTTTGATTAAATAGCTAAGGTTTGTATAGTTAGGAAAAATGTTATTTTCCTTAGTAAAATGTTATTTTCATTAGTAAAATAAATTTTTGAATATACTTACCCGATAATCATGTAGCTGTCAACTCCGTTGCCCGACAGAATTCTACGGGAGGGATACGCCAGCTATCACTATACTAGAAGGGGGTGTACTCACAAGCGCCACCTGTGGCCAGGTACTACAGTACTTGTTGTTGATGCCACCTCACTTTTTCCTCGGTCCACTGGTTCTCTATGGGGAGGAAGGGTGGGTCAATTAAATCATGATTATCGGGTAAGTATATTCAAAAATTTATTTTACTAATGAAAATAACATTTTTCAATATTAAACTTACCCGATAATCATGTAGCTGATTCACACCCAGGGGGGTGGGTGAAAAACCAGTGTACAAGACTAAAGGATAGCTAAGTATCCCGTATTTCATATAATCAGTTATCCACAATAACAATGAAATAATAAGTACCTGGTAAGGAAGTCGACTTGAACCGTTACTCTGCCTTTAATAAGATCGTCTTCCTTACTGAGCGCAGCGTTCCTCTTGGAAGGGTGAATCAACTCAAAGGTGCTAAAGTATACAGGGCTGCAACCCATACTAAAGGACCTCATCACAACCTTTAACCTCGGCGCTTCTCAAGAAAGAATTGACCACCCGCCAAATCAACAAGGATGTGGAAGGCTTCTTAGCCGACCGTACAACCCATAAAAAGTATTCAAGAGAAAGGTTAAAAGGTTATGGGATTATGGGAATGTAGTGGCTGAGCCCTCGCCTACTACTGCATTCGTTGCTACGAATGGTCCCAGGGTGTAGCAGTACTCGTAAAGAGACTGGACATCTTTGAGATAGAATGATGCGAACACTGACTTGCTTCTCCAATAGGTTGCATCCATAACACTCTGCAGAGAATGGCTCTGTTTGAAGGCCACTGAAGTAGCCACAGCTCCCACTTCATGTGTCCTTACCTTCAGCAAAGCAATGTCTTCTTCCTTCAGATGAGAATGTGTTTCTCTAATCAGAAGCCTGAATAGTAAGAAACTGAGTTCTTAGAACTTGGAAAAGAAGGTTTCTTGATAGCACACTATAAGGCTTCTGATTGTCCTTGTAAAGGTTAAGACCTTTTTAGATAGTACCTAAGAGCTCTAACTGGGCAAAGTACTCTCTCCAGTTCATTCCCCACCAAGTTGGACAGGCTTGGGATCTCGAACGACTTAGGCCAAGGACGTGAAGGAAGCTCGTTTAGCAAAAACCGAGCTGCAAGGAACATGTAGCCGTTTCAGATGTGAAAACAATGATCCTGCTGAAGGCGTGGATCTCACTTACTCTTTTAGCTGTTGTCAAGCACACGAGGAAAAGAGTTTTTAATGTGAGGTCCTAAAAAGAGGCTGATTGGAGAGGTTCAAATCTTGATGACATAAGGAACCTTAGGACCACGTCTAGATTCCAGCCTGGAGTGGACAACCGACGTTCCTTTGAGGTCTCAAAAGACCTAGGGAGGTCCTGTAGATCTTTGTTGGTGGAAAGATCCAAGCCTCTGTGGCGGAAAACCGCTGCCAACATACTTCTGTAACCCTTGATCGTAGGAGCTGAAAGGGATCTTACTTTCCTTAGATATAACAGGAAGTCAGCAATCTGGGTTACAGTGGTACTGGTTGAGGAAACTGCATTGGTCTTGTACCAGCTACGGAAGACTTCCCCTTGAGACTGATAGATTCTGAGAGTGGATGTTCTCCTTGCTTTGGCAATCGCTCTGGCTGCCTCCTTCGAAAAGCCCCTAGCTCTTGAGTGTCTTTCGAAAGTCTGAAGGCAGTCAGACGAAGAGCGTGGAGGATTGGGTGTACCTTCTTTACGTGAGGTAGACGTAGAAGGTTCACTCCTAGAGGAAGAGTCCTGGGAATGTCGACCAGCCATTGCAGTACCTCTAAGAACCATTCTCTCGCGGGCCAGAGCGGAGCCAACCAACGTCAGCCGTGTCCCTTTGCGAGAGGAGAACTTTTGAAGTACCCTGTTGACAATCTTGAACGGCGGGAATGCATACAGGTCGAGATGGAACCAATCCAGCAGAAAAGCATCCACGTGAACTGCTGCTGGGTCTGGAATCGGAGAACAATACAACAGGAGTCTCTAGGTTATCGAGGTAGCGAACAGATCTATGGTTGGCTGACCCCACAGGGCCCAAAGTCTGCTGCAAACATTCTTGAGAAGGGTCCACTCTGTGGGGATGACCTGACCCTTCCGGCTGAGGTGATCTGCCATGACATTCATACCGCCCTGAATGAACCTCGTTACCAGCGTGAGCTTTCGATCTTTAGACCAGATGAGGAGGTCCCTTGCGATCTAGAACAACTTCCACGAAAGAGTCCCTCCCTGCTTGAAGATGTAAGCCAGGGCTGTGGTGTTGTCAGAGTCCACCTCCACCACTTTGTTAAGCTGGAGGGACTTGAAGTTTATCAAGGCCAGAATAACCGCCAACAACTCCTTGCAATTGATGTGAAGTGTCCTTTGCTCCTGATTCCATGTTCCCGAGCATTCTTGTCCGTCCAAAGTCGCACCCCAGCCCGTGTCTGATGCGTCCGAGAGGAGACGGCGGTCGGGTTTCTGAACAGCCAAAGGTAGACTTCCTTGAGAAGAAAGCTGTTCTTACACCACGCGAGAGAAGACCTCCTCTCTTCGGAAACAGGAACTGAGACCGTCTCTAGCGTCATGTCCTTTATCCAGTGAGCAGCTAGATGATACTGAAGGGGGGGGAGGTGGAGTCTCCCTAACACGATGAACAGGGCCAGCGATGAAAGTGTCCCTGTTAGACTCATCCACTACCTGACTGAGCATCGGTTCCTTCTCAGCATGCTCTGGATGCATTCTAGGGCTTGGAAGATCCTTGGGGCCGACGGAAAAGCCCGAAAAGCTCGACTCTGAAGATCCATACCCAGGGAGACAATGGTCTGGGATGGGACGAGCTGAGACTCCTCAAAATTGACCAGGAGGCCCAGTTCCTTGGTCAGATCCATAGTCCATTTGAGAATCTCCAGACAGCGACGACTTGTGGGAGCTCTTAAAAGCCAGTCGTCTGACGGAGCCGGACACAAGATCATGGTACTGCTGCACAGTCTGTGAACTGTCAACCATGGGGAAGCGAGGAAGTACAGTGACAACCCGAAGCTGTCTAGACTGTCTGGGTCGTACAGACAACTCCTTATCGGGTTGCTGAGGTTGCCGCACTGCGTCACAACAAGTCACTTCTGCTGGTTGTTGAACGTCTTCCCAGTGACACACTGACTCCGTAAACAAAAAATCCTCTAACAAGGACTAAGCTTGGACTGCATGTCTTGCAACACAGCTCAAGGTCTATGGGAGCAGGTGTGGTAACACACGGGATTAGCGACTGAAGTGGAACCATTACCTTCCCTGGAAGCATGTTATGCTTAAATAAAAGTCCATAGGAGGCTACGCAGCTAAAGGCTCCTCTCCAAATGACAGAGTCCTCAAGGGAATATCAGAAGGAGGGAGAAAAGCACTTTCTCATCTACAGGGACCATATCCGAGAAAAGCTAAGTTCTCTCAGTGAGGGTTTCACTGGTGCAAAAGCAGCAGACTAGAAGGCAACGTTATGAAACTGCTTGACAGTCTAGTGAGTTGGCAACAACCAAAGATGTGTGACTGAGAAGCATGCGGTAAGGTATGCAGAGCATGTTGTATGCAGAGCATGCTGTATGCAGAGCATGCTGTATGCAGAGCATGCTGTATGTAGAGCATGCTGTAAGGTAAGCAGAGCGTGTTGCATGGCGTGTAACATTTCTCAGAAATTCCATGACCAGTGCTAGAGTGAGTAATATCGCATTACCGTCCATTGAAAGTGCACGTGCCGAGGGAATTGATTTAGACTGTTTTGTTGATGAATTTGATAGCCGGCATGATAATCGTAGAATTAAGCTACACTAAATGTACTATAATCTACTTCACCTCAGGAAAGGGAAACTCGCCCTGTTGGCAACACTGCATTACTACATGCATGCTTGCATGGGGTATTTTTGCCATATTTTGCGATTTGTTAAAAATATATTGCAAGGAATACATATATATTTTTATATAAGTAATACAAATAACCTCCAATATCATAAAGTTTGTGTAGGCATACATGTATATGATTACAAATGCAAGTTATGAAAGTAATGAGGTGTTATTATTGTCATTTGTTATTCCCAAGTTGAATGGGAAGAAGCTCAAGTTGAGGAAAAAGTGGCAGATGCATGCGTTGAGGTGGCTGACTCATAGCAAGAGGTTGCTGCCTCAAGAGTTGCGCTTGCTGTAAGGGTTGCGGATGCGCAGAAGCAGGTTCCTGAGGAACGAGTTAAGGTTCCTGAGGTGTGAGCTGCGAGAGTTGAGGTAGCGGCTGCGCAGAATGCAGTTCTTGTCTCGCGAGTTGAGGTTCCTGAGGTGCTAGCCTAAGGAGTTGAGACTCTTGCCTTGAGGAGGGTTGAGGTCGCTGCAGCGAGTGCTGAGGTGGCTGCCTCATTGATGGAAGAGGTTGTCGTACCTCAAGAGATTGTTGCCTCGCTGGTGGAACCGCAAGCGGAAGCGGAGGAAGTAAGGCATAAGACTCCTGCTCCCATTGCTGAGGTTGCCTTAAGGAAGGTTAAGGTAGCTGCACAACGCTGGTAACTGGCAACTCAGAACGCGGTAAGGTAGCCTGAGGAACCTCAACTTCGTACGCCTGGCAGACTGGACTGCGGTGAGGTGGAGCTCTCGCAGGAGGAGGCGGAGGTTGCTGCACACCGCTGGTAACTGGCAACTCAGAACGCGGTAAGGTAGCCTGAGGAACCTCAACTTCGTACGCCTGGCAGACTGGACTGCGGAGAGGCGGAGCGTTCGCAGGAGGAGGTGTAACCTTCTCAGCCTGAAACTCACGCATTAAGACCGCAAGCTGCGACTGCATGGACTGCAGCAAAGTCGTCTTGGGATCAACAGACGATAAGGTCTGTTGAGGCAAAGCCTTAATAGAAGATGAGGTCTGTTGAGGCATCGCCTTACCTCTCTAAGGAGGTGTGCAGTCACCTGATGACTGAGGAGAGTCAGAGCTAACCCAATGACTGCATCCGGGTTGTTGAACTCTAACTTCGTACGTCTGGCATAGGTCTGGACTTTACGTTTAAGAGGTCTTGAGACCTGAGACCAGCGTTTTCTCCCCGAAATTTCTTCTGCAGACGAGCAAAATAAGGGCTCAATCGTCTGCGGGTGGGAGTGACGGTCTCTGTAAGACACGCCCGCAACCACCGAGGATACTTCTGTGCGCCGATCAAGGCCTGCCGAACCCTTTTGCCCTTCGACATTGCTTCTCCCCTGTGGCTTGGGAGCTTGCAAGAGGTCCCGGACTGGGAGGACGACTGGCACGCACAAAAGTACCCTCACGCACAACACTGACACACTTTGCGCTAATCACTTATCACTTTTGATTTTCTGTTTGCACTTATTTCACTGAACTCGAAACTTTAAGTGGTTTGTACCTGAAACACGCAATTCTATCCTTTCTCAAAAGTTAGTAATTGCGAAAACAGAATTACAATGTAACAGAAAAATCTAATGAAAGATAAATAATTCAGTGGCTGGAAAGAGACTAAACACTAGATCAAATAAACTACGTTTAAAATCTCTCACCGCATAAAGCTTGAGAACAAGAAAAAACTCTAGAAACGTTTACCTTCTTCCCCTAAAGAGACTAGGGAGAAGAGCAAAAACGATAACAACGTTACTCGCTTGAACGAAACGTTTATCCTCCTCTTTCTCCCTCCGTCTCTATCTCTCTCTCTCTCTCTCTCTCTCTCTCGACTTAGAACCTGAGAGAAGAGCCCAATCATATATATCGTTAAAACATATTATTGTTAAAGGAAAAAACTGAAATATTTCCCAATTTATTAGAATTAAAACCATTAAGTTAAGAAAGAATGAACAAAACGCTAGACACGGTTACTCTTACTGCAACGTGACACCGTGAAAATTCTCTCTCTATCGTGACGATAGAGCGCAAGTTGAACGTTCTGAACGTCAACAACTGCAGAGACAAAACAAAACGTTAGTTCAACTTTGAAAACAGTACGAGACTATCAAAGAAATTCTTTCAAAAACATTAAAATAGCAAAATATGTTAACAGGTAAAACCGAAATGACGGGCTCAATGTTAATTAACTTCGGTACCAAGAAAAGACCGCCTACTATTAGGAAAGGTCGAATATAAACAAATATAAAAATTAATTTTAATAAGTTTATAATAAAAGGAAGTTAATCGAAGAGGCCTATAAAAGGCGGAGAGAAATAAAATAAATCTATAACTTTTGTTAAGCAAAATTAAGAAAGAGAGTCAATACTCTCTTAGACACCAACACTTCCGTCTAAGGGAAGGGTCGGCCATTTAAAGGTGAAAGAGAGTTCATACTCTCTTCGTCACCATAATTAAACAAATTAATTCCAAAAGCTAACTAAGCTAATATAGAAGTTTCCAGTATAGCGAATAGCTGCAAATTTTAGAGAAATACTTCACCAAACCGTGAACAATGCTCCAAAATCATAAGCGTATCCAAGAACGTCTTGCCGGAAGCACGACAGAGGAAAAAGTGAGGTGGCGTCAACAACAAGTACTGTAGTACCTGGCCACAGGTGGCGCTTGTGAGTACACCCCCTTCTAGTATAGTGATAGCTGGCGTATCCCTCCCGTAGAATTCTGTCGGGCAACGGAGTTGACAGCTACATGATTATCGGGTAAGTTTAATATTGAAAAATAAATTTTTGAATACAGTATACTTACCCGGTGATCATGTAGCTGCAACTCTGCTGCCCGACAGAAAAAACCTACGGTCGGGATACGCCAGCGATCGCTATACAGGTGGGGGTGTACAACAACAGCGCCATCTGTCGAGTAGGTACTCAGGTACTTCTTGTCAACAAGAACCAATTTTCTCCTCGGTCCACTGGGTCTCTATGGGGAGGAAGGGAGGGTCCTTTAATTCATGATCACCGGGTAAGTATATTCAAAAATTTATTTTACTAAGGAAAATAACATTTTTCAATATTAATCTTACCCGGTGATCATGTAGCTGATTCACACCCAGGGGGGTGGGTGGAGACCAGCATACATGTTAACAATAGAAGCGAAGTATCCCGTATTTCATTTTAGCAGTTATTCAAAATAACAAACATAAAATAAATAAGTACCTGGTAAGGAAGTCGACTTGAACAATTACTCTGCCTTTTAAGTACGTCTTCCTTACTGAGCCTAGCGATCCTCTTAGGATGCTGAGCGACTCCTAGGTGCTGAAGTATGAAGGGCTGCAACCCATACTAAAGGACCTCATCACAACCTCTAATCTCGGCGCTTCTCAAGAAAGAATTTGACCACCCGCCAAATCAACCAGGATGCGAAAGGCTTCTTAGCCTTCCGTACAACCCAAAAACAACAATAAAAAGCATTTCAAGAGAAAGATTAAAAAAGGTTATGGGATTATGGGAATGTAGTGGGTGAGCCCTCACCTACTACTGCACTCGCTGCTACGAATGGTCCCAGGGTGTAGCAGTTCTCGTAAAGAGACTGGACATCTTTAAGGTAAAATGATGCGAACACTGACTTGCTTCTCCAATAGGTTGCATCCATTACACTCTGCAGAGATCTGTTCTGTTTGAAGGCCACTGAAGTAGCGACAGCTCTAACTTCATGTGTCCTTACCTTCAGCAAAGCATGGTCTTCCTCATTCAGATGAGAATGGGCTTCTCTAATCAAAAGTCTGATGTAATAAGAGACTGCGTTCTTTGACATCGGTAAAGCAGGTTTCTTAATAGAACACCATAAAGCTTCTGATTGTCCTCGTAATGGCTTTGTATGTCTTAAATAGTACTTAAGAGCTCTTACTGGGCAAAGTACTCTCTCTTGTTCGTTTCCAACCAAGCTGGACAGACTTGGAATCTCGAACGATTTGGGCCAAGGACGAGAAGGGAGCTCGTTTTTAGCCAAAAAACCAAGCTGTAAGGAACATGTAGCCGTTTCAGATGTAAATCCTATGTTCCTGCTGAAGGCGTGGATCTCACTGACTTTTTTAGCTGTTGCTAAGCAAACGAGGAAAAGAGTCTTCAAAGTGAGATCTTTAAAAGAGGCTGATTGAAGCAGTTCGAACCTTGCTGACATCAGGAACCTTAAAACTACGTCTAAGTTCCAACCAGGTGTGGCTAACCGACGCTCCTTTGAGGTCTCAAAAGACTTAAGGAGGTCCTGTAGATCTTTGTTGGTGGAAAAATCTAAGCCTCTGTGGCGGAAGACTGCTGCCAACATGCTTCTGTAACCTTTGATCGTAGGAGCTGATAGGGATCTTACATTCCTTAGGTGTAAAAGGAAGTCAGCTATCTGCGTTACAGAGGTACTGGTTGAGGATACTGAATTTGCCTTGCACCAGCTTCGGAAGACTTCCCATTTTGACTGGTAGACCTTGAGAGTGGATGTCCTCCTTGCTCTGGCAATCGCTCTGGCTGCCTCCTTCGAAAAGCCTCTAGCTCTTGAGAGTCTTTCGATAGTCTGAAGGCAGTCAGACGAAGAGCGTGGAGGCTTGGGTGTACCTTCTTTACGTGTGGCTGACGTAGAAGGTCCACTCTTAGAGGAAGAGTCCTGGGAACGTCTACTAGCCATAGCAGTACCTCGGTGAACCATTCTCTCGCGGGCCAGAGGGGAGCAACCAACGTCAACCGTGTCCCTTCGTGAGAGGCGAACTTCTGCAGTACCTTGTTGACAATCTTGAACGGGGGGAACGCATACAGGTCTAGATGGGACCAATCCAGAAGAAAGGCATCTACGTGAACTGCTGCTGGGTCCGGAATCGGTGAGCAATAATTTGGGAGCCTCTTGGTCATCGAGGTAGCGAACAGATCTATGGTGGGCTGACCCCACAGGACCCATAGTCTGCTGCAAACATTCTTGTGAAGGGTCCACTCTGTAGGGATGACCTGACCCTTCCGGCTGAGGCGGTCTGCCATGACATTCATGTCGCCTTGAATGAACCTCGTTACAAGCGATATCTTTCGATCTCTTGACCAGGTGAGGAGGTCCCTTGCGATCTCGAACAACTTCCTCGAATGAGTCCCTCCTTGCTTGGAGATGTACGCCAAGGCTGTAGTGTTGTCGGAGTTCACCTCCACCACCTTGCCTAGAAGGAGGGACTTGAAGCTTCTCAAGGCCAGATGAACTGCCAGTAGCTCCTTGCAGTTGATGTGAAGTGCTCTTTGATCCGGATTCCACGTGCCCGAGCATTCCCGACCGTCCAGTGTCGCACCCCAGCCCGTGTCCGATGCGTCCGAGAAGAGAAGGTGGTCAGGGGTCTGAACAGCCAGTGGTAGACCTTCCTTGAGAAGAATGCTGTTCTTCCACCAAGTCAGTGCAGACTTCATCTCTTCGGATATAGGAACTGAGACCGCTTCTAGCGTCATGTCCTTTCTCCAGTGAGCAGCTAGGTGATACTGAAGGGGTCGGAGGTGGAGTCTCCCTAACGCGATGAACTGGTCCAGCGATGAAAGCGTCCCTATTAGACTCATCCACTGTCTGACTGAACATCGGTTCCTTTTCAGCATGCTCTGGATGCATTCTTGGGCTTGACTGATTCTGGGGGCCGACGGAAAAGCCCGAAAAGCTCGACTCGGAATCTCCATACCTAGATAGACTATAGTTTGGGATGGGACGAGTTGGGACTTTTCTATATTGACCAGGAGACCCAATTCCTTGGTCAGATCCATAGTCCATTTGAGATTCTCCAGACAGCGACGACTTGACGGAGCTCTTAAAAGCCAGTCGTCCAAATAGAGGGAGGCTCTGATGTCTGCCAAATGCAGGAATTTGGCAATATTCCTCATCAGTTTGGTAAACACTAGAGGTGCCGTGCTTAGGCCAAAGCACAGGGCTTGGAACTGGTAAACGACCTTTCCAAAGACGAACCTTAGGAAAGGTTGAGAGACTGGATGGACGGGGACGTGAAAGTACGCGTCCTTTAGGTCCAACGAGACCATCCAGTCTTCCTTCCTGACCAATGCTAGCACCGACTTCGTCGTCTCCATGGTGAACGTCTGCTTGGTGACAAAGGCATTTAGAGCACTGACGTCCAGCACCGGTCTCCACCCTCCTGTCTTCTTCGCTACTAAGAAGAGACGGTTGTAGAAGCCCGGGGATTGATGGTCCCGTACTATGACTACCGCTCCCTTTTGTAGCAAGAGAGACACCTCTTGCTGTAAAGCTAGCCTCTTGTCCTCCTCTCTGTACCTGGGAGAGAGGTCGATGGGAGTAGTTGCTAGAGGGGGCTTGCGCAAGAATGGAATCCTGTACTCCTCTCTGAGCAACTTCACAGACTGTGCGTCTGCACCCGTTCTCCCAGGCCTGCCAGTAGTTCTTGAGCCTGGCTCCCACTGCTGTCTGGAGAGGTTGGCAGTCAGACTCTGCCTTTTGAGGACTTGGAACCCTTCTTCTTTTTGCCACGTTGACTATCGGCACGGGTACCTCCTCTGCTGGAGGTTCTGCCACGAAAGGGCGGAATGAACCTAGACGCTGGTGTGTCCATCCTAGGACTAGGCACGGAAGGTAAAGCTGTGACTTTACGTGCGGATGACGCCACCAGGTCATGGGTATCCTTCTGGATCAACGAGGCGGCAATCCCCTTGATCAGCTCTTCAGGAAAGAGACACTTGGAAAGCGGAGCAAACATCAACTCTGACTTCTGACATGGTGTGATCCCCGCCGACAAGAAGGAGCAAAGGTGATCTCGCTTCTTAAGAACTCCAGACACATACGAAGCCGCAAGCTCGCCAGACCCATCCCGAATGGCTTTGTCCATGCATGACATGATGAGCATGGCAGAGTCCTTATCCGAAGGAGAGGTCTTTCTGCTTAACGCTCCCAAACACCAGTCCAGGAAGTTGAAGATCTCAAAAGCACGAAAAACTCCCTTCAAAAGATGGTCCATGTCCGAAAAGGTCCAGCAAATCTTGGAGCGTCTCATAGCCAGTCTGCGGGGAGAGTCTACCAGACTTGAGAAGTCGCCCTGGGCAGAGGCAGGAACTCCCAAGCCGGGATCTTCTCCCGTGGCATACCAGACGCTAGATTTGGAAGCAAGCTTGGTCGGTGGAAAGATGAAGGATGTCTTCCCAAGTTGCTTCTTGGACTGCAACCACTCTCCCAGTACCCTTAAAGCTCTCTTGGATGAGCGCGCGAGTACGAGCTTCGTAAAGGCAGGAGCTGCTGACTGCATGCCTAAAGCGAACTCAGAGGGAGGTGAGCGCGGGGTTGCAGACACAAACTGGTCCGGATGCAACTCCTTAAACAGGGCAAGGACTTTACTAAAGTCTAAGGAGGGAGGCGTAGTCTTGGGTTCCTCTATGTCGGAGTGTTGATCGTCCAAATGCGCAGCTTCGTCGTCATCAGAGACTCCTTCATCCGAAAGCTGAGGAGGAAGCGGCAAAGGAGGAGAAGAAAGCTGAACGGCTGAATCCGGCAGCACGGGTGCATGCGTAGCTGCACTGGATCCAACATCATGCCGCTGCTGGTCAGTCTGAGAGCTGGTAACAACAAAAGCGGAGTGATGGTGCGTGGTGGGGACTGCCGTGGGTTGCGGAGACTGCCGCATTGCGTCAAAACACGGCAGCTTGACAGCACCTTCCCACTGCTGATGCGGTAGCTCACGCATGTCAACGGAGGGTGCCGCACGTCGGCTAACGTCAACATGCGTCTGGCAGGGTCGACTGAGCATCGGTGGTGGAGCTCTCACAGCCGGAGTGTGGGAGCAGGCAGCCGCAGTGTCTGCTGAGCGCACAACCGTGGCAGGTTGTAGGTTAACAGGTGCAGTGTCAACCTTCTCAGCACGATACTCCTGCATGAATGAAGCTAGCTGAGTCTGCATAGACTGCAGCATAGACCACTTAAGGTCTACAGTGGTTGGTGCGGCAACAGACGGAGTGATTGCCTGTTGCGGAACCACTCTACCTCTCTTGGGAGGTGTGCAGTCTTCGGAAGACTGCGGCGAGTCCGAACTGACCCAGTGGCTACACCTGGGCCGTTGGACTCGCTCGGAAGGGACCTTGCGCTTGAGAGGTCGTGAGACCTTGGTCCAGCGTTTCTGCCGAGAAACTTCTTCCACAGACGAGGAATGAATGGGCTCACTCGTCTGTTTGTGGATGGGACGATCTCTGCAAGATACGTCCGCAACCACTGAGGGTACATCCGTACGCTGATCAAGGCCTGTCGAACCCTTTGGTCCTTCGACATTGCTTCTCCCCTGGGCTTGGGAGCTTGCAAGAGGTCCCGGACTGGGAGGACGACTGGCACGAACAGATGCACCCTCATGCGTAACACTGACACTGACACTTTTCACCGCACTTGCACTCACTACACTTCCCACTGCACTTTTCTCCTTCAACTCTTTGACATCGGCCAAGAGTTGATTGCGGTCATTAGCTAATGACTCCACTCTGTCACCAAGAGCCTGAATGGCACGCATCATGTCCGCCATCGAGGGTTGCTGAGAGCTAGTAGAAGGGTCGGGAGTCACCACTACAGGGGAAGGAATAGGTTGAGGGGCATGGGGAGAGGAAAAATCAAAAGAGCGAGACGAACTCCTCCTGATCCTATCCTTCTCTAGCCTACGTGCATTCTTAAGGAATTCATTAAAATCGAATTCCGAAAGCCCAGCGCATTCCTCACATCGATCTTCCAATTGACAGGATTTACCCCTACAATTGGAACAAACGGTGTGAGGATCTATAGAGGCCTTCGGAAGACGCCTAGAACAGTCCCTAGCGCTACACTGCCTGTACTTGGGGACTTGAGTATGGTCAGACATCTTGAATTAGCCAAAGGGGGGAATCCAAAATCTATCCAAGTCGTCAACAAATAATCCAAATCTAATCAAAAAAGCTTGATAAGGTAATGATAATAACTCCTGTACAGCGAAAGCTAATATCTAGAGAGAATACATCACCAAATAGCGTGAAATCAACTCCAGAAACAACAGCGTATCAAGTAGGTCTTGCCGGTGGCACGACAGAGAGAAAATTGGTTCTTGTTGACAAGAAGTACCTGAGTACCTACTCGACAGATGGCGCTGTTGTTGTACACCCCCACCTGTATAGCGATCGCTGGCGTATCCCGACCGTAGGTTTTTTCTGTCGGGCAACAGAGTTGCAGCTACATGATCACCGGGTAAGATTAATATTGAAAAATACAAATTATCTACGAATTTGTCATTTGTTCCGTAACTGACATACAAACCACGCTATTTAATAGGGGTGACTTACCCATTAGGAAGGGTGGACGTCCCAGCCAGTACTGGCTTTTTGGCTTTGCCCGGGGGCTCGTTATTTGAGTATGTCAGCACTCAAAAATAAGGAGTCCCTGCACCTCGCTAGAACCTTGCTATGCAAGGACTGCTGCCTACGCAAGCAGTGTGTGAAGGTATAATGAAATGTGACTCGTCCTAGTAAGTTGACCTGAAGTTCTTTAGATGGAAACTTTAGGCAAGGACTCTCCCAATACCACCTGTCAGGGTATGGAGACGTGACAGTATTAGCTTAATACTAGGAACACAAGGAAACATGGTTTACCTGCAGTGGTTTGAGGTCAGCTATGCAGAGAACCCACAATGCTGCTTTCCCCAAGAGAGGGGAAGATGAAGAAAAGAATAAGGGCCAGACATACCTTTTCATTTATGCAGACTGAAACCAGGTAACAATGCCCTCAACCTTCTGCTACTTGTCCAATAAGGAGCTTGAGGTTTTAAACCAGCTGTTGTGCAGCCACCACAGAGCCAATAGAGAACGTATCGAGCCTCCTGTGGGTCACGTCTTGCAGGTAGTGGGCTGACGCTTCCATACCCCAGCTTGAAGAACCTGCGTCACTGTGCTCTAGGGCGACGTGACGGAGGAGGGTCTGGATTCATGGCCAGATGAATCATCCTGCGAATCCATGCCGAGATGGTGTTCTTGGTGATCCTACTCTTAGTCCTCCCTGTGCTAACAAATAACGCTGGCACCTGAGGACGGACTGCACCCGTTCTTTTGAGATATAGCCTCAAACTCCTTACTGGGCATAGTAGGAGATGGTCTGGGTCATCTATTACAGAACGGAGACTCAAAATCTGGAAGGGGTTGGACCGAGGATCCGCTACTCCCGGATTCTGAGTCTTAGCAATAAACTCAGGGACGAATCTGAACGTTACCTTCCCCCATCCCCTTGAATGGGCGATGTCATACGAGAGACCATGAAGTTCACTAACACGCTTGGCCGAAGCCAAAGCTAGTAGGAACACCGTCTTTCAAGTTAGGTGGCAGTCTGAGGCCTGGCGTAATGGTTCATAGGGAGGTCTCTTAAGAGACCTGAGAACTCAAACCACATTCCATGGAGGAGGTCTCACTTCCGACTGAGGGCAGGTAAGTTCATAACTGTATGAGTAAGGAAAGTTCCAGCGAAGAAAAAATGTCCATTCCTTTGAGCCTGAAGGCTAGACTTAAGGCTGAGCGATAGCCTTTCACCGCCGAGACTGAAAGGCGCATTTCTTCCAGCAAATACACGAGGAACTCCGCTATTGTTGGAATAGTGGCATCGAGTGGAGAGATACCCCTTCCACGACACCAACCACAGAAGACTTTCCACTTTGCCAGGTAGACCGCTGCGGATGACTTTCGCAGATGTCCAGACAGCCTGATCGCAACTTTTTGCGAAAATCATCTCTCAGCGAGGAGATGCTGGATAGTCTCCAGGTGTGAAGTCGTAGCGAAGCTACAGCTTTGTGGAAGATGTTGGCATGTGGTTGTCTGAGTAGATCGTGTCGTGGAGGGAGTTCTCTTGGTAATTCCGTTAGGAGTTGCAGAAGGTCCGGAAACCATTCCGCGTGATGCCATAGCAGAGCTATGAGGGTCATTGAAAGATTGACCGATATTCTGGTCTTGTTGAGCACCCTCCTCATCAGACAGAACGTGGGAAAGGCGTAAACGTCGATGTTGTCCTACCGTTGTTGGAAGGCATCTTGGGATCCGGGACTGGGGAGCAGTACAGTGTAAGCTTGAAGTTCAGAGCTGTAGCGAACAGATCCACCGTTGGGGAACCCCACAAAGTCAGGACTTTGTTGGCTACTAGATGATCCAAAGACCACTCGGTACTCATTATCTGAGACGCTCTGCTCAGATTGTCGGCAAGCACATTCCTCTTGCCTGGAATAAAACGTGCCGATAGTGGAATCGAGTGGACTTCAGTCAATCTCAGTCTCTCTACTGCAAGATGGAATAGCTGCTTCGAAAAGGTACCTCCTTGTTTGTTGATGTAAGCCACTACTGTGGTGTTGTCACTCATCACCACCACAGAGTGACCCGCCAGGTATTGTTGGAACTGTTGAAGGGCCAAAAAGACAGCCTTCATCTCTAGAAGATTTATATGGAGGCACTTTTCTGATTCTGACCATAGGCCTGAGGTCGTGTGGTGCAGTACGTGGGCCCCCCACTCTTTCTTTGAGGCGTCCGAAAACAGCATCAAATCCGGGGGAGGACGAGAAGATCACCTCCTCTTCGTAGGTTCTCGTCTGTCACCCACCACTGGAGGTCCGTCCGTTCCGCAGGTCCCCTAGGGATCAGGACGTCCGGGGAATCGTAGCCTTGATTCCACCGGGACTTGAGACGCCACTGGAGGGATCTCATCCTGAGACGACCGTTCGTTACTAGACGAGCCAAAGATGAGAGGTGACTGAGGAGACGTAACCACGATTGGGCTGGAAGTTCTTCTCATCTGAGAAAAGGGCTTGCGACCTTCCTCAGCCTTGCTATCCTGTCGTCTGATGGGAAGGCTTTGTGGAGATTGGTGTCTATAATCATGCCTAGGTATACAGTACCAGTCTTTGAAAGGGAAACATAGAGGACTTCTCGAGATTTACCATGCTCCCCAGATTCTGGCAAAGTCCCAGAAGTTTGTCTCGGTGTTAAAGAAGGGATGACACCGAGTCTGCTAGGATCAGCCAGTCGTCCAGATAACAGAGGAGACGGATGCCGATCCTGTGTGCCCACGAAGATATTAGGGTGAACACTCTGGTGAAAACCTGTGGTGTTGTGGAGAGACCGAAAAACAGCACCTTGAACTGGTACTCCTTGTTGTCTAGGCTGAATCTTAAGTACTTCCTTGAAGACGGATGGACTGGGATCTGGAAGTACGCGTCCTTCAGATCCAGTGTACACATGAAGTCTTGCGGTCTCACTCCTAGTCTGACCGTGTCTGCCGTCTCCATGCTGAACGGAGTTTGTTTGACAAACTTGTTCAGAGCCGAGAGGTCGATGACTGGTCTCCAGCCTCCAGACGCCTTCTTTACAAGAAAGAGTCGACTGAAGAAGCCTGGGGACCCGTCGAGGACCTCTTGGAGAGCGCCCTTCTTCAACAGTGTCTGGACTTCTGCCCGAAGGGCTTGCCCCCTGGCTGATCCCATGGCAAGGGAGCTCAATGATACTGGATTCGTCGTCAGGGGAGGTAGAGATGTTGTGAACGGGACGCGATATCCCTGACTGATTACGGAAATCGTCCAGGAATCGGCCCCGAGTTGCTGCCACCTGTCTGCGCAACTTTGTAGGCATCCCCCCCACAAGTGGACGTGCAGGGGGAATGCCAATCCTAGCCTTTGCGGCCTCGGCTGCTCCCTCTGGGATTTTTACCTCCGCTAGAGGACTTTTTGCCTGTCCTGTCCTTGACAGGAAAGGGGTTAGACACCACTGTCTTCGCTGCCGTTGTCGGTTTCGTGGTCTTAGTAGGACAGGACTGCTGGGGTGCTGGAGGCTTATAGGGCTTGGATGTCAAAGCCCTATGTAGGAGAGAGTCTTGGTGGGACTTCCTCCACCTCTCAGCAGCATGTTCCATGTCTTTAGGCTCAAACAGATTCGTTCCTTCCAAGGAAGAATGCCTGAGCCTGTTTATCTCGGCGCTAGGGACCTTCTGATGGAACCTCTCAGCCACCGCATCCCGACGTTTCAGGATGGCGTTCGTCCACAAGTTCGAGACTAGGTGGGCCAGATACTCGATCGTGCGAGTGCCTGAGAGGAGGAACGTCTCCATAGCTTTCATGGTACATTCTTTGGAGAAATCCTCAGAGCATATCAGGATACCTAAGGTCCCTAACCAGATATCCACCCAAAAAGTGGCTTGCATAGCACACTTTGCAACCTTCTCCTGGTTAAGGATCTCAGTTGCCGAGAATGAGACCTGCCGGTTGGAGTTTCTCAATTGCACAAAAAATAGGCTTATTGAGAAAGTTTTTCAAGATTTTCGGTGATCAATCTATTCTGAAGAAGTGTTTTAATTCTTTCATTCTACCTTGTTTTGAGTATTGTTCTCCTGTCGGGTCTTCAGCTGCTGATTCTCATCTTAATTTGTTGGACAGAAACTTACGGTCTATTAAATTTCTTATTCCTGATCTAGATATTAATCTCTGGCACCGTCGTTCAATTAGTTCATTATGCATGTTGCATAAGATTTTTCATAACTCTGACCATCCTTTACATTCAGATCTCCCTGGACAATTCTATCTTGTTCGTAATACTAGGCAGGCAGTTAATTCACCATCATGAGGCTCAATACTACGCAGTACTCTAGAAGTTTTATTCCAGCTGTTACCAAGTTGTGGAATGATCTTCCTAATCGGGTAGTTGAATCAGTAGAACTTCAAAAGTTCAAAGTTGGAGCAAATGCTTTTTTGTTGACCAGACTGACATGAGTCTTTTTATAATTTATATATGACATATCTGTTTTTGACCTTGTTAATAGTTTATATATGACATATCTGTTTTTGACCTTGTTAATAGTTTATATATGACATATCTGTTTAGACGTTCTTACTGTTTTAGAATGATTTATTGTTAATTTGTTCTCTTCATTTATTCATTTCCTTATTCCCTTTCCTCACTGGGCTATTTTTCCCTATTGGAGCCCCTGGGCTTATAGCATCTTGCTTTTCCAATTAGGGTTGCAGCTTGAATAGTAATAATAATAATAATAATAATAAAGAGGGACTCTCCTGGTAAGCTCTTTCAAAGAATGGTGAAGAGGAAGAGCTAAACAAGGCTCCTCCAAGATCTCGAAGTACCTCCTCTGCTGTATGCGAGGAGGTGGGAGAAGTTTGTTGCCGGCACTGGAGCGGTTGGAGGAGGCTAACTCAGAGAGCTGGTCCGCGATCTTGTCCCTGGTACTCTTAACCCCCTTAGACAAGGGCAGAGCCGCACTGGCCTTAGAAGGTTTTTGATTTCCAAATACTCGGTCCAAGACCGTGTCTTTGCCCTCTCGAGGGGGAATCTCAGGGTTGGCAAACCCATTGAGAGTCCTCATAAGATTCAGAACCTGCCAAAATGCATGTTCTGACTCTTGTAGTTCTCCTCCGGATGTCGGACTTGCAGCGAAGTCTCCTGTCCCCAAAGGCTCTTCTTGGGGAGAATCGTGGACGTTCTCCGAGTGACTAGTTGGCTCCTTCCTAAGTCTCGTCAAGGATTTTGGCACTGTCTTCGAGTCCTTCGTCTCCTTCCTGGGAAGGATGCAGGACTCTAACAAAGACAGAGGCAAGTTCTTCTCCGCCCCTACCCGGGAGGACACTTCAACGCGAGGTGGGGTTTCCCTCATTGGTGCGATGGGGGAACGTCTCACCTCACATGACTCCCATGAGGACAGGAAATCCTCGTCCAACAGGGAGGGAGAAAAAGTCTGGGGGGGAGGGAACCTGCCTCGAGGGCTTATGAGGAGACAGCTTAGTTCTTGGAGAAGTCACCGCGTCCGAAACTCCTCTTTTTCTCTTCAGAGGGGTAGACGCAGTCAAGGATTTGTGGCCCAATTCAGAGAGAACAGGCTTGAAAGCCTGTATAACCGCTCTGATTAGTGCCCCGAACCATGGCTGTTGGCTGACAGCTGTGCTGTCAGACACTCCCTCTGGGTTCCATAGGGGGGTTCACCTGAAAAGAAGAAGTGTTCATGGACCTTTCTGGAAGCTTCCCCTCCACCGCCGAGCGCGCTGTTCTGCGCTTGCGGGGGAGGGGAATGTGGCGATGGCGACCTTGCCGTGCGTTGTCCTGCAGCTTCGCGCACGAGGGTATTGGCGCTCGCGCTATGGGGAATACTCGAGGTCGTGCGCGGGGGACTGCTAATGCGCGTGCGTGCGCGCGGGCGATTGCGAGGGCTCGCAGGTGTGTGATGAAACCTAGAAGCGCGCGCGGGAGACAGAGGAGAGTGCACAGGAGGCTGATTGTGCGCTCGCGCAGGATCAGGATGTTGTCCCCGTGGGCGTGCGGGCAAGAGTTCGCGCGCCCCAGAAGATGTCGTAGGGCGCGCGCGCAGTCGGAACCTGTGTGCGTGGGCGCGCATCAGGATGGCGGCGCATAACTGCTGGAGAGGATGGGCGTGGGCGCGCAGGGCGCGGGCGTATCCTCGTGGGCGCGAGCAGGTGAACACGGGCGATCGCGCGCTGGCGAGGGATGGTGTGCAGGAGACTGCAGCGGTGCGTTGGCGAGCGGTGGTGTGTAGGCGAAGTCCTTGACTTCTTTACAGCTCCCAGATCTGAAGATCATGGGCGCGCAGGAGAGATGGATGTACGTGGGCGCTGGCGTGCGGGAGAGCGCTGGCGCGTTGGAGATCGCTGGCGCATTGGCGAGCGCTGACGCGCAGGGGGTTACTGGCACGCAGGAGGTTGATGGGGCGCAGGTGAGCGCTGGCGCGCTACCTCAGGCAAAGCCTTGCGAAATCTTTAGAAACATCGCCCGGTTAAGGCTTCGGCAGGGCAAGCGGCAAACCTATTTACAGACAATGCAACGTCTAAATTCCATATAGTTTAAAAAAAAAATAGACAAAAGCAGTTGTTCCAGGTAAAAGTTAACCTTATCATCATCATCTCCTCCTACGTCTATTGACGCAAAGGACCTCGGTTAGATTTCGCCAGTCATCTCTATCTTGAGCTTTTAAATCAATATTTCTCCCATCGTCCTCTCCTACTTAACGCTTCATAGTCCTAAGCCATGTACGTTTCTTAAGTTAACCTTAAGAGTGAAAAAAGGCAACGAAGTGTCAAAATGTTATTTTCATTAGTAAAATAAATTTTTGAATATACTTACCCGATAATCATGTAGCTGTCAACTCCGTTGCCCGACAGAATTCTACGGGAGGGATACGCCAGCTATCACTATACTAGAAGGGGGTGTACTCACAAACGCCACCTGTGGCCAGGTACTACAGTACTTGTTGTTGACGCCACCTCACTTTTTCCTCGGTCCACTGGTTCTCTATGGGGAGGAAGGGTGGGTCAATTAAATCATGATTATCGGGTAAGTATATTCAAAAATTTATTTTACTAATGAAAATATCATTTTTCAATATTAAACTTACCCGATAATCATGTAGCTGATTCACACCCAGGGGGGTGGGTGAAAAACCAGTGTACAAGACTAAAGGATAGCTAAGTATCCCTTATTTCATATAATCAGTTTTCCACAATAACAATGAAATAATAAGTACCTGGTAAGGAAGTCGACTTGAACCGTTACTCTGCCTTTAATAAGATCGCCTTCCTTACTGAGCGCAGCGTTCCTCTTGGAAGGCTGAATCAACTCAAAGGTGCTAAAGTATACAGGGCTTCAACCCATACTAAAGGACCTCATCACAACCTTTAACCTCGGCGCTTCTCAAGAAAGAATTGACCACCCGCCAAATCAACAAGGATGTGGAAGGCTTCTTAGCCGACCGTACAACCCATAAAAAGTATTCAAGAGAAAGGTTAAAAGGTTATGGGATTATGGGAATGTAGTGGCTGAGCCCTCGCCTACTACTGCATTCGTTGCTACGAATGGTCCCAGGGTGTAGCAGTACTCGTAAAGAGACTGGACATCTTTGAGATAGAATGATGCGAACACTGACTTGCTTCTCCAATAGGTTGCATCCATAACACACTGCAGAGAATGGCTCTGTTTGAAGGCCACTGAAGTAGCCACAGCTCCCACTTCATGTGTCCTTACCTTCAGCAAAGCAAGGTCTTCTTCCTTCAGATGAGAATGTGTTTCTCTAATCAGAAGCCTGAATAGTAAGAAACTGAGTTCTTAGAACTTGGAAAAGAAGGTTTCTTGATAGCACACTATAAGGCTTCTGATTGTCCTTGTAAAGGTTAAGACCTTTTTAGATAGTACCTAAGAGCTCTAACTGGGCAAAGTACTCTCTCCAGTTCATTCCCCACCAAGTTGGACAGGCTTGGGATCTCGAACGACTTAGGCCAAGGACGTGAAGGAAGCTCGTTTAGCAAAAACCGAGCTGCAAGGAACATGTAGCCGTTTCAGATGTGAAAACAATGATCCTGCTGAAGGCGTGGATCTCACTTACTCTTTTAGCTGTTGTCAAGCACACGAGGAAAAGAGTTTTTAATGTGAGGTCCTAAAAAGAGGCTGATTGGAGAGGTTCAAATCTTGATGACATAAGGAACCTTAGGACCACGTCTAGATTCCAGCCTGGAGTGGACAACCGACGTTCCTTTGAGGTCTCAAAAGACCTAGGGAGGTCCTGTAGATCTTTGTTGGTGGAAAGATCCAAGCCTCTGTGGCGGAAAACCGCTGCCAACATACTTCTGTAACCCTTGATCGTAGGAGCTGAAAGGGATCTTACTTTCCTTAGATATAACAGGAAGTCAGCAATCTGGGTTACAGTGGTACTGGTTGAGGAAACTGCATTGGTCTTGTACCAGCTACGGAAGACTTCCCCTTGAGACTGATAGATTCTGAGAGTGGATGTTCTCCTTGCTTTGGCAATCGCTCTGGCTGCCTCCTTCGAAAAGCCCCTAGCTCTTGAGAGTCTTTCGAAAGTCTGAAGGCAGTCAGACGAAGAGCGTGGAGGATTGGGTGTACCTTCTTTACGTGAGGTAGACGTAGAAGGTTCACTCCTAGAGGAAGAGTCCTGGGAATGTCGACCAGCCATTGCAGTACCTCTAAGAACCATTCTCTCGCGGGCCAGAGCGGAGCCAACCAACGTCAGCCGTGTCCCTTTGCGAGAGGAGAACTTCTGAAGTACCCTGTTGACAATCTTGAACGGCGGGAATGCATACAGGTCGAGATGGAACCAATCCAGCAGAAAAGCATCCACGTGAACTGCTGCTGGGTCTGGAATCGGAGAACAATACAACAGGAGTCTCTAGGTTATCGAGGTAGCGAACAGATCTATGGTTGGCTGACCCCACAGGGCCCAAAGTCTGCTGCAAACATTCTTGAGAAGGGTCCACTCTGTGGGGATGACCTGACCCTTCCGGCTGAGGTGATCTGCCATGACATTCATACCGCCCTGAATGAACCTCGTTACCAGCGTGAGCTTTCGATCTTTAGACCAGATGAGGAGGTCCCTTGCGATCTAGAACAACTTCCATGAAAGAGTCCCTCCCTGCTTGAAGATGTAAGCCAGGGCTGTGGTGTTGTCAGAGTCCACCTCCACCACTTTGTTAAGCTGGAGGGACTTGAAGTTTATCAAGGCCAGAATAACCGCCAACAACTCCTTGCAATTGATGTGAAGTGTCCTTTGCTCCTGATTCCATGTTCCCGAGCATTCTTGTCCGTCCAAAGTCGCACCCCAGCCCGTGTCTGATGCGTCCGAGAGGAGACGGCGGTCGGGTTTCTGAACAGCCAAAGGTAGACTTCCTTGAGAAGAAAGCTGTTCTTACACCACGCGAGAGAAGACCTCCTCTCTTCGGAAACAGGAACTGAGACCGTCTCTAGCGTCATGTCCTTTATCCAGTGAGCAGCTAGATGATACTGAAGGGGGGGGAGGTGGAGTCTCCCTAACACGATGAACAGGGCCAGCGATGAAAGTGTCCCTGTTAGACTCATCCACTACCTGACTGAGCATCGGTTCCTTCTCAGCATGCTCTGGATGCATTCTAGGGCTTGGAAGATCCTTGGGGCCGACGGAAAAGCCCGAAAAGCTCGACTCTGAAGATCCATACCCAGGGAGACAATGGTCTGGGATGGGACGAGCTGAGACTCCTCAAAATTGACCAGGAGGCCCAGTTCCTTGGTCAGATCCATAGTCCATTTGAGAATCTCCAGACAGCGACGACTTGTGGGAGCTCTTAAAAGCCAGTCGTCTGACGGAGCCGGACACAAGATCATGGTACTGCTGCACAGTCTGTGAACTGTCAACCATGGGGAAGCGAGGAAGTACAGTGACAACCCGAAGCTGTCTAGACTGTCTGGGTCGTACAGACAACTCCTTATCGGGTTGCTGAGGTTGCCGCACTGCGTCACAACAAGTCACTTCTGCTGGTTGTTGAACGTCTTCCCAGTGACACACTGACTCCGTAAACAAAAAATCCTCTAACAAGGACTAAGCTTGGACTGCATGTCTTGCAACACAGCTCAAGGTCTATGGGAGCAGGTGTGGTAACACACGGGATTAGCGACTGAAGTGGAACCATTACCTTCCCTGGAAGCATGTTATGCTTAAATAAAAGTCCATAGGAGGCTACGCAGCTAAAGGCTCCTCTCCAAATGACAGAGTCCTCAAGGGAATATCAGAAGGAGGGAGAAAAGCACTTTCTCATCTACAGGGACCATATCCGAGAAAAGCTAAGTTCTCTCAGTGAGGGTTTCACTGGTGCAAAAGCAGCAGACTAGAAGGCAACGTTATGAAACTGCTTGACAGTCTAGTGAGTTGGCAACAACCAAAGATGTGTGACTGAGAAGCATGCGGTAAGGTATGCAGAGCATGTTGTATGCAGAGCATGCTGTATGCAGAGCATGCTGTATGCAGAGCATGCTGTATGCAGAGCATGCTGTATGTAGAGCATGCTGTAAGGTAAGCAGAGCGTGTTGCATGGCGTGTAACATTTCTCAGAAATTCCATGACCAGTGCTAGAGTGAGTAATATCGCATTACCGTCCATTGAAAGTGCACGTGCCGAGGGAATTGATTTAGACTGTTTTGTTGATGAATTTGATAGCCGGCATGATAATCGTAGAATTAAGCTACACTAAATGTACTATAATCTACTTCACCTCAGGAAAGGGAAACTCGCCCTGTTGGCAACACTGCATTACTACATGCATGCTTGCATGGGGTATTTTTGCCATATTTTGCGATTTGTTAAAAATATATTGCAAGGAATACATATATATTTTTATATAAGTAATACAAATAACCTCCATTATCATAAAGTTTGTGTAGGCATACATGTATATGATTACAAATGCAAGTTATGAAAGTAATGAGGTGTTATTATTGTCATTTGTTATTCCCAAGTTGAATGGGAAGAAGCTCAAGTTGAGGAAAAAGTGGCAGATGCATGCGTTGAGGTGGCTGACTCATAGCAAGAGGTTGCTGCCTCAAGAGTTGCGCTTGCTGTAAGGGTTGCGGATGCGCAGAAGCAGGTTCCTGAGGAACGAGTTAAGGTTCCTGAGGTGTGAGCTGCGAGAGTTGAGGTAGCGGCTGCGCAGAACGCAGTTCTTGTCTCGCGAGTTGAGGTTCCTGAGGTGCTAGCCTAAGGAGTTGAGACTCTTGCCTTGAGGAGGGTTGAGGTCGCTGCAGCGAGTGCTGAGGTGGCTGCCTCATTGATGGAAGAGGTTGTCGTACCTCAAGAGATTGTTGCCTCGCTGGTGGAACCGCAAGCGGAAGCGGAGGAAGTAAGGCATAAGACTCCTGCTCCCATTGCTGAGGTTGCCTTAAGGAAGGTTAAGGTAGCTGCACAACGCTGGTAACTGGCAACTCAGAACGCGGTAAGGTAGCCTGAGGAACCTCAACTTCGTACGCCTGGCAGACTGGACTGCGGTGAGGCGGAGCTCTCGCAGGAGGAGGCGGAGGTTGCTGCACACCGCTGGTAACTGGCAACTCAGAACGCGGTAAGGTAGCCTGAGGAACCTCAACTTCGTACGCCTGGCAGACTGGACTGCGGAGAGGCGGAGCGTTCGCAGGAGGAGGTGTAACCTTCTCAGCCTGAAACTCACGCATTAAGACCGCAAGCTGCGACTGCATGGACTGCAGCAAAGTCGTCTTGGGATCAACAGACGATAAGGTCTGTTGAGGCAAAGCCTTAATAGAAGATGAGGTCTGTTGAGGCATCGCCTTACCTCTCTAAGGAGGTGTGCAGTCACCTGATGACTGAGGAGATTCAGAGCTAACCCAATGACTGCATCCGGGTTGTTGAACTCTAACTTCGTACGTCTGGCATAGGTCTGGACTTTACGTTTAAGAGGTCTTGAGACCTGAGACCAGCGTTTTCTCCCCGAAATTTCTTCTGCAGACGAGCAAAATAAGGGCTCAATCGTCTGCGGGTGGGAGTGACGGTCTCTGTAAGACACGCCCGCAACCACCGAGGATACTTCTGTGCGCCGATCAAGGCCTGCCGAACCCTTTTGCCCTTCGACATTGCTTCTCCCCTGTGGCTTGGGAGCTTGCAAGAGGTCCCGGACTGGGAGGACGACTGGCACGCACAGAAGTACCCTCACGCACAACACTGACACACTTTGCGCTAATCACTTATCACTTTTGATTTTCTGTTTGCACTTATTTCACTGAACTCGAAACTTTAAGTGGTTTGTACCTGAAACACGCAATTCTATCCTTTCTCAAAAGTTAGTAATTGCGAAAACAGAATTACAATGTAACAGAAAAATCTAATGAAAGATAAATAATTCAGTGGCTGGAAAGAGACTAAACACTAGATCAAATAAACTACGTTTAAAATCTCTCACCGCATAAAGCTTGAGAACAAGAAAAAACTCTAGAAACGTTTACCTTCTTCCCCTAAAGAGACTAGGGAGAAGAGCAAAAACGATAACAACGTTACTCGCTTGAACGAAACGTTTATCCTCCTCTTTCTCCCTCCGTCTCTATCTCTCTCTCTCTCTCTTGACTTAGAACCTGAGAGAAGAGCCCAATCATATATATCGTTAAAACATATTATTGTTAAAGGAAAAAACTGAAATATTTCCCAATTTATTAGAATTAAAACCATTAAGTTAAGAAAGAATGAACAAAACGCTAGACACGGTTACTCTTACTGCAACGTGACACCGTGAAAATTCTCTCTCTATCGTGACGATAGAGCGCAAGTTGAACGTTCTGAACGTCAACAACTGCAGAGACAAAACAAAACGTTAGTTCAACTTTGAAAACAGTACGAGACTATCAAAGAAATTCTTTCAAAAACATTAAAATAGCAAAATATGTTAACAGGTAAAACCGAAATGACGGGCTCAATGTTAATTAACTTCGGTACCAAGAAAAGACCGCCTACTATTAGGAAAGGTCGAATATAAACAAATATAAAAATTAATTTTAATAAGTTTATAATAAAAGGAAGTTAATCGAAGAGGCCTATAAAAGGCGGAGAGAAATAAAATAAATCTATAACTTTTGTTAAGCAAAATTAAGAAAGAGAGTCAATACTCTCTTAGACACCAACACTTCCGTCTAAGGGAAGGGTCGGCCATTTAAAGGTGAAAGAGAGTTCATACTCTCTTCGTCACCATAATTAAACAAATTAATTCCAAAAGCTAACTAAGCTAATATAGAAGTTTCCAGTATAGCGAATAGCTGCAAATTTTAGAAAAATACTTCACCAAACCGTGAACAATACTCCAAAATCATAAGCGTATCCAAGAACGTCTTGCCGGAAGCACGACAGAGGAAAAAGTGAGGTGGCGTCAACAACAAGTACTGTAGTACCTGGCCACAGGTGGCGCTTGTGAGTACACCCCCTTCTAGTATAGTGATAGCTGGCGTATCCCTCCCGTAGAATTCTGTCAGGCAACGGAGTTGACAGCTACATGATTATCGGGTAAGTTTAATATTGAAAAAACAAAAACTAAATTAAGTGATTCAGTTAGTGATAGTGAATGTCGTTCATTCAAGAGAGAGAACTTTCGATATTTTACCTTCAGTTCTCCGGGAGGGAGATTCTCCCTCCAAGTAGAAAGCCGCTCCTCCTCCTCTCTCGTCTCCCGTATGCCAACCACGACACTCCTCAAAGTTAAAGTGCGACTTAATTTGTTGATATTTCTATTCTTTATCGTTAATTACCAATTTGTACTCGCTTTTTACGTTAGGGGTTATAATTTCCTGTTTACATAACATTACAAACCTTTAAAAAAGATTTACAGCATACTATGTATGAGTAACTTGTGCTTTTCTTTGATTTCTTTTGAGAAAAATTATTTCAATTTATGTACATTTTGTTTTACAAACTTATTCCTGGAACGGATCATGCTCGTATACCAAGGTTCCACTGTATTTGAAAAAAATATTTCATGGGTGAAATTGCTTGTGACCAAATTTAAACATAAGGAATTTATTTGGCATGAAGAACATGGAGAGGATATGAATACGTGTATCTGCTTACATGCAAGCGGTGTTAAAACAATGTATGTTCATTCAATATCATAATGTACAATCTCAAAAGGCCTCCGCGCTTTTGATGCAAGGGGGTAAAGCTGCTTTCCATATAATTAAGGCAAACTAGATACAGTACAGTATATAGCCTACTGTACAGCAGAGCAGCCAGCATAACTCTACACGCGCACCGTTTAAATTCCAAGATCTTTGATGAGTATGCATACGGCACCCTAAGTGGATTACTGTAAAGTATTTGGGGGGCTCACTGCCTTATGAGTAAGGACGATGTGGGCTTGGTTTGCAGCATAGTATGGACACTATGTCTACAAGTTATGGTGAACCGGTAACGATTTAAGGACTGGCCAAGGTGAGGTTTAACCAAGTAATTTGGAAAACCTCACCAGATTCCTATTTCATATCAAAGCCTGTTAAAATAAAAGTTAGTACAGTAATATGTATTGTGTGGGCACAAACATGAAACATTTTTCTAGTAGTTTAGGTAAGATAAGGTAAAGAAAGGAAGGCAAGAAGTGAAGTTAGGACGTTTTACTTAACCTCCTTCAAATGCTCCAAAGCCTCTAGCCCAAGTTCAGGTTCTGGGGTGAGGCATAGCCTTTACAACGGCGCCTCTGTCTTTTAGTTTTGTGTGTTCTTTATTTTCACTAGTTTTTCTCTTTTCATCCACATTTGTTGTAGTATACTTTTCTTATTTTCAATATTCTCTTCACAAAAAAGGAATTTTCCAACTGTTTGTGCACTATCTTCTTCGTATGGTTGTTGAAGCTCAATTGCTTTTATTCTTATATCACTAAACTGTGGACAATATAATATAAAGTGGTTAGCATTTTCTTCTACATCACAGAATACACAGTTTATATTTCCATCTTGGTGTCTGTTTCTTATATTCAAGCCCAATGAGTTTGTCCTTGCTCTGAATAATAAAATTGACGAAAATGTTTTGACATACACTTCCTCCTCCTTGATTTCCCTTTTCCAGTTTTTATACAAAATTAAACTCTCCTTACACTCCATTTCACTCTTCCATTTGCTTGTGTCCCATTCTCTTGTTCTCTTCTTTATGTCCTCTTTCGTACATCTCTTGACTTCTCTCATCGCCATCCCACATTCTTCAGCATACTTCTTCACATGCATCCACCACTTCCTCTCTTTTTCTTCCATATCATTGACTATTGCTGTAAGTAGGTCCTTTTCTCCCTTAAAAATGCTATTAAGGTACCTCAGCTTACCATCCATTACCCTTGTTTTCATAGCAGATGCTCCTACATCCCCTCTCAAGGCTACAATTGCTGTATTCTTTACAGCCCCTAACATCCTTCTATACACTCCATTCTCTATAACTTTTCTATTTCCGTTTCCGTTAAGTTAATCACATTTTTTCCATATAATATAGAAGGTAGTGCTACACTTTTCCACTATGTTTTCCCTATCAGTATCTTATTACAACTTTTTTCTATGATCGAATATGTAAGATTGGCTAGCTTTTGCGCCTTAACTATCATTTCACTTTTCTGTGTTTTGAACATATTCCTACCATCATCTACCTTGATACCTAGGTATTTAATATTGCTTACTACTCTTATTCCCTCTATATTATCTGGTTTCTCCTTCATATTATATATAAGTACGCTACTTTTGTCTCTATTTGTCTAAACCACACTGCTTTCCTATATCTATCACTTTCCTTATGTTTAATTCAGCATCCTCTATATTCTCAGCAAGCACTAGGACATCATCAGCAAAAAATAATACTACTAGCTTTATAATATAATTTTTAAAACCATTACCTTCCTTTTCTACTTGTTTTTTTTTTTTTTTTTTTTATACCCAACCAGGTATGCAATATTTTCAATCGGTTAGATGAATAGTTTATCTTTTTAAGAGGTAGCGTCAGTCTTGCCTATTCTGGTAAAATTGTGAATTAATGCAATAATCCTTACTGGTACAAGGTTTATATTATGGCGCTTTGAATGTTTTTAATGAAAATAATTAACAAACCAATAGTTTTTTAGTAAGGATAAATTGACTACCATAACTAATAAACTACTGTATGGATTTACGATAGTTATCGCCATCAATGACGTTTGAAATGCCTTAAAATACAGTACACGCTATTTCATAGATATTGTACAAATTTGTTGAAACTTGGTAAGTCTTGGGAGTAGTTGGGTCGACTACCATAAATAAACAATTAACTTCCTCCAAGTATAATTATAAAAATTTTCAAACCACAAGAGCAATTGCAGAACAACAGACCGGCCCTTTAAACACACAAAAAATGTTATTTTCCTTAGTAAAATAAATTTTTGAATATACTTACCCGATGATCATATAGCTGCATCCCTGCTGCCCGACAGAAAAAACCTACGGGAGGAATACGCCAGCGATCGCTATACAGGTGGGGGTGTACATCAACAGCGCCATCTGTCAAGTAGGTACTCAAGTACTCGATGTCAACAACAAACCAATTTTCTCCTCTGTCCCACTGGTTCTCTATTGGGGAGGAAGGGTGGGTCCTTTAATTTATGATCATCGGGTAAGTATATTCAAAAATTTATTTTACTAAGGAAAATAACATTTTTCAATATCAAACTTACCCGATGATCATATAGCTGATTCACACCCAGGGGGGTGGGTAGAGACCAGCATAACAAGTTGACATTATGAGCTAAGTATTCCGTATTTTATTTTAGCAGTTATTCAAAATAACAAGCATAAAATAAATAAGTACCTGGTAAGGAAGACGACTTGAACAATTACTCTGCCTTTTTAAGTACGCCTTCCTTACTGAGCCTCGCGATCCTCATAGGATGCTGAGCGACTCCTAGGAGCTGAAGTATGAAGGGTTGCAACCCATACTAAAGGTCCTCATCAAAACCTTTAATCTAGGCGCTTCTCAAGAAATGATTTTGACCACCCGCCAAATCAAGTAGGATGCGAAAGGCTTCTTAGCCTTCCGGACAACCCAAGAATATTTCAAGAGAAAGATTAAAAAGGTTCTGGAATTAGGGAATTGTAGTGGTGGAGCCCCCACCACTACTGCACTCGTTGCTACGAATGGTCCCAGAGTGTAGCAGTTCTCGTAAAGAGACTGGACATTCTTAAGATAAAAGACGCGAACACTGATTTGCTTTTCCAATAGGTTGCGTCGAATATATTTTGCAGAGATCTATTTTGTTTAAAGGCCACGGAAGTTGTGACAGCTCTAACTTCGTGTGTCCTTACCTTCAGCCAAGCTTGGTCTTCCTCATTCAGAATGGAATGAGCTTCTCGTATTAACAGTCTGATAAAAATAGGATAAAGAATTCTCTGACATAGGCAAAGATGAATTCTTAACTGAACACCATAAAGCTTCAGACGGGCCTCGTAAAGGTTTTAAAATAGAACTTAAGAGCTCTTACAGGACATAATACTCTTTTTAGTTCATTTCCAACCATACGATAAGTTTGGAATATCGAACGATATTGGTCAAGGCCGAGAAGGCAGCTCGTGTTTGGCTAGAAAACCAAGATGTAGAACATGTAGCCGTTTCGGATGAGAATCCGATGTTCTTGCTGAAGGCATGAATCTCACTGACTCTTTTAGCTGTGGTTAAGCATATCAGGAAAAGAGTCTTAAAGGTGAGATCTTTCAGGGAGGCTGATTGAAGTGGTTCGAGTCTAACATAAGGAATCTTAGAACCACGTCTAAATTCCAACCAGGTGTAACCAAACGACGCTCCTTCGTGGTCGCAAAAGACTTAAGGAGGTCCTGTAGATCTTTATTGTTGGAAAGATCTAAGCCTCTGTGACGGAAGACTGATGCCAACATGCTTCTGTAACCCTTGATAGTGGGAGCTGAAAGAGATCGCTCTTTCCTCAGATATAAGAGGAAGTCAGCTATTTGAGTTACAGAGGTACTGGTCGAGGATACGGATACTGACTTGCACCAGTTTCGAAAGATTTCCCACTTCGATTGGTAGACTCTAAGGGTGGATGTTCTCCTTGCTCTAGCAATCGCTCTGGTTGCCTCCTTCGAAAAACCTCTAGTTCTCGAGAGTCATTCGATACTCTGAAGGCAGTGAGACAAAGAGCGTGGAGGCCTTGGAGTACCTTCTTTACGCGTGGCAGACGTAGCAGGTCCACCCTTAGGGGAAGAGTTCTGGGAACGTCTACTAGCCATCGAAGTACCTCGGTAAGTTATTCTCTCGCGGGCCAGAGGGAAGCAATTAGCGTCCACTTGTCCCTTCGTGAGAGGCGAACTTCTGCAGTACCTTGTTGACAATCTAGAACGGAGGGAATGCATATAGATCTAGATGAGACCAATCAAGTAGAAAGGCATCTAAAAGAACTACTGCTGGGTCCGGGATAGGTGAGCAAAGTATTGAGAGCCTCTTGGACATCGAGGTTGCGAAGAGATCTATGGTTGGCTGGCCCCAGGTGACCCAAAGTCTCTTGCATACATCCTTGTGGAGGGTCCAATATGTTGGAATTATTGTCCCTTCCTACTGAGACAATCTGCTAAGACATTCAAGTTGCCTTGGAAGAAACTTGTAACTAGTGAAAAGTCTAGACCTGTTGAACAGGAGAGGAGGTCACTTGCGAACTCGTACCATGTCAGAGAGTAGGTCCCTCCTTGCTAGGAGATGTACATCAAAGCAGGGAGTTGACCGTGTTCACCTCCACTACTTTGTCTTGAAGGAGAGACCTGAAGCTTTTCCAGGTCAGACGTACTGCCAGAAGCTTCTTGCAGTTGAAATGCATTGTCCTTTGACTCGAGTTCCATAATCCCGAGCATTCCCTACCGCCTAAGGTCGCACCCCAGCCTACGTCCGATGCGTCTGAGAAGAGAACGTGGTTGGGAGTCTGAACAGTCAGGGGAAGACCCTATCAAAGGTTGATAAAGTCCTTTCATCCAGTCAGACCAGACTTATCTTCCGGAAACCGGGATCGAGACCGCTTCTAGCGTCTTGTCCTTTTCCAGAGAAGAGCTAGATGAAACCGAAGAGGACGGAGGTGTAGTCTTCCAAGTGACACCAATTGAACCACGGATGACAGTGTCTTAACCAGACTCATCCACAGCCTGACAGGGCCGTGTTCCTTCTTCAGCATCTTCTGGATGGATAGCAGGGCTGGGGGTTGATCGTCTTGTTCAGCCATGTCCTCATCAGAGGGTTCCTCATCCGAAACTGATGAGGAAACGGCAACGGAGTGGGCAACGTCTGACTCGCTGAATCCGGTCGCACTGGTGGATGCGTGACGGAGCCGGACACAAGATCATGGTACTGCTGCACAGTCTGTGAACTGTCAACCATGGGGAAGCGAGGAAGTACAGCGACAACCCGAAACTGTCTAGACTGTCTGGGTTGTGCAGACAACCCCTTATCGGGTTGCTGAGGTTGCCGCACTGCATCACAACAAGTCACCTCTGCTGGTTGTTGAACGTCTTCCTAGTGACACACTGAACGTCCACAACCACCTCCGAGAGTCGCTTAACGTCAACGTGCGACCGGCAACCCACACTGGGTCGCACCGGAGGAGGAACCATCTCAACTGGCGGACGTGAGTAGGATATCTCAGCGTCAACAGGCGTACAACCAACCGGTAGGAAGGTTGTTGGCAAGAAGGTTCTTCTCCGTAAAAAATCCTCTATCAAGGACTAAGCTTGGACTGCATGTCTAGCAACAAAGCCCAAGGTCTATAGGAGCAGGTGTGGCAACAGACGGGGTTAGCGACTGAAGCGGAACCATTTACCCTCCCTGGAAGCATGTTATGCTTTAATTAAAGTCCATAGGAGGCTAAGCAGCTTAAGGCTCCTCTCCAAATGACAGAGTCCTCAAGGGAATATCAGAAGGAGGGAGAACAGCACTTTCTCATCTACAGGAACCATGTCCGAGAAAAGCTAGGTTATCTCAGTGAGGGTTTCACTGGTGCATAAGCAGCAGACCAGAAGGCAACGTTATGAAACTGCTTGACAGTCTGTGAACTGTCAAAAACTGAACTGTCAACCACAACAGGAGCGTGAGGACATACAGCACTGGTGTATTAGTAGCAGACCAGAAGGCAACGTCATGTAATTGTTTGACAGTCTGTGAGTTGGCAACAACCAAAGCAGTGTGGGGAAGCCTCAACTCCTGACTGACTAGTTTGCTGCGGGCGAGTGGCGGTAACCACAGTGTGTTGCGGAGGCTGACACACCGTGTCAAAACACGGCAGCTTGTGGTAGCTCACGCACGGCAACGGAGTGCTCCGTGTGTCTGTGGGAGTCAGCATACGTCTGGCAGGGTCGACTGCGCATGGGTGGAGGAGCTCTCACAACAAAAGTGTGGGAGCAGGCAGCCATGCCGGGCGCACAACCGTGGTAGGCTGTAGGCCAACGGGTGCATCGTCAACCTTCTCCGCAGTCGGAGTGTGGGAGCTGGCAACAACAAAAGCGGAGTGCTGATGCGTGGGAGGGACTGCCGTGGGTTGCGGAGCATGCCGCATTGCGTCAAAACACGGCAGCTTGACAGCACCTTCCCACTGCTGATGCGGTAGCCCACGCATGTCAACGGAGGGTGCAGCATGAACATGCGTCTGGCAGGGTCGACTGCGCATCGGTGGTGGAGCTCTCACAGGTGGAGTGTGGGAGCTGGCAGCCGCAGTATCTGCTGAGCGCACAACCGTGGCAGGTTGTAGGTTAACAGGTGCAGTGTCAACCTTCTCAGCACGATACTCCTGCATGAAGGAAGCAAGCTGAGACTGCATAGTCTGCAGCATGGACCACTAGGGTCTACCAAAGACGGCAACAAACGGAGCCACTGTCCGTTGTGACTGAGGGTCTAAAACAGCTGGTGCGGCAACAGACGGAGTTACTGCCTGTTGCGGTACCACCTTGCCTCTCTTGGGAGGTGTGCAGTCGTCGGATGACTGCAGCGAGTCCGAACTGACCCAGTGGCTACACCTAGGCCGTTGGACTTGCGCGGAAGGGACCGACTTGCACTTAAAGCTGCAAGATTAGGTCCATGGTTTCTGCGAGAAACCTCTTCCGCAGACGAGGAATAAATGGGCTCTCTCGTCTTAATGTGGGTGGGGCGATCACGTCGGCAACGTGTGTAGATACACCCGATACCACCGAGGGAAACGTCTGTTCGTCGATCAAGGCCTGTGGAACCCATAAGTCCTTCGACATTACTTCTCCCCTGGGCTTGGGAGCTTGTAAGAGGTATCGGACTAGGTGAACAACTGGCACGAACAGACGAACCCTCGAACGCAACACTGTAACACTTTGTGCATATCACTTTATCACTTTTGATTTTCTGTTTGCACTTATTTCACTGAAATCGAGACTTTAACTGATTTCTACCTGAAACACGCAATCCTATCCTTCATTAAAAGGTAGTAATTGCGAAAACAGTTTTACAATGCAACAGAAAAACATAATGAAAGATAAAGAATTCAGTGGCTGGTAAAGAGACTAAACACTAGATCAAATAAACTACGTTTAAAATCTCTCACCGCATAAAGCCTGGGAACAAGAATAAAACTCTAGAAACGTTTTACCTTCTTCCCCTACAGCGACTAGGGAGAAGAGTAAAAAACGAGAACAACGTTACCCGCTTGAACGAAACGTTTATTCTCCTCTCTCTCCCTCCGTCTCTATCTCTCTCTCTCTTCTCTCTTGACTTAGAACCTGAGAAAAGAGCCCAATTATATATCGTTAAAACATATTATTTGCTAAAGGAAAAAACTGAAAGGTTTCCCAAATAAAAAGTTCCTTTATTAGAATTAAAACCATTTAAGCTAAGAAAGAAGGAACGAAACGCTAGAATCGGTTTACTCTTACTGCAACGTGAAACCGTGAAATACTCTCACTCTATCGTAACGATAGAGCGCATGTTGAACGTTCTGAACGTCAACAACTGCGGAGACTAAACTAAACGTTAGTTCATCTTTGAAAACAGTACGAGACTATCAAAGAAATTCTTTCAAAAACATTAAAAGTATAAATTCTTAAAAGGAAAATACGATATGACGGGCTCAATGTTAATTAACTTCGGTTCCAAGTAAGGACCGCCTACTATAAGGAAAGGTCGCATATAAACAAACATAAAAATCAATTTTTATAAGTTTATAATAAATGGAAAGTTAATCGAAGAGGCCTATTAAGGCGGAGAGATATAAAATAAATAGATCTATAACTTGTTAAGCAAAATTACCAAAAACCTAAACACACTTCCGTCTAAGGGAAGGGTAGGCCATTTAAAAGTGAAAGAGAGTCCATACTCTCTTCGTCACCAACACTTCCGTCTAAGGGAAGGGTCGGCCATTTAAAAGTGAAAGAGAGTCCATACTCTCTTCGTCACCATAATTAAATCTATCCAAAACGAGTTCAAGTTTTGAAATGAAGATAAAACCTCTGCATAGCGAAAGCTCAAAACTGGAATAGTGTACTTCACCAAATCGTTGTGAAAACAAATCCAGTTAGGGACGGCGTATTTAGTAGGTCTTGCCTGTGGCACGACAGAGGGAAAATTGGTTCGTTGTTGACATCGAGTACTTGAGTACCTACTTGACAGATGGCGCTGTTGATGTACACCCCCACCTGTATAGCGATCGCTGGCGTATTCCTCCCGTAGGTTTTTTCTGTCGGGCAGCAGGGATGCAGCTATATGATCATCAGGTAAGTTTGATATTGAAAAATGAGTATTTACCCTTCCGCAGGATCCTTTGTATCCCTGTCTGTCGTACAATAAACGCCATCTACTTAAGCAAGCATAATTACGGTTATGTTAGTCCTCCATTTAACTCTATTACTTCACTTCTTCACCACTAAGCCTAACCTCAAATTACCCAATCATATTTGACATACTGTACATTCTAATAAAGTTTTTTTATTGTTGTTTCATGAAATACGTTAAAAAATGCACTATGGCAGTTCCCTTCAAATGTAAAATCCTCGTTTCAATTATGACCAACAGTTGTGAGAGTTGTTCAACACTTAGCCTTATTTTACGTAATATGTTATTTTCATTAGTAAAATAAATTTTTTAATATACTTACCCGATAATCATGTAGCTGTCAACTCCGTTGCCCGACAGAATTCTACGGGAGGGATACGCCAGCTATCACTATACTAGAAGGGGGTGTACTCACAAACGCCACCTGTGGCCAGGTACTACAGTACTTGTTGTTGACGCCACCTCACTTTTTCCTCGGTCCACTGGTTCTCTATGGGGAGGAAGGGTGGGTCAATTAAATCATGATTATCGGGTAAGTATATTCAAAAATTTATTTTACTAATGAAAATAACATTTTTCAATATTAAACTTACCCGATAATCATGTAGCTGATTCACACCCAGGGGGGTGGGTGAAAAACCAGTGTACAAGACTAAAGGATAGCTAAGTATCCCGTATTTCATATGATCAGTTATCCACAATAACAATGAAATAATAAGTACCTGGTAAGGAAGTCGACTTGAACCGTTACTCTGCCTTTAATAAGATCGTCTTCCTTACTGAGCGCAGCGTTCCTCTTGGAAGGCTGAATCAACTCAAAGGTGCTAAAGTATACAGGGCTTCAACCCATACTAAAGGACCTCATCACAACCTTTAACCTCGGCGCTTCTCAAGAAAGAATTGACCACCCGCCAAATCAACAAGGATGTGGAAGGCTTCTTAGCCGACCGTACAACCCATAAAAAGTATTCAAGAGAAAGGTTAAAAGGTTATGGGATTATGGGAATGTAGTGGCTGAGCCCTCGCCTACTACTGCATTCGTTGCTACGAATGGTCCCAGGGTGTAGCAGTACTCGTAAAGAGACTGGACATCTTTGAGATAGAATGATGCGAACACTGACTTGCTTCTCCAATAGGTTGCATCCATAACACTCTGCAGAGAATGGCTCTGTTTGAAGGCCACTGAAGTAGCCACAGCTCCCACTTCATGTGTCCTTACCTTCAGCAAAGCAAGGTCTTCTTCCTTCAGATGAGAATGTGTTTCTCTAATCAGAAGCCTGAATAGTAAGAAACTGAGTTCTTAGAACTTGGAAAAGAAGGTTTCTTGATAGCACACTATAAGGCTTCTGATTGTCCTTGTAAAGGTTAAGACCTTTTTAGATAGTACCTAAGAGCTCTAACTGGGCAAAGTACTCTCTCCAGTTCATTCCCCACCAAGTTGGACAGGCTTGGGATCTCGAACGACTTAGGCCAAGGACGTGAAGGAAGCTCGTTTAGCAAAAACCGAGCTGCAAGGAACATGTAGCCGTTTCAGATGTGAAAACAATGATCCTGCTGAAGGCGTGGATCTCACTTACTCTTTTAGCTGTTGTCAAGCACACGAGGAAAAGAGTTTTTAATGTGAGGTCCTAAAAAGAGGCTGATTGGAGAGGTTCAAATCTTGATGACATAAGGAACCTTAGGACCACGTCTAGATTCCAGCCTGGAGTGGACAACCGACGTTCCTTTGAGGTCTCAAAAGACCTAGGGAGGTCCTGTAGATCTTTGTTGGTGGAAAGATCCAAGCCTCTGTGGCGGAAAACCGCTGCCAACATACTTCTGTAACCCTTGATCGTAGGAGCTGAAAGGGATCTTACTTTCCTTAGATATAACAGGAAGTCAGCAATCTGGGTTACAGTGGTACTGGTTGAGGAAACTGCATTGGTCTTGTACCAGCTACGGAAGACTTCCCCTTGAGACTGATAGATTCTGAGAGTGGATGTTCTCCTTGCTTTGGCAATCGCTCTGGCTGCCTCCTTCGAAAAGCCCCTAGCTCTTGAGAGTCTTTCGAAAGTCTGAAGGCAGTCAGACGAAGAGCGTGGAGGATTGGGTGTACCTTCTTTACGTGAGGTAGACGTAGAAGGTTCACTCCTAGAGGAAGAGTCCTGGGAATGTCGACCAGCCATTGCAGTACCTCTAAGAACCATTCTCTCGCGGGCCAGAGCGGAGCCAACCAACGTCAGCCGTGTCCCTTTGCGAGAGGAGAACTTCTGAAGTACCCTGTTGACAATCTTGAACGGCGGGAATGCATACAGGTCGAGATGGAACCAATCCAGCAGAAAAGCATCCACGTGAACTGCTGCTGGGTCTGGAATCGGAGAACAATACAACAGGAGTCTCTAGGTTATCGAGGTAGCGAACAGATCTATGGTTGGCTGACCCCACAGGGCCCAAAGTCTGCTGCAAACATTCTTGAGAAGGGTCCACTCTGTGGGGATGACCTGACCCTTCCGGCTGAGGTGATCTGCCATGACATTCATACCGCCCTGAATGAACCTCGTTACCAGCGTGAGCTTTCGATCTTTAGACCAGATGAGGAGGTCCCTTGCGATCTAGAACAACTTCCACGAAAGAGTCCCTCCCTGCTTGAAGATGTAAGCCAGGGCTGTGGTGTTGTCAGAGTCCACCTCCACCACTTTGTTAAGCTGGAGGGACTTGAAGTTTATCAAGGCCAGAATAACCGCCAACAACTCCTTGCAATTGATGTGAAGTGTCCTTTGCTCCTGATTCCATGTTCCCGAGCATTCTTGTCCGTCCAAAGTCGCACCCCAGCCCGTGTCTGATGCGTCCGAGAGGAGACGGCGGTCGGGTTTCTGAACAGCCAAAGGTAGACTTCCTTGAGAAGAAAGCTGTTCTTACACCACGCGAGAGAAGACCTCCTCTCTTCGGAAACAGGAACTGAGACCGTCTCTAGCGTCATGTCCTTTATCCAGTGAGCAGCTAGATGATACTGAAGGGGGGGGAGGTGGAGTCTCCCTAACACGATGAACAGGGCCAGCGATGAAAGTGTCCCTGTTAGACTCATCCACTACCTGACTGAGCATCGGTTCCTTCTCAGCATGCTCTGGATGCATTCTAGGGCTTGGAAGATCCTTGGGGCCGACGGAAAAGCCCGAAAAGCTCGACTCTGAAGATCCATACCCAGGGAGACAATGGTCTGGGATGGGACGAGCTGAGACTCCTCAAAATTGACCAGGAGGCCCAGTTCCTTGGTCAGATCCATAGTCCATTTGAGAATCTCCAGACAGCGACGACTTGTGGGAGCTCTTAAAAGCCAGTCGTCTGACGGAGCCGGACACAAGATCATGGTACTGCTGCACAGTCTGTGAACTGTCAACCATGGGGAAGCGAGGAAGTACAGTGACAACCCGAAGCTGTCTAGACTGTCTGGGTCGTACAGACAACTCCTTATCGGGTTGCTGAGGTTGCCGCACTGCGTCACAACAAGTCACTTCTGCTGGTTGTTGAACGTCTTCCCAGTGACACACTGACTCCGTAAACAAAAAATCCTCTAACAAGGACTAAGCTTGGACTGCATGTCTTGCAACACAGCTCAAGGTCTATGGGAGCAGGTGTGGTAACACACGGGATTAGCGACTGAAGTGGAACCATTACCTTCCCTGGAAGCATGTTATGCTTAAATAAAAGTCCATAGGAGGCTACGCAGCTAAAGGCTCCTCTCCAAATGACAGAGTCCTCAAGGGAATATCAGAAGGAGGGAGAAAAGCACTTTCTCATCTACAGGGACCATATCCGAGAAAAGCTAAGTTCTCTCAGTGAGGGTTTCACTGGTGCAAAAGCAGCAGACTAGAAGGCAACGTTATGAAACTGCTTGACAGTCTAGTGAGTTGGCAACAACCAAAGATGTGTGACTGAGAAGCATGCGGTAAGGTATGCAGAGCATGTTGTATGCAGAGCATGCTGTATGCAGAGCATGCTGTATGCAGAGCATGCTGTATGTAGAGCATGCTGTAAGGTAAGCAGAGCGTGTTGCATGGCGTGTAACATTTCTCAGAAATTCCATGACCAGTGCTAGAGTGAGTAATATCGCATTACCGTCCATTGAAAGTGCACGTGCCGAGGGAATTGATTTAGACTGTTTTGTTGATGAATTTGATAGCCGGCATGATAATCGTAGAATTAAGCTACACTAAATGTACTATAATCTACTTCACCTCAGGAAAGGGAAACTCGCCCTGTTGGCAACACTGCATTACTACATGCATGCTTGCATGGGGTATTTTTGCCATATTTTGCGATTTGTTAAAAATATATTGCAAGGAATACATATATATTTTTATATAAGTAATACAAATAACCTCCATTATCATAAAGTTTGTGTAGGCATACATGTATATGATTACAAATGCAAGTTATGAAAGTAATGAGGTGTTATTATTGTCATTTGTTATTCCCAAGTTGAATGGGAAGAAGCTCAAGTTGAGGAAAAAGTGGCAGATGCATGCGTTGAGGTGGCTGACTCATAGCAAGAGGTTGCTGCCTCAAGAGTTGCGCTTGCTGTAAGGGTTGCGGATGCGCAGAAGCAGGTTCCTGAGGAACGAGTTAAGGTTCCTGAGGTGTGAGCTGCGAGAGTTGAGGTAGCGGCTGCGCAGAACGCAGTTCTTGTCTCGCGAGTTGAGGTTCCTGAGGTGCTAGCCTAAGGAGTTGAGACTCTTGCCTTGAGGAGGGTTGAGGTCGCTGCAGCGAGTGCTGAGGTGGCTGCCTCATTGATGGAAGAGGTTGTCGTACCTCAAGAGATTGTTGCCTCGCTGGTGGAACCGCAAGCGGAAGCGGAGGAAGTAAGGCATAAGACTCCTGCTCCCATTGCTGAGGTTGCCTTAAGGAAGGTTAAGGTAGCTGCACAACGCTGGTAACTGGCAACTCAGAACGCGGTAAGGTAGCCTGAGGAACCTCAACTTCGTACGCCTGGCAGACTGGACTGCGGTGAGGCGGAGCTCTCGCAGGAGGAGGCGGAGGTTGCTGCACACCGCTGGTAACTGGCAACTCAGAACGCGGTAAGGTAGCCTGAGGAACCTCAACTTCGTACGCCTGGCAGACTGGACTGCGGAGAGGCGGAGCGTTCGCAGGAGGAGGTGTAACCTTCTCAGCCTGAAACTCACGCATTAAGACCGCAAGCTGCGACTGCATGGACTGCAGCAAAGTCGTCTTGGGATCAACAGACGATAAGGTCTGTTGAGGCAAAGCCTTAATAGAAGATGAGGTCTGTTGAGGCATCGCCTTACCTCTCTAAGGAGGTGTGCAGTCACCTGATGACTGAGGAGAGTCAGAGCTAACCCAATGACTGCATCCGGGTTGTTGAACTCTAACTTCGTACGTCTGGCATAGGTCTGGACTTTACGTTTAAGAGGTCTTGAGACCTGAGACCAGCGTTTTCTCCCCGAAATTTCTTCTGCAGACGAGCAAAATAAGGGCTCAATCGTCTGCGGGTGGGAGTGACGGTCTCTGTAAGACACGCCCGCAACCACCGAGGATACTTCTGTGCGCCGATCAAGGCCTGCCGAACCCTTTTGCCCTTCGACATTGCTTCTCCCCTGTGGCTTGGGAGCTTGCAAGAGGTCCCGGACTGGGAGGACGACTGGCACGCACAGAAGTACCCTCACGCACAACACTGACACACTTTGCGCTAATCACTTATCACTTTTGATTTTCTGTTTGCACTTATTTCACTGAACTCGAAACTTTAAGTGGTTTGTACCTGAAACACGCAATTCTATCCTTTCTCAAAAGTTAGTAATTGCGAAAACAGAATTACAATGTAACAGAAAAATCTAATGAAAGATAAATAATTCAGTGGCTGGAAAGAGACTAAACACTAGATCAAATAAACTACGTTTAAAATCTCTCACCGCATAAAGCTTGAGAACAAGAAAAAACTCTAGAAACGTTTACCTTCTTCCCCTAAAGAGACTAGGGAGAAGAGCAAAAACGATAACAACGTTACTCGCTTGAACGAAACGTTTATCCTCCTCTTTCTCCCTCCGTCTCTATCTCTCTCTCTCTCTCTTGACTTAGAACCTGAGAGAAGAGCCCAATCATATATATCGTTAAAACATATTATTGTTAAAGGAAAAAACTGAAATATTTCCCAATTTATTAGAATTAAAACCATTAAGTTAAGAAAGAATGAACAAAACGCTAGACACGGTTACTCTTACTGCAACGTGACACCGTGAAAATTCTCTCTCTATCGTGACGATAGAGCGCAAGTTGAACGTTCTGAACGTCAACAACTGCAGAGACAAAACAAAACGTTAGTTCAACTTTGAAAACAGTACGAGACTATCAAAGAAATTCTTTCAAAAACATTAAAATAGCAAAATATGTTAACAGGTAAAACCGAAATGACGGGCTCAATGTTAATTAACTTCGGTACCAAGAAAAGACCGCCTACTATTAGGAAAGGTCGAATATAAACAAATATAAAAATTAATTTTAATAAGTTTATAATAAAAGGAAGTTAATCGAAGAGGCCTATAAAAGGCGGAGAGAAATAAAATAAATCTATAACTTTTGTTAAGCAAAATTAAGAAAGAGAGTCAATACTCTCTTAGACACCAACACTTCCGTCTAAGGGAAGGGTCGGCCATTTAAAGGTGAAAGAGAGTTCATACTCTCTTCGTCACCATAATTAAACAAATTAATTCCAAAAGCTAACTAAGCTAATATAGAAGTTTCCAGTATAGCGAATAGCTGCAAATTTTAGAAAAATACTTCACCAAACCGTGAACAATACTCCAAAATCATAAGCGTATCCAAGAACGTCTTGCCGGAAGCACGACAGAGGAAAAAGTGAGGTGGCGTCAACAACAAGTACTGTAGTACCTGGCCACAGGTGGCGCTTGTGAGTACACCCCCTTCTAGTATAGTGATAGCTGGCGTATCCCTCCCGTAGAATTCTGTCGGGCAACGGAGTTGACAGCTACATGATTATCGGGTAAGTTTAATATTGAAAATTAAGTGGTTTGTACCTGAAACACGCAATTCTATCCTTTCTCAAAAGTTAGTAATTGCGAAAACAGAATTACAATGTAACAGAAAAATCTAATGAAAGATAAATAATTCAGTGGCTGAAAAGAGACTAAACACTAGATCAAATAAACTACGTTTAAAATCTCTCACCGCATAAAGCTTGAGAACAAGAAAAAACTCTAGAAACGTTTACCTTCTTCCCCTAAAGAGACTAGGGAGAAGAGCAAAAACGATAACAACGTTACTCGCTTGAACGAAACGTTTATCCTCCTCTTTCTCCCTCCGTCTCTATCTCTCTCTCTCTCTCTCTCTCTCTCTCTCTCTCTCTCTCTCTTGACTTAGAACCTGAGAGAAGAGCCCAATCATATATATCGTTAAAACATATTATTGTTAAAGGAAAAAACTGAAATATTTCCCAATTTATTAGAATTAAAACCATTAAGTTAAGAAAGAATGAACAAAACGCTAGACACGGTTACTCTTACTGCAACGTGACACCGTGAAAATTCTCTCTCTATCGTGACGATAGAGCGCAAGTTGAACGTTCTGAACGTCAACAACTGCAGAGACAAAACAAAACGTTAGTTCAACTTTGAAAACAGTACGAGACTATCAAAGAAATTCTTTCAAAAACATTAAAATAGCAAAATATGTTAACAGGTAAAACCGAAATGACGGGCTCAATGTTAATTAACTTCGGTACCAAGAAAAGACCGCCTACTATTAGGAAAGGTCGAATATAAACAAATATAAAAATTAATTTTAATAAGTTTATAATAAAAGGAAGTTAATCGAAGAGGCCTATAAAAGGCGGAGAGAAATAAAATAAATCTATAACTTTTGTTAAGCAAAATTAAGAAAGAGAGTCAATACTCTCTTAGACACCAACACTTCCGTCTAAGGGAAGGGTCGGCCATTTAAAGGTGAAAGAGAGTTCATACTCTCTTCGTCACCATAATTAAACAAATTAATTCCAAAAGCTAACTAAGCTAATATAGAAGTTTCCAGTATAGCGAATAGCTGCAAATTTTAGAGAAATACTTCACCAAACCGTGAACAATACTCCAAAATCATAAGCGTATCCAAGAATGTCTTGCCGGAAGCACGACAGAGGAAAAAGTGAGGTGGCGTCAACAACAAGTACTGTAGTACCTGGCCACAGGTGGCGCTTGTGAGTACACCCCCTTCTAGTATAGTGATAGCTGGCGTATCCCTCCCGTAGAATTCTGTCGGGCAACGGAGTTGACAGCTACATGATTATCGGGTAAGTTTAATATTGAAAATAAATTTTTTCCAATTTTAATGTTACCATGGTGTTCTTCCAAGAGAAACTAAGTATGGTAAGCCTTGCAGTTCACGTTTGGATCAACAATACTGGCACTATCACGCCAAAGTTTGTAAGAATAAACCTAAACCTTTGTAAGTGTAATTTGGGTCTTCCCCCAACTACAGGTCGTTCCAGTGATATTTCTACCCGTCACCCGAGAACATCAGACTCTGACTAATAAGGTAAGACAATATAGCATCCTAGGTCGGGGTTAATGCAGTTCGTTGGGACAGGTGTAAACTTTCTTATTACCTGTCAAATCAACCTATTTTTTGTTTATTAAGGTCTGAAACATAATTCGAAAATAGTCTTATTATTTACTAATGTTACCTTACCAGAAGTGAAGCCAGTTGGGAAGCAAACATAGGGTTGAGACTTTGCCTTAGATATGCTAAGAATACGGCAGTCTAAGGGTATATTCAGCTTCTAGATTAAGTTAGTTGAACCTTAAGTTAGGCGGAGTTCTTCAGCTCGTAGGTTAAGTTAGGTGAACCTTATGTTAGTTGGGGTTCTTGTGTTTATTCCCCTTTTAAAATGTGCGTTTTCAAACATAACTATTGAAACCACAACAATAAAACAAAGCAAAGACAGAAAAATAGCTGGATTGGAGCCTTTGTATAATGCTGGAACCATTTTCTAGCCTTGATTGCAAATTTACAGGAGGTGTCCCAACCAACTACAAACTTAACAGAATGGTAAGAATGTATGTGGATGGGACAGCATAAATGGTAAAAACGAATGCTTTATAATCTAAGACGACAGAGGCTTTAACTATCGTGAATTTGGTAAACTAAGCAGGAGCTTCCCATGACTGGTGCGTGGACCGGACAGTACTTTGAAAATATTGCCATGGTAAAGGTTAATGATATGTAAATTGTAAATATAATACGGAGCGTTTGCATATCAACGGCCAGTTCCTCCTTCAGAATGCATAAAAATGGACACCAATCATATGTACACCACTATAATTCATATGTAAATTGTACATGTAACTCAAATGATATATTAGACCAATATGAAGGATGATTTCCACCAGAAAAATATCAATTTGACACATAATAAAAAAGATATTGCCTTTACCATTAAACTAAATTAATTACAATGGCTTATAGGTTAAGTTAGATGGTATTCTATATACCTTAGAGGTCCAGTCCGTCATTCTACAAAGGCTCCATAATGGCTATTCTTATTTGGCCTTAGCCGGGCCCGAGATTACGTGGCCATGACCTGCAGTGCATTAAATTGTGTTAGGCTACGTCTGAGCCTGACCTAAGCTGAGTTAGGCTAATTATAAGTCTGAGATACGGTAAATTTGGCCAAGTCTAAGCCCTGAGTTGCGCTAAGTCTAAGCCCGACTTGCGGTGAGTTACGCTAAGTCTGAACCTGAAAACGAAGTTTCTTTTAAAGTTTCAGCACACACTTGAGACTTACCTCGGCCACTGCCGGATCACTGTCGTCAGTTTTCATATTTAAATGGTTTAGACACAATTTACTAAATTAATAAGAATCCAGAAGCACAAGATAAGGCTTCACGTCAGTTCAGTCTTTTCGGGCACATTGGTTTGTTTACATCGCCAAGAGTACGACACCAGCAAACATTCATAGCAGATGGAATTCTTTTTTTTTACTTCGCAAATTATTTTTTAAAAACATTTAAATTCTTTTATATTTTGTAACTAAAATTACTGATAGTTTTAGTTTTATTCACTTAATTTCTTAATCTTCTATTTACCTGTCTTTTATTTCCAGTGAAACCTATGATTTTATACAAATATCTCGGCGGAAGGAAAAACTAATTTTTTTCGCTCGCCGTATTTTCTGAGTATTTTTGAGCCATAAAAATAAAATATATATTTTATTTTTATTTTTATGGCTCAAAAAGTCATTAAATTTTATTTATTTTCCTCTATTTTTTTCTTTTTTTTTTGTAATTATCCTTAAAACGTCCTGTGGAAATGTATTAGTATGATGCTAGCAAATATTCTCATCGAAATCAAAACCAATTGTTTTCTTCATCGTTTTTATGTGGTACTGAATAATTTAGTGGCTGAAATATTCCATACCAAATATTTTTTCACGTTTCAAAAAGCTCATTAAGTAATTTATCACTTAATTTCGCTTTCGATACCTAAAACTCGTTAAATTAACGTTAAAATTTCATTAACCTAAGTTGAACTAATCTTCTATCTTTTAGAAAACAACCTAAGAAAATAAAGCTTATAATTTTCATTTACTTTTTACTTTCAAATTTCGAATTGGCTATTTAACCGGTCCCGGTAAAATAGACAAACCTACTTTGAAGCTTATTTTGCCGGTCTCAAACAAATATGAATATTTTATAGTTTTAAAGGTTCCTGTCAATGTTGTAGGCAAATGTATAAAAAAGTATTAAGCAAGAAATGATCTAACAAGTTAATAGCAAATATATTGAATAGTAGTTGTTGAGCAAATGTATAAAAAACGAAAATTAGTTGTTGAACAGTTCTATCTTACAAATTTGAAATGGCTCTTATCTAAAAGGAAATGCAGTACCAGCAATACCTAACACCGCATGCTTTCAAGTATGTGGATAGGTACTCGCACAGCATGTAACCATCCAAGACGATGCTGGAATCTTTACTGCCGAATCATCCGAGGGAGTCATCAGTATTACATTCACATCCTGTCAGTGTACATTCCACCTATCTATGTCCCTGCCATGTCGTCACATATTTGCACTCAGATCCAGTCAGTCAGTTCAACTTTTTGCCACTGAACTAGTTGCTAAACGTTGGACTATGAAGAACTACAAAACAGGTCACCGGGTATTCCAGCCCATAGCTGACAGTATTCCTGAACCTCCAAGCTTCAGTTTCACTCGCAAAAGACGTCACCAGACTGTGAATGATAGATATGAGAAGGGTCTTCTACTTGGGCAGAAACTAGCCTCCCTAGCTTCTGAGTATAGCCAAGACTATGAGCAAAGATTGTGTGTGCTAGAGGATTTAGCAAAGATGTGGGATGTAGGTGTGGAGGAAAGTTGGATAATTCAACTACACAATAAAATAAAAAGAATTAATGTTACTCGGATAAGATGGAGTATAACATTTCCATTAGGCAACTAGTAAAAGGGGGTGAGGCAAATCAACCAGTGTCTCTTTCACATACCTCACAATGCTGAGAAGATCAATCGAATAATTTTCACATGTCATAATGGGAGTAAATATATCCGCAATTATCCTTCAGGAAAAAACCCAGTTAAGTAATCGCTCCTGAAACAACAAAACATACCACAAAGCATCATGCAAATCAAACTTATATAAATTTGGCATATATTACATATTGACAAAATAGAAAGAAATCCCACCCATTACAGTCCTGAAAGCGAAAATCAAAGCAATACATAACAGTGTAATAAAATGGAGAATTAATTGTAGGTTACTTTGAAAATGAAAGGTTGATTAGCTTGATACTATAAATATATACTTAATTCACATATTAGTCTTATATAAGAACTGCAATGGGTCAGCAAATGAAAATATTGATGGTAACCTACCGTGGCCCCCCTTAGGGCCGATAATGGTCGCACGGGTATTAGTCTAACAACCACACTCCTAGGTCTAACCTATTAGACTACTAACATGAACTATGCATTACTAAGACATAGAATGTGGGTTAGTTTAACCTAACACAAGATCAAACGGTCATACATGATATTGAATGCTCGGCAACAATACCGTACCATATAGCGTAAAACACACTACTGTGAAATAAATAAATGGCCTCTAGAGCATGTAAGCCATCACAAGTAGAGGTATGTAACTATCCTCAGATGAGGACACTATGCTTGCTATCAACTGGAATAGATGACTATATCAAACAGGCCCCTCACATATACTCATCTATCCCCTAACGATAATATAATAAACTCTGAGTGTATTCACTGCTAAAAACCCGGCGACAACAGGTGCCAAATAAGTCGAGATGTTCTCTCGGGCACGTTTGTAATAAGACGACAAAATTGTCGGGATTTCTCCTATACCTTAACCCTTAAGCCAATGTTCGTATTTTCTGCCATACCTTAACCCTTAAGCCAATGTTCGTATGTTTAATACAATTATGAAATAAATACTTGGACGTAAGGTAGTTAACAGGGGGGGGGGGCATTTCTAGATGGAAAAGATGATTAATAAAAATTTAATGATACAATAACTGGATTATTGATATCTTCAATAACCAGTTATTCTCTATACAATTAATGTTGAAGTCGAATCAGAACTCCGAAGTCCGAACACAACTTCCAACAAAAGAACATGTTTTCAAGGAAAACTTGATAATTTTAATGAAATAAGAACATCCTTATATTGTTACAATAATAACAAACTCCAATAATGAAATAAATCTATATTTCAAATATTAAATATACTGGAAATCAAGAACAAGAAATAAAATAATGGAGACCTTTCATGTGACGTCATCAGACGACTACTAACAGCAGAACTGATTCTATTGAGTCGAACATTCGACATATATATATATATATATATATATATATATATATATATATATATATATATATATATATATATATATATATATATATATATATATATATATATATATATATGCATATATATATATATATATATGTATATATATATATATGTATATATATATATATATATATATATATATATATATATATATATATATATATATATATATATATATATATATATATATATATATATATATATATATATATATATATATATATATATATATATATATACGTATATATACATACATATATATATATATATATATATATATATATATATATATATATATATATATATATATATATATATATATATATACGTATATATACATACATACATATATATATATATATATATATATATATATATATATATATATATATATATATATATATATATATATATATACATATTCGTGTGTATATACATATATATATATATATATATATATATATATATATATATATATATATATATATATATATATATATATATATATATATATATATATATATATATATATATATATATATATATATTACAGTCGTGAGAGTGAAGGGTAATTTACTATTTTAGCAGGTGGTTTCAATAGACCATGATAATAATAGAATAAAGGTATTGGAAT
>NC_090758.1:64258011-64382689 GCF_036898095.1 Palaemon carinicauda | reverse complement strand
ATGAAAGGATGCAACGTTAACAGAGTTATTGTACTGTGTGGTGGAGGAGACGGTGGCAAAGCAGTCTCCAATCTGTTATTATCAGAAGGATGGGTTGCTTATGAGAAAGCATAGATCTGCCGATATCCCTGGAAATGCCGAATAAGGGATATATCAGCAGATATTAATTCCTGCACCAATGAGAAGACAGGTGATTGCTATTGCACCCGAGAGGGGACATATGGGACAAGGGACACGATGGAGAAGATAATGAAACACTTTTTCTGGCCTGGCATGCATAATAACGTGAGCCACTTTTACTGTGCTTGTCACGTATGTCAGATGGCTTAAAAGCCCAACGAGTGAATGATGGATGCTCCCTTACGCCCGATGGAAGTAAGAGGACCCTTCAGAAAAGGACCGATGAAAATGTTAGCAGAAATATGGGAGGACTGAGAGAAAACTGAAGGAGAATAGGTCAAAAATTTTAAGAAAAGGATTGGCAAGATAAGGAAATTTTCCCTAGAAGGCAAGAAAATGACGAGTCAAGGACGAATGATGAATGGTTTTTGGTAGGAAGAATACTAACAGAAAGGTTTGAGGATCCTTCAGTAAATGACGAAAGAAAATGTTGGCCGGAAGAGGGAAGGATCATGAGAAACGTACAAAGGTTATGTCAAGAATTAGAGGGAAGGAATACGCATGCTAAGGAAATTTTCCCTAGAAGACGGGGAAACTAGTCAAGGACTGAGAAAAAAAAAAATGTTTGGTATGAAGGGTATGAGAAGAAAGTTTAAGGGGGGACCACTCCAAATTATGGAGGAGAGCAGTGACCGGATCTATATTATCAAGATATCAGAAAAAAGGGAAAATCCGAGGAAGGCCATCTCAACTTCGAAACTAATACTTCATGCAACAAATTTAACAGAGAAATTCCTTATCTAAGTGGATGCATCAGATAACAGGATTGGAGCTGTCTTATTATGAGAAAACAAGGGAGGAATTCTTCATCCGACGAGTGTTATGTTGTTGAAGCTGAAGAAGCAGCAACGAGTCAACTCGACAGTTGAAACAGAACTGCTGCCACTGATTATAGCAATAGACAAGTTTTTAATTTACATTAATCGACCACAGAATGAGATTACATTGTACTTGGATCATAATTCTTTACCTTTTGTGAATAGGATGAAAAATAATAATCAAAGGTGAACTAGGAGATCGTTTTGTTTGAAACTGTATTGTAATGATGTAAAGCATATATCAGATAAAGGTAATGGGGTACCATATTATTTATCTCATGCTGAATCGATGGGTTAAGGCCCGAAATAAATCATCTTTTTTATTGGGAGTTATCTTACGAAACTGGTCTTATGTAGGGTAAATAAAATAGTTTAAGAATGATCTTTTATATATTTTATTTCTGCATTGAAGTGATTAATAGCCAGCCCGTAAAATGTGCTCCTCGCATGTAGATGTAAGTTTTTCTGTAAATTATGTGAGACTTTCGTCGTTAATTTCATTGTATTTGTTATTCAAATCAGTACATGTAAATTTACGTTACTTTAAAGAATAAACTTTTTATTTCACGTATTTATTGTTTATGAGTGTTATTTGAACATACACGGCATGAACAGGGGCTTATGTAATGTTCTTTTACATTTTTATGAGGAATTGCCATATGTTTGTTGAGAGAGAATGCACAGTATCATGTGCTTTGGAAATTTCTGTACCCTGTGCTTTGGAAATTTCGCAAAGGACCTAGAGATAGGATGTTATATTTTTTTTTATTTCGTTGACAAGGGATGGGCAGAGCTAGCTGACTGACAGAGCCATCTGGCGTGGCATAAATAGCATTCAGGTGAGCGATACTTGTTATGTCTGATGCTTTTTGCCCGGCCCTTATGCTTCCCATTTCCTTGGGTAGTTTAGGAAGCAGTTAGGTTTTATATAAAGGCAACATCAGGTTTATATAGACAGAGAGAAATTCACCCTTAAGATCGTCTCTCACCTCTCTCCTCGCATGCAGCTCAGAGTATTGTTTTAAAAGTGTTCAGTCCCTATAATATGTCCTATTTTAAGTATGTTGAACAGATATGTAATACGAAACAGTGATTTTGAATTCATTGTAGCTCTCTATAACCTCTAGGAGGAAATCTTGCTCTACAACTTTAGAAGCAGTGTCCCCTCACATTTTGAAGCTCCTTCATGAGAGAAATGATGGGCAATCAGTATTCTTCTGTCTGCCCTTGTGATGTAAAACTCAGATTTGTTAGTTATTATTCCTACTAACTGAAACGCATGCATATATATATTCTGTGCAGTTGCACAATGTTGATCTAGATAGAATGCTTCATTTCATATATTTGTCCCTGTAATTTCTCCTACCTCAACCAGATCTATTTAATTTATTCCAACGTCTAGTTTTTCTTGCTCTATGCAAGGTTTTGCATGTAATTGCAGACCTCAAAACACCTTAATTGAGGAAAATCAGTTTTAGATGTAGGGAAATTATGGGAAAGTCTTGTGTGGTCTCCAGCACCCTTCCTCAAATCTAGCCCTCTGCATGGTAATACGGTAATTATTTTCCCTTTGAAAATTCTTTGATTACAGTTTTGTGTTAGTTTAAGTGTGTGTAGCCTTTCAGTTAACTAGAAGGTTATTTAATTTCTATGAGGATCATGACATTTTAAAGATTTGACTCATAGCAGAGGAATTAGAAAAAAAGAGTAGTGCTGTGTCATTTTCTAATATGCCTGAACATGAGGGTCTTCCTTATACAAACCAAGACCATGCTCTCCATTTTGATGCACTAGCCAGAGAGCAGTGAACACAATGTTTTCTTTTATGCTGTATTATATAGTTTATTTTTTTTTCTTAACAAGAAAGTCCTTGGGGACTACACAGCACTTGCTCAAAAATAGGGCTTTCCTTTTCAGGAACCTCTTTGATCGAGCCTTTTTGTGACCATTGAGGGCAGAAGCACCATAAATCTTAATTGCTCCATATTTTGATGACTTTGCTATGCATACATAAACCTTGGATATTTTTACTGGCATAATGTATATTCTCCCATTACTCCTGAAAAGGATATAGCAAAGGAAACATTAATTTACATCTCTATATCATGATTCGAGCTTTTGACTCCATCCAAAACTACAACAATCACACAACCAGGACTATACAACGTATGCAGTAACCTAAGAGGCTTAATGTTGGATTGCACCTTTTTAAGCCTACCTTTACATGAATAAGCATATTCTAATTTTTTTTTTACATTGTAGACTGGAAACTCATATATATATATATATATATATATATATATATATATATATATATATATATATATATATATATATATATATATATATATATATATATATATATATATATATATATATATATATAAACTTCCTATCTGTTGGAATAAAATCAGTTGCTTTCACCTCATTTAAAACCCATCAGCCTACTCGTACAACCGGAGTACTCGCTGCCTTCAGTCTTCCTCCTCTCTGCTATCCCATACTGTTTGATGATGTCAAATACTAAACCAGACTTCTCAACACACATCGCCTCATTCAAACTGACAGCCCTCATAAGCGAGGAAGTGTTTGCCAGGGTCCAGTTTTCCCATAAGGGCAAGACTTGCTCAATCACTAAGGCAGACTATGGAAGAAATAAGATATTATCAAGGAAATGTAGGGCCATGGTCATCACTTTTACACATTTTCCTAAAGGGGTATAATCACATACCCATGTACCCAGTAATTATCCCAAGGACTGCCAACATCAGCCATTTCGGTACATATACCTGCAATTTCCCACCTTTTTTTATATGTCCTCGTAATGCTAGAAACACTTTTTAACACCTCACAGAGTACAAGTTAGGAGAGAACACCTTCTCTGTATTTTACATGGACGATATTCTTATGGGTTCTTCTTCCAAAGAGGAACACCCCCGTGATCGACCGCTTATAACAGAAAGGCCTTAAAGTTCCCTATGATAACTGCACCTCTCTCACCAATGAAGTATTATTATTATTATTATTATTATTATTATTATTATTATTATTATTATTATTATTATTATTATTATTATTATTATTATCATTATTATTATTATTATTATTATTATTATTATTATTATTATTATTATTATTATTATTATTATTACTTAAGCTACAACCCTACTTAGCAAATCATAATGATGTAAGCACAAGGACTTCAACGGAGAAGAAAATAAGAAAACAAATGAACTAAAAGAGAAGCATGTACAATTGAGATAAAATATTTCATGAACAATAACGACATTTAAATAGATTTTTTCATGTATAACGTATAGCAAATGACCTGGGTCAACCTGTCCATAAATATGGTGAATCTTATGCAACAGGAATAACAAAATAACTGAAAGAGGGGACCAGAAATTAATATCTGCATCGAAAATAAGAAATTTAATAGACTGTAAGTTCCTGGCCAACAAATTAAGATAAATTTCAGCATTGCAAAACCAGACAGGAGAAGAATACTCTAAACAAAGTGAAAGGAATAAATTAAAACACTTCTTTGGAATATAATGAATACCAAATATCCTAGAAGACTTTCTCAATTAGCCATTTTTTTTAATTAAATTAAAGTAAGACTGAATGTTTCTTAAAAGAAAATTTATTTATAGAATCATACGTATATTTAAAAAAAAACCTGGCCCACTCTGAGATCTGCATGTCGAAGACAATACTTTTGACCTACTTACATTTGTTCTTTGCTTTATTTTAGGACTCAATTTGAAGTCAGTCAATTTGCGTCTTGCCCTGATTTTAACTAGAACTTCCTTAACGGACTCCACAAAACTAGATATACATTTAGGTGATGGAATTGATCCAAAGAACACTACCCTGAGGAAACCCAGATATCACATTCATTGACTCACCATGGTGCTTATCAACAACAACTCTTTGAGATCTATTATTTAAACAATTATTAATCATAATAAGAAAAGACCCACCACTTCCAACTCTTTAAGCTTGAAAACAAGAGTATCACGATTAACATGGTCAAAGGAAGCACCAAAATTATGCTCCAAGGCCTTTACAAAACCCATCAGGACCTTTTTTAAACATTTTGTGAAAAGATGTTCAAAAACTTTCAATAATATAATAGTTTTATAGTTTGGATGGTGATCAACTGGAAATCAGCTACCACAAACACATTTCCATAATGGTGTAACATTGCCGTAAAACGAACCTCTTTTTGCCTAACTGGGACAATTAGCATATAATTTGAGAACTAAGAAATGTGTAGGCTTTATAAGGAAAAAGGAAAAATACCATTTGGGTCTGCAACTCCATAAGAAGCAACGTACATCAAGAGAGCTTTAATTTAGAGAGAGGAAATGTTATATAAGTTTGTTTAGCGTTTAGAAAACTGAAATTAAGAAGATCAAGTGCCGCCTTATTTTGCTACATGTTAAACATATCACCCAAAAGTGTTGCTCTTTCTTTGGACAGTAAGTGACAGTAAGACATCTGGTTCAAGTAAAGGAGGAAATGTTACATCTTCGCCAAATAAAGTCCTCCACTTATGTTCATGATTTTTACTGGAAAAGGTTTCTCTTTTGGTTAAAGTTTACTCGTTTTCAATTGAAGGATAAACTCTCTATGTAAAAACTCTTAGCTGGGTATAGATATTGCAAGTCAAATCTGATCTCTTACACAATTATCACTGAACGGTTTTTTGTCTTTCACTCATACTTTAGCACACGTAACGCGATTTGCCTATCAATAATGTTGACCAGATTCTAATTCCAAAGAACAACAGGCTTAGTACTATATTACAATTGTAACCCATATAGATTGAAAACTCGCTCCTTATGCCATTCCTGTTTGTCTGAGATCTTATACAAAACTTATATGAATATGATACATCATGGCCATACTGATCAATCTTCACTATTAATGAAATTAAGTTATAATCATATGTCCCAAATGGAGAAACAACCTTACTTGTTAAAATGATAGGCTAGTTGGTGTGTAATATTTTCATACAGTTACTCTGAGTAGCTTCAGCTATGATTTTCCCACAGCCTCATTCATCAGCATAAACCAAGAGTCCTTTCTACCATTTTATTGTATCCTGCCATAATGGTAAAAGTGCAATAAAAAATAGAATTACTCATAAACTACATTAATTACATAAATTATTTTACACATTTTAGACCAGCCAGTTCTATGAATAAATCCTAGCTAGTAAGAGGCCAAAGTAATATTAAGAGATTCCCAGGAAATGTCCATCATATACTGCTTAATTCCAACAGAAATGTCGTTAGACGTTTGACCAACAAAGAACAAGATACAATCAGAACTATTCTTGATCAATTTAAGATTTTTTTTTTCTTTTTTTCTTTTTTAAGTAGAACTAGAAGATGGATGATGTGACTGTTTGAAAGGAAGAGGGTGACTGCTTTTATGAATGGTATTTTGATTGTAAGTGAAGCTCTTGAGGAATACTTGCATTTGCTTGAGAAAGTGTTATCACATTCAATAGAGGTTGGTTAGATTTAGGAATTCTATGTTGTTGGCAAGGGAAGTGAAATTTCTTGGTTATATCGTGGGTGAATTAGGAATGAGTAAGAATGATAATTGTGAATAAGGTACGATAATTTCCACATGTCCAGACTGTGTGTGATTGGTGATGTTTTCTTGGTTTGATTGGTTTGGGTTGCAAGTTCATTAGAGTGTTCAGATATAAGTAAGTCTTTGAATGAATGGACAAGTTAGAGGAACAGTAAAAAACTGAAATTACAAGATCAGAAAATAAAATAATTTGAAAGGTTAAAGGTGTTGCTTTGGTAATTCTAGAGTGGTGTGATAAGAGAAATAATCTTGAGTTTTATACAGGTGAGAGTAGCATTTGTTTGAACCGATCTTTTATTCTAATGCAAAGAGTAAATAAAGAAGAGCCGTTGGGAGTGATAACATATGTTAGCATGTATGTAAGGGTTGCTGTGACAATATAGAATTGTGATAGATTCGATTTTGAGTTAAAATATGCAAAAATGTTTTAGCCTATTCAATGTCAAGAATGCATAGTAGGATTGAGGATAAGAAGATTGATTGTAATTTCGAAAGGTAACCTGAAAAATAGATTTGGAACATTGTTTTGAAATTGAAGATATGCTATGCAAATGAGTTTTGAATGGATTAACAAAAAAATAAAGAGAAATACTAATTAGAAAAATCTTATACCATAGGTGAGCGGAAAATAAGGGCAATGAATGATGTAATGAAAAAAATAAATAATGAGAATATGTTTAAAAGTGAATATCTATCTATAATATTAAAAGTGGTAAGTATGTAGGGCCATGTAACTTTGTATTCGTAATTTGGATGGAATCAACCAATGCGATATCAGTCATGGTACCATAAATTATTCAGACACGCTCCTACACTGTATCGATAATTACTTTTTTGTATATATTGCTTTCCCCCTGCACAGACCAAAGAACCTCTTTAAGCTTGAGTTTTCATGCATTATCTGGTTTCAGTTTTTGTGAGGTTATTGCTTAAAAATACTTGTATATAGGCTCATTGTCTGTTTAAAGAATTTTAGTTGCATTCCTCTCCCCTCTCTGTTATAACCTATCAGCCCAATCACTGAAGGAACTACTCCCTCCCACCTTCACCTTCACTGTTGGAGCATATTGTTTTGTGGTGCCACCCTTAACTCATTTCTCCATGTCACATTCACACCAGTAGAGAGACATTCACTTGATATCAGTGCAGCAAGTTTCAGTTTCACATAAAGGTCATGACTAGGTAGAGCACCAAAAGCAGACTATGTATTCGCAACTATCACCAAGGACACTCTCTGAAAATCTCTGATTAGCTTTGTGAATAAAGGGACACCCTAACATCGTACGACGCCCTGATAACATGCATCCTGAAGCCTTTGGCAAACCTCTCGTATAACCAAGCTTTTTCAGTTCTCTCAACAACCATTTAGGAACCAAAAGTCTTTGCCTGCCCTCAGGGAAATGACCAGTATTGTTTGCCTTCAACCAGCCACAAATGGCTCTCCTCAGGTGGTAGGCCTACTTCAGGCCCTTTGGTTACGACACTTACCTGAACTGATGTCTATATTTTGCCCTTGAAGGACCTTATGATCAAAGTTAACGCACTTGACAATAACAAATTCACCAGCTTCAGAACCTCTATCAATGCCCCTACCCCTGATGAAGATGACAAATTTTCATCATCAACTGAAGCTGAAATGAATATGGTAGGATGGAATGTGGTAGGACACAGACACACCCCACAATATGCCAAAATGGCGACAAAGCCGCCCACCATCGATACGTTCCACCCCGAGCTCACACACCAATCAACGACCTCACTCACCACTTAATGATGCCCATCCGCTGCAATAATTGCAATAACATTACAAATTCACGGCGGCTGCTGTGAAGAATAATGTAAATAGTTATCACTGGCCCAAAAACTGTTAAGCACACTAGCGTTTTAAACAGTGGCTTCTCCTATCTATAGTCTTTTCTATTTATAATATGCAGGTATAGCATGTAGTTTTTTATACACACTAGTGCTTGCAGTAGTCTTCTACAAATGCTAGTCTCCAATAGTCGACGACGTAGTCAGCCTAAGCCTGAAAAAGTCCAAATTATACTGCCTATGGATCTGCATTTTCCACCAAGGGTTGAGAGATCGTTACATTATGGTTTGGGAGTGCCAAATATATTTTAAAGTTTCTTGCTGTGGATATCCTCACCCATTTCCACCTGGTTGAGGTTACTCACTGATGTTTAGTGAACACAGACACTTACTCATCGACACTTTTTTAACACACCACCTCCAAAACTACCCACCACGTCAGCACACGAAACCTACAAAACTTTAACTTTTTGTGCACGATAAAAAACACTTTTCTCCATGTTGACCTCCTGAAGGGGATTTATCAGATGCCTGTGAACACACAAGTCATCTTCTACGCCCCCATCATCCTCTCCATTATATGCAGCTGAAATTGTCCATTTTTAACCTTCTTAATGCTGGGGCTACTTTTCAGCGCCTCATGGATGGCATCTGAGTGCATTACATCGATGACAGACTTCTGTTTTCTTCCTCCAAAGAGGAACACCTCCGTTACTTGCGAGTCATGCTTGATTGCTTACAACAGTATGGCCTTGCAGTCAAGTAAGACAAGTATACATATGGCGCCAACAAAGTATTGTTCTTAGGGTACCCCATCACACCTGAATAAGTCCAGTCCAAAACCCTACCCCCCCCCCCCCACCCCAAAAATACCAGCTGTTCAAAACATCCCCTCGCCTTCGACCCTCAGAGAACTGCAAGAATTTTGCTCGTGATCAACTATTATCACTGGTTCCTGTCAGCCTCCTTTGCTATTCTTAGCCAAATCTACGTTTCCCTCAAAGATAAGTCAAAAGACCTGAATTGAGGTTCCCTTAAAGATGCAGCCTTCTACAACGCAAAGAATGCCCTATCAAACACGACTGCTCACAGTTTTCCTTGGCTACATGCCCCTCCAAACATCTCCTTCAATGACTGCTACTTTCCCATTAGTAGAGTACTCAAGCAGGTGGTCAACAGTTCACCAGACCCATTGGCCTTTTGAAGTAGGAAAATGTCTAGGGTAAATCTGGATACTCTACATTTGACCAAGCATAGATGGAAGAACATAACTTCTGCCACTTCTTAGAAGGTACGCCCTTTGTCATTCCCACTGACTACATTCCTCTTGTGTATATCTTGACTCGAAAGTCCGATGACTGGTCCGCTCATCAACGTCGACACCTCTTTCCCGCTATGGCTAAATTGCATCCTTAAGCGCATCCATGTGAAATTGAATCCTGTTGCAGATACCCTGTCGAGAAATACATTGGCAGCTATTCATTTAGGATTGGATTACAATACCCTGGTATAAACCCAAAGAAAAGATCAAGCATATCATGCATTTAGGACATCCTGCGCGCCACTCCTCTGTGATGTCAGTACTGGAAGACCACAAACATTGATACCTGCCCTCATGCATCATCCGGTGTTTGATATAATTCATACCTTTTCACATCTCTCATGCCTATTTACTGCACAGCTACTAACGACTAAGATTATTTAGCACCTCATTGATAAAGATGTTACTTAAAGCCAAACTTTATGAAAACTTCAAAATTATATCGGCGTTAACAGGTGGACCAGGCATCGGACTGTTGATTGAAGGCGTGCACCAAAAGCATTTGGTTCAGACGAATGACTAACGGTGTATCTTCCAAGAAGAGGCCAAGGTGACGGAAAGTCAAGTGCACTGCTAAAAATTTGCGGACAAAGATAGAGTAGCTGGACTCCACATTAGACAGTTTCCTACTGAAGAAGGCCAAAGGGGGGGACAGGATGTTGACCAACTACCCAATAACAATTTCGTTAGCATCCGTGGAAAGAAGGAGAGGTGCATGTGGCACGGGAAAAGAGAGAGTAGCAGCTGTTGATAGGGCATTTTTCTGAAGGGACCCCACTTCAGGCCTTTAGGCTTGCCCTTGATGGAGTCATAGGGTTGGGGGGGGGAGGGTGGAGGAAATGTCTCTCAGGAAATGGAGATAATAGCTGATCATGCAAAATAATTCTTATAGTGCTTAGATGTTCGAGGGCGTGGGGAAGTTCTGAACTGCTGCTACCTTCTCAGACAGGGGTTGGACTCCTTCAGGAGTGATGATGTGTCTCAAGAGAGATAATTTGTTGGCGCCAAAGGTACATTGTCATACTAGACTATGAGACCATTCCATTGTAGGCATTAGACTATAATGCATAGATGACAGAGATGATCCACTTTTGAGGAAGTATGCTAAAGTGTGTCGTCCACGGAACATAGACAGAAGGTGATGGCCCCTAACATGCCTTCTTTAAGACGTTGAAATTGTGGCACCAGCATTACGAAGGCCGAAACAGGACTAATTTAAGGTGTAATTATCGAAGCAGTTGGGGATGAACGTCTTGGGATTATCTTCTAGGTTGACGGGCACCTGAAATACCACTTCAGTAGTTTGTACATGGAGGAAACTTTCGATTTTGAAAGTAGGAAGTATCTCTCAGATATTTGGGAATATGGTAGGGATCCAGTTCTGTCAGCATGTTAAGGCGCTTGTAATCCCCACACCGACGCAGAAGGAAGGGTTTCTTCAGGACAAATTGCAATAGTGACAACCATGGGCTTGAGGCTATCACAACGGCCCGTTTCTACTTTTTCGACGAACGTTTGTTTAGGAGTAAGCATCTGCTATGACAAAACGTCAATGAGCTATATCAGCCATGAGATGGGGATTTAAGAGGAAATCTGTACCAAAGATTGGAAATGTTAGGTCAGCAACGAGAACCTTCCAAACAAATATCTTTCTGGCTTCAAAGCGATTTTGTCCTGGAGACTGGAATTGGCCGAAGAGAATGGCAAGCAATCTTGTATACCAAAATTCACACGGCTGTGCCTGCGTCTTGTAAAAATAATAGATTAATGCCATGAAGGCCACCATCGCAAGCGATGGCATGCTCACAGGTTTCTTGACCACTGACAACCATTCACACATTTCATCGTAAAAGCACTAAGTTTGGAATAGTAGTAGCATAACTGCAGCCGATGGGCATCAGGAAGTGCCTGGAAAGGTTGTAGGCTTAGGCATAAGCGAGCTGTGGTATTTGTGGGTGGTAGGTATCTTTTTCGCCACTACGGCCCTTCACTTGGTGGGCATCTGTGACATTTTGCATTCATGCTGGCTTCGGTCGATGTGGATTAGGTGTCCTGTTCTTCAAGAATAAAGGCGTTTATGGAAGTCTGGAAGGTGGCGAAGGGCCGTCCATTGGAGCGTTGACTTTGGTTGTCAGGTCATTGTGAGAAAAATATACACATTGGGTATAGCAGCACATACAGGTTCGGGTATGCGCCGAATACAATGGGCAAGAAGGTCATTCACTTCACGAGGAGAGCTGTCTGCAGCCGGCTGTAGGCGAGAAACACTGGGCATTTCCATGAGGGCGAGCAGAGCCTTTTGGTCCCCCAACCATTTTAGGGAGAGCTGAAAAATTCTCGCTATATGACAGGTGGCGATGGAGAGTACTGCTCCAAGAGGTATAATATCAGGGCATAGTACGTTATTGCTTTAGCACTCACAAAAAAAAACCTACACTTATCACAATAAAGGTGAAAAAAGATCAAACAGTTAAGAGAGAGAGAGAGAGAGAGAGAGAGAGAGAGAGAGAGAGAGAGAGAGAGAGAGAGAGAGAGAGAGAGAGAGAGAGAGAGAATAGCCAAACTGTACGTTGTTCACACTGTGGCCAAAGACAAGGATCACTTCTATCATAGAGTTAAGAGGTATCGTTCCCCCTTTGCACACTCGCCATTACTAACTCCTGTGCCTTGTAAAAGAATTAAAGGATTTTCTTTCTTTGCTGAAGACAGCAACTTGGGCAGTAAAATAAATTAAATAAATCTCAACACTTGTAGAATATCAAAACAATTCAAACAAAGAAACCAGGGCAAAAAACCTTCCTTTAATTACAAAAGCCTCTTTTTTAATCAATTCCCCCTCATGAACAAAGACTTTTAACTGATTAAATCCTTAATAAAGATTAAAATTAGATCCGTGTACTTGGAAAATTGTTGGGTATGAAGATGAACACTAAATAAATACTTCAAAGTAGAATTATAAGCAGGTTAAAAAAAGTAGTTCCTCGAAACTGAAATCTTTTCGTTGACAAGGCCTTATCAACTGTTTACAATTCATAAGAAAAATTTTTTGTGGTATAACTTCAAAAAGTATATTCAGAAAATTTCTTATTTCTTTTTCAATTACACAAAAATTGCTGATTAAGATTGACTTCTTCAGATATTTGGCTATTTGTCAGTCCTGAAGAATTTTCCATATTACTTCTAAGTATCATCTTAATCTGTTGGATAGAATCTTGATGTTTATTAAATTCCTTATTTCTGATCTTAGGAATAATCTGTGGCACCATTGTGTAGTTAGTTTTTCATGCAAAATGCAAAAGATTTTTAGCTATTCTTGCCATCATATGCAGTCTGATCTTCCCAGACCACACAATCTGGTAATATTCGTGGCCTATGCATCATAAAGCATAATATGCGCAGTACTTTCTTAGAGTGTTGACCAGATTATGGAATGATCTCCGTAATAAAGTAGTTGAATAGCTGGTGCTACAGAAGTCAAAACACTTTGTAAGTTAATCTCTGCTGACCAAGAAGTCCCGTTTTACAATTTGTATATGTCTGAACTATTTTGACGATTCTGCTGATATTGAAATATTTTGTATGTTTTTATTGATGATATCGTCATTCTTTGAACGCCTATAGGCGCAATGGGACTCAGTTACATTTCGCCATTTATTTCTATCATGAGCTTTTAATTCAATAATTCTCCATACATCATCTCCTACTTCACGCTTCATAGTGTTCATCCATGTAGGCCTGTGTTTCCCTATGCTTCTAGTTCCTTGAGGAGCCTGGCTGAACGTTTGGTGTAATAATTTTTCTTGAGGAGTGCAAAGAGCTTGTCCAAACCATCTCCAGATACCCCTCATCATGATCTCATCTACATATGGCAGTCGACTAATATCTCTTATAGCTTAATTTCTAATGTTGTACTGACATTTAACTCCCAATACCCTTCTGAGGGCTCTGTTCTCAAATGTACTAAATCTTTTGAAAAAAAATTCATAGTCATATACGTAGATTTTTATATGAAATTTCAGGCGATTTGTTTCCCGAATTCTAATCAACATAGCCATTGTCAGATTTTTTTTTTTTTAATCTTTTACTAAACTCTAATTCTAAATACCCTGTATTGGAGATCATAGTTCTTAAATACCTAAATGATTCTACCTCATAAATCCTTTCTCCTTCCAATGATAATTCATCTTACATTGCATACTCTGTTCTCATCATCTCTGTCTTTCTTCTTTTCATCTTCAGCCGAACCTCGTTTTATATTTCATGCACTCAGATAAGCAAGTATTCTAAATCCTATGGTGTCATGCTAACACGGACAACATCATCAGCATACCCTAGGTCTGCTGAATTCCTATCACATATCCAGTCCAATCCTTCTACGCCATCTCTGACTGTTCTATGCATTACAAAATCCATGAGGAGGATAAACACCATAGGTGACAATATATTTCCTTGGAGTACTCCGCTGTTCATAGGGAATTCATTTGATAAAACTCTATTAACATTTAATTTGCACTCGCTCTGCTCATGGACAGACTTTATCAAATTAACATACTCAAAAGGAAGTCCATGAAAATGCTAGACTCTCCACAAAGTTGGCCGGTGCACCATACCAAAGGCTTTTTCATTATCCCCAAATGCAATCAAAAGGCGATGTTTATATTCTAAGCATTGCTGTACAACAAGTCTCAAAATGAGAATTTGGTCAGTGTAACTTCTACCTTTTCTAAACCCTTTTTTTCTTCTCTCAGCTTTTCATCAATCTTTCTCTCCAGCCACTTTAGGTTAAACATACTATATATTTTCATAACAACTGACGTAAGTGTTATGCCTCTGTAAGTATTGCAATCAGTCAGATCTCACATTTTTGTCATTTTCACTTACGCTCATTACAAGCATTCACAAGGTTATGCCTCTTCTTTCCAATTTCCACAAAAGAATATTGTAAATAGTATGGGAGTCATTTAATTTTTCGGCCGGCATCATATTGGCAGATATTCTATCATATCCAGGTGCTTTCCATCTCTTTAGTTTGTTTAGGATTAGCTTTGACTTCAAACACAATAAATTTAATCATAGGCACATCGAGGTTTTCATAAGCTTCGGGATTTTAAATGAAATTATTCCATTAATATCTCGTATTAATAACCTCACTAAAGTGTTCCATCCAACGTTGTCCTTCTTCATCTTCTCTTTCGGCGTCAATGAACTTAGATGTCAGGATGCCAGATATCTCAATATCAATCGATCAGTCAGCCTTATTCTCTTTGATATAACAGATCCAGCTCCTTACTTGTGCATATTGTATTTGTTGTTTTATTATCTCCTTTCTTTTCACGGTTGGAGCCTTGGGGCTACTGGCATTTTGCTTTTCCAAACACAGTTGTAGTTCAAATAATAATAATAATAATAATAATAATAATAATAATAATAATAATAATAATAATAATAATAATAATAATAATGATAATGATTTAATAAAAAAACCACTAAAAACTTCATCATGCTCTTTAACCCTGAAAGTTTGGTGTATCAACAAACATGATGAGAGACTCGGATTAACTCCTAGAGTCGGATATAGAGATAAAGACTGCATGGGCCTGTCTGTAATCTCAAATTAGAGATCACGAAAGATATCTTGGAACAACCACTATCTATAGCATAATCATTTGACCTAAGATGAAGTTACCAATTTAAACATTAAGAGGTACATGAAAGTAACCTTCCTCTAATTCCTTCTATATCAATGGGAAATAGAACATTGGACAGATTTGGATCTCGTTTTAAATAAAAGTTAATTTAATATTGATTTCTGGATTCTGTAGAGAGAGAGAGAGAGAGAGAGAGAGAGAGAGAGAGAGAGAGAGAGAGAGAGAGAGAGAGAGAGAGAGAGAGACTAATAGGTCTTTTCCTTGTTCAATACATATATTACATTAATTTAAAATCTTATACTTGGGAATTTAGAAATTCTTATCACAAACTTATCATTCTGGTTTTTCTCAAATGCTACTGACTGTCAGGAGATATTTCTGTTACAGTAAAGAGATTTCCCTAAAGTAAAACTCTAATACTAAAAGCTATAAAGTTAAAAGTATAAACAGTTTCTACGTTGAAATGCATTTTTTTTTTCGTACATTGGCTTATCGCCTAACATTGCATTTACAGTATGGACAGCCAACTTCCGGAAGACTGTAAGGTCATTTCCCTCTGTGTGGAAAGCCAATTAATTTATTAGCTTCATAATGATCTGTGACCTTTTTGACAAAAAAGATCAAATTTCACTAAAACCAACAACTGTGCATGTCACATTTTACGGGTAAAGGAAGGGAGAGAGGCCCGAAGTGTTTACCAGTATCTTCAATCCCGTAAGGCCATTATTGGGATACAAGGATGGATGCGTTCTCATTGGCAAAGCATATGGTAACACGGCTCAGTTTCTCTGTAGTATATTAGGCTGTGGTTTACTGATCATATCATCAAAAACTGAGGCAGCAAAATAGCTCATTCCTACTGAATTGCGGCCGTACTTAAAGTAAGGGTTGCTCTACGTGGCTAGTAAGCGGACCCTTACCTCCACATGCCAACAACTCTATATGAACATTCAAGTTTGCTGAAGTCATCCTTTTATGAAAGGAGGAGGGACTATAGTATTGGCCAGTGGTTACAAAAAAGATAAAGGAGGAAAACCGAGATGAAATATCGTAAGTTTTCTTATTCAGGCTGTGTTTGCCAGGCTACAAGTACCTAAACTAGCACATAATCTTCTTCCAAAATTTCCTATTGACCAATGAACAGTAAGTGTTGCTCTGCACTGTATAAGGAAAAAGTGTAATTAATTTTTTTTTTTTATGTTTGTAGCGTTAATACAATATGTTATAAAGTAAGCTTTAGGTGCATGTGGAAACAATTTAGTAATTATGTCTTTGTTATTCAATTGTTTGGGATTACTACCAGTTCAGTCACTGTTCTTAGAATTCATGTATAATTCTTTTATATCTGTTTAGAAACTAATTCAGTGTTACTATAGTGTGATTCCTACCTTTATGATTCTGATATAGTATGATTACTACCCTATTTTTCTGGTATGAGTGGATTCCCACCAAAGGAGCATAGATAAAACATACTTTTTGACACTATATCAATCTATTCTTATTTATAAAACATGCTGAAAAAATCCATAAAACACATTTTATGCTAGGTTAGTTAACGTTAGGTTGCGTTAGGTTAGGTTGGTAAAGTGGTCGTTTTGTTTACGCTGTTCGCTTGTTTAGTTAGTTTGGTATCGATTAATTGAGGTGTTACTCTTGTAATAACACCTTGAAAAGGGGAATATTACGAGTGGTTGTTTAGTAATATACTCAAAAGCTGTTGCTGTTTTTCTACTAAGTCATCTTCACGTGGCCAGACTCACGAGGTTTGATTAGAATTTTCATGGAGGGGAATGTTCATATTGCATATATCATTTTTTATGAATGAGCGGAAAAAATATAGATAAGGTCAGAACAACTATTTCTTATAAAAATTTATGTTTTTCATAGAGTAAATAATTGGCTCTGTCTGGATTTGACGTACATTTCATGGGCTAATGAAATGTTTTGCTGCCATCCTTCTCTAAAGATCAGGTTGGTTTCAAGGTGCTCAAGCTAGCAAAGAAGGAGACATAATTATATCTGAGTTATTTGAAGGAGAACAGACAATTCACTTTAACAAAAAACAGTCCCTATAACGTTTTTTTGCTCCATAGTGTCTCACTTCCCTAGCAAATAACATGGAACATCCTATGTACTTGGAAGCAGTATATGCTCAGCTGCCCTTGCCCGCCCTCTTGGACATTATTATGGGTATATTTTTTTTCTAACTTCTAATGATTTTTTTTCTCCTTATTGGCTTGCATTGTTCACAAAGAACAAAAAAAAAAACCACTGCTCCTATACATTGGTAAGAACTACATGCTGAGTTGCGCATGATGGCACTTTGAGTATTTAATCCAGGGATATATATTTTTTTAAATTTTTATGGTTTTTTCCTAAAAAAAAAAAAAAAAAAAAAAAAAAAAAAAGGTATCGCCTTTGGTTTCGGACGTGGAATGTTTAGGAACATTGGGGTCTTTTGCCAATTGTTGATGTAGTGGAGGGCAAAGAAAACTGGTGGAAACAAAGAAATTATGCAACGTCTCCTCTAGGTAAAGGTGCGTAAAGGAGAATATAAAAAAAAATCTCGCAAAACCCTTTGTTTTGTAACGTTTGTGGTATAACAGTGTACGATTTGGAGAAATTGTTAATTATAATTGAGGTACCATTACCAAATACACTATAGTATTCGCCAGTGGTTACACAGAGATAAAGGAGGAATAACCAGACGAAATATCATGAGTTTTTGCATTTTAGGCTGTTTTTGGTTTATGGGAAACTCAAACTTAAACTGAACGACAAGTTTCAAATAAAATTGTCAAAAGTAGATATTTTCATTACGAAAATTAATTTATTAATAAAATACCGACAAAACAATGGGAAATGATTATAACATAAAAAGTAATGACGTTCGAACTTGCTTAAATGGGAAATTTTTATATATAGAGGGGTCGAATGATTGAAGAAACATATCTTTAATTAAAAGCACCAATTTAAGTGTAAAATAAGTATTATCCTTTAGGAAATAATATCAAATGTTATAAAAAAGAACACAATGTGAAGCAACTGAAACAGGATGGGGTAATAATATTGAACTTTTGAAAAGGAGGAATTTATACACGGGAGTATTGCATCAGTGATTACATAAAAACAGAATCTCCAGGGGCAGGACGATTTAAATATTTGAAAGTGCATGGTAAAAGCATACTTTGTGTATTAGAATACGTTATTTTTCTATTGAAAATGGTAACTCTTCTCACGGGCGTATGGTCAGTCCGAATGAAAAAAGGGTTTACTTCTAAGAAATTGCGTTACGTGCCGGTAAGTTGCTGTTGAAGGTAGAGTAGCCAGGTTGTGCTTTCGATATTTTTCTATTGAAGAAGGAAGATGGATGTGACAAGATCCAGAACACATAATCTGATATTGCACCAATTGCGACAGCAGGGGCATCAGTGATGATAAGGAGAGAGGTATATGGAACGAAGAAGTTGATGGAAGTCGCAGGGGGCATGATATTCTTTGCATTACACATGGGCGCTTTCTGGAGTGGACCCCTTTTAAGGTGTTTTGGCTTGCATTGTGTGAGGCATAGAGTGGACAAGAGCGGTGGCGATAGCTGGCAAAAATCGGTGATAATAGTGCATCATGCCCAAGAATGCTTGTAGTGCTTAGACTGTTGAGAGCTTGGCAAAGTTCGAAAGGGGTTCTACTTCTTCAGGAGTGATGTGGTTCCCGAAGAATGATATTTCATTGACGTCAAAGGTACACTTGTCGTAACGAACTGTAAGGAAGTTTTCTTGTAGGTAGATGAGAAGGATAAGTAAGTGCAGGTGGTGTTCACCTTTGCAGGTAATATGCTTGCCAGGGTACCAGCACACCGTTGAAGCACTACCGTTAGAAAGATATTGGGTCCTATGACTCGCCACACAGTAGTACATCGTATCTTTCTCTTTGGTTACAGTTCATTTTCCCTTTGACTAAACATACACAAAATAATCTGGCCTATTCTTTACATATTCTCCTCTGCCCTCACACACCTGACAACACTGATATTACCAAAAATTTTCCTCGGTCAAGGGGTTAACAACAGCAATATGATTGTCCTCTTGCTACTTCCTTCTTGGTAAGGGTAAAAGTGACTCTCTAGCTATGGTAAGCAGCTCTTCAAGGAGAATGACACGCTAAGATCAAACCATTGCTCTATGGTCTTGATAGTGCTCTAGCCTCTGTATCATCATCTTTCCTTGTATTTGGGTAGAGTTCTTTGGTTTGAGGGTACAATTATAGGTATTTTGGCACCCTGGTATGGGCACCAAAATATATTATTCTATGGCTTGTGACTAGGAACAATCCATAATATAATATATACTATGAATGACAAGTTAATCAACCTCTCGAATTCAAAACTCTATTGTTTGCTTTACATTAAAATATTGATACACGAATACTCAGATAGTTAAATAACTCCTGGAGAGCAATGTATAAAACACTGTATATCCAAAGGTCTTTAAAGTACACTCAAAAGTAACCTGGGTAATTTTCTTAAAAATTATTTAAAACTTAATGTGGTTTTAACGGGGTACCAGCAAATATGATTCTAAACAATTGTGGTTGGAATAATATACGTTTTAGAAAAATGAATACATATTTTTATAAATTACAGCACTTTGAAAAGAACTTACATAACAACAAAATAAATCTCTCGAAAAAAAATAAGACTAAAAAAAAGATTAGATTAAGAAAAAAATGTTAAGATCAGAAAATTATATATTAACTTGACTTGAACTATTATTTCTGAATAAACCCTAGACTAAGAAAAGAAATAACACATGTAAAGTATACAATCACTTATTCTATTTGAAAATAAATCTGAATACAATATTTAAGGTTAACACTATACGAAAATAGAAAACCAGAATACAAAACAAATATATAACCTTCCTGCAGGGCCAGTTACAAAAAATATACATAATGCTAACACTCACTCTATTACGGTGAATTAAAAAAATCACCGTTCGTTTTACGTATCTTTTCAACACACGATTTGCTTTGGGGCATAGAGTCACTTATGAGAGGACACACTTTAGATACTGAACACTTCTAAAATGACACTACGAGTTGTGTGCAAGCAGGAGAGGTAAGAGACGAAATTGAGGCTGAATTTCTCTATCTATCTATAAAAACCTGGTGTTGCCTTTCATATAAACCCTAACTGCTTCCAGAAACTTCACAATGAACTCGGAAGCGTTGGGGGTCGGGCAAAAACCGTCCGAGTTACCAAGTATCACTTTCCCGAATGGTACTCATGCCACGCCAGACGGCTCTCTCAGTTAGCTAGCTCTGCCCACCTTTTGTCTAAGAAATGAAAAAAAGATAACATCCTCTCACTTGGTCCTTCGCAAAATTTCCAAAGCACATGGAACATAATTTTCCAAAGCATATGTTACTGCGCATTCTCTCTCAAACATAATGCAATACCTCATAAACATATAAAAGAACATTGAATAAGTCATAGTTCATATTGTGTATGATCAAATAACACTCACAAATAATATTATGTGAAACTTTGTAACAAAACATACAGGAAATAGAAAGCTAATTCCCCCCCCCCAAAAAAAAAAATAACCTAAATTTACATATACTAACTTGAATATTGAATACAATAAAATTATCGATTAAAGTCTTACATAATACAAATAAAATCTTATATCTTGATGAGAGGAACTCATGTTAAGGGTGGTCTATTCATCTCTTCAATGCACAAGCGAAATGTATTTAAAATCATTAATCAACTATTCTATTCACTCTACACTAAACCAGCTTCGAATTATAGCTCCCCCCGAAGAGGATTATTTATTATGGGCCTGAAGCCAGCAATTCAGAATGAGATATATAATCTGCAATCACGTTATCTTCACCTGATATATACTTTACCTTAATAGAATACGGTTGCAAACATTATGACCACCTAGTTAACCTTTGATTAAAACTTTTCATCTTATTCACAAAAGTTAAAGGATTATGATCCAAGTACAATGTAATATCATTCTTTGGTCGATTTACATAAATTGAAAGCTTGTTTCTTGCTATGATTAGCGCTAAAAGTTATCTTTCTACTGTCGAGTTTAATCGTTGCTCCTTCTTCAGCTTCAACGACATAACCCACGCAGGGTGAAGAATCCTTCCTTTATCTCCTCACAATAAGACAGCTCGATTCATCTTATATAATGCATCCACCTGGAAACAGAATTTTCAGTGAAATCCTGTATTTAAATATCCGTTTTGAAGTTGATATGGCCCTCCTCGGATTTCTCCTTCTTCCTGATATCTCAATAACGTAGGTCTGGTTACTGCTTTCCTCCAAGATCTGGAATGGTTCTGGGAAATCATTGTTAAGAGGAATTCTCCTTTCCAATGAATAGACGAATATCAGCCGTCCCACCTCAAACTGTCTGCTCATACTCTTCATACCAAACCTTTTCTTGGTCCGTCCTTGACTCATTTTCATGTCTTCTGGGGAAAATTTCCTTAACTCGCCGAATTTTTTCCTTAAGTCCTTGACATTTCCTTCCTACGTTTCCACTTGATCCTTCCCTCTTCCTGTCAACATTTTCTTTGTTTTTTTTGCTGAAGAGTCCTGCAACCTATCTGTTTGTACTCTTCCTACCAAACCTAATCTATGTTCGCCCTTGATTCGATATCTTCATGCATTCTAGGGAAAATTTTCCTATCTCGCCGATCCTATTCCTAAAATTCTTGACATATTCTCTTTCCTTTTCCTGTCGTGCTTTCCATCTTTCCGCTAACATTTTCTTCGGTCCTTTCCTGAAAGGGTCCTCTTGTACTTCCATCGGGCGTAGGGTAGCATCCTTGATGAGCTCGTTAGGATTTTCAGTCGTGTGTCATACGTCATATGCACGGCAAAAGTGGCTCATATACATATGCAGGCCCGGCCAATTGAAGTACTTCACTATCTTCTCCGTCGTTTTCCTTATCACCAAATATCCCATCTTGTGCGCTATTGCGATCACCTACCTTTTCAACAGTGCGGGGAATTAATATCTGCTGATAAATTCCCCATTCGGCATTTCCAGGGATATCTGTGTGTCTATGCTTCCTCATAAACAACCCATCCTTAAGATAATATCAGGTTCGGGACTGTTGTGCATCCGTCTCGTCCACCACACGGTATAAATATTCTGTTAATTTTGCATCCTTTGGATGCAATCCTATCAGCCTTCTCCTACTTACTTGTTTTACTTCTAACGTTGAATTTCATTTTTCTTCCAAGGTAATTTCTTCTTTGTCCTCTTGTCCGCTCATCTGACGTTCCTCTTAGGTCGGGCCCTATTCGGGAGTTCTCTTCTTGTGTACCGTCAAGGGATTCTTCTTATTCATAAAACAAATCCTTCAAGTTCATTTCTTTCAGATCCATTTTTATTTTCTTCTCTTGTCTATTCGTCTGTCATTCCTCTTCGCCTACAAGGGATTTCTCTTCTTGTGTACCATCAAGGGAATCCTCTTCTTCGGAAAGCCATTCCCCTAAGTTCATCGCTCTTTTGATTAATTCTCCCTCTTTAGCAGTCACCTTCTCATTCATACTCCTTGTTGTCACACAACTAGGAAACAAATACTAGTAGTCTCTCTCGAGTTCAGTCGAAGGACTATACTTCAATGGTTTCTGTGTTACCATATGACATGGCACGAACCGTGCTCCACCATCTTCATTACCCAGCAGGACGTCTAATTCTGCGACGGCCAATGACTCTTTTATACCAAAGTCGAAATTACATGTCACCTACTCACATGACAATTCTAAACGGAAAATATGGGTGACCTTTTCACCTCCTACTCCCTTCAAAGTAGCCAAGTCTCCTGTGAGAGACTGATCAACCACTGAATGTACTAGTTGTACCACCACGCTTTGGTTACAACCTGCGTCGCGCAGTATCCTTATCAGGGTTCACCCACTCCTGTCTATTGCTGCTAACATACCTTCATAAATATATGGTTTAAAGGTATCCACAGAGTTTGGATTCTTCTGGTTCATTATGTAAATTTTAGCTTGTATATTTTCATCTCCGTCCTTTCTTGATTGCTTTTTCTACTTAGTTTTTTTTTAGAAGTATAATTATCCTTAATCACTTGGGCAACTGCTTTCGGGTAGTTTGACCAACATTCCATTCTGATATGGCCTCTCCTACTCCACTGAAAACAGTCAATATCAACTTAAATCCTAGTGCAGTACAACAGTAAAAAGAATCACATCCTATCTTTAAGGTAATTAATAAATGCTTGAGCCCTAATATCAAAAAACATTATTTCAGTTATGTACAATGTATAAAATGTTCTATCAATGCAATATGATGCAATGTTGCATTCAATACACGTAACGTTTAAGGTAATACAATACATTATTAAAATAATACATAACAGTCTCCTCCCCCTTAACTTGTCATTGTAAAAATCTTTATAAATCTAATCTCTAAGGGGGCTTTCCTCTATTAATCATATTAGGAAGCACTCTAACCTTATCTTTACTTGTACATGATTTGATTTTTTATCTACATTTGATGTTGGAGCATCTTGGTTAATATTTGACTCATTTGATCTAACTACATCTGAAAGTTTTCCATTACTAACATTCACATGCTCTACTGTATTTCTCTTTAATGGCTGTAATTGTTCAACATGACGTTTTACAATATTTCCACCAACTTGAACATCATAATGTAAATTTCCTATCTCTCTTACAATCTCTCCTGGTACCCACTTCTCTAGAGTGTTGTACGATCTTACCATGACATCAGATTAAGCTAAAAGATGTGTTACTTTTGAAAGATTTTTTACTTGTTTATACCCTTTATCTTCTAAATCACTTTGCAAACTTGGATACAACAAATCTAACTTACACCTTATACTCCCCCCCATCAACAAATTTGATGGTGTGACGCCTTTTGTGCTGTTCGGTGTTGTTCTAAAAGACAATAAAAACTTTGATACATGCAAAAATATGTTACCCGAATTTGCTTTTCAACACTTCATATTGTGTTTACATGTTTGAACAAACCTTTCAGTCTCTCCATTGGTAGAGGGATTATATGGTGCTGAAAATGTAAGTTTTATTCCATTGACGTCGCTAAATTCTTTAAACTCTTGTGAGGTAAATTGTGAACCATTATCTGTAACAATTCTTTCTGGAATACCATGTGTAGAAAAAAAATTTCATTACCTCTTTTATTGTGGCGTAATAGATTTTTTGTTTGAAGGGAAACAGTGTCGGAATTGAAGGGGAGCCATTATCAAGGTTACCCGGTGGATCCCTTCCCCTCATTACTACGGTGAACTATTCCTTGTTGCATTTAAGCATGGTTAGCCGCAGATAGAGTAGTTTCGGGTGGGGACTTTCATTACATAGTTGTATATTCCTTTTGTGAAAGAAGGGAGGGTCCATCAGGACAACATGGCCACATCACCCAAAAATATATTTTTCCCTTTGCTCAAAATCCATATTTGAGCTCAGCCATTTCATCCTGATGGATGTTTACTAGAGAATTACTTGACAGTACTATATCTGTGGGTTTGTATAAGTGCCTTAACTTTGACTGAGTTCCTTATATGGTCTCCCAGACCTTATATATATGATATTACCGTTATTTGTCATATCCACTAAGTTTGGAACTAACTTAGGGCTTCCTACCCCCTGCAGGGAAATTGTCGATATAGACTATAAGGCGTCAAAGTTTGTATTCCCTAGGAACAAAGTGGAACTTTTAAAGATTACCAGGCTATTCTTATTCATGAAGACTGAATAAGACGAAGATACATTTTATATGTACTTTATTTCTATAGAAAAATATTGAAATACAAAAACAAAATGTATCACAAATAGAATCTTTGTGACATATTTACATCTTTGGGTATATATATTTTTAACCTGTAAGGGAAGAAATACATATATTATAGAACATCCATATGTGCCACTCAAAATTGTGAAATTACTTGATTGACTTCACTTAGATTTTGGATATGTCTCAACACTGTGTACAAATGTTCACACGGCACTGGTGTTATTTGTTATATTCTACACCTATATAGAACAGTCCAAAATTCACCATAGTGATTTTCATTAAGAGGTATTACACTCGAAGATGCTAATACCTGTTCACCAAGTCCACTGTTCATCGCAGCACTAGACGACAGGTTTTATAACACTACCGGCCGCCACCACAAAGTGTTTTATTTCATGCACTTGCTTCGCGTAATGTTTATAGAATACTCTAGAAGATTTCCACCCCGTATATGAGCGGAGTCTATCAAAGTCCATATGTTAAAAGAAGTTCAACGAGGAAGCAACTTTTCTAGGATCGTGACCTGCAGGTGTACTGTCAGGATCTGCTCTGCAAATAAAGTAGGTGAATTTCGCCCTCTGTTGTTTTAGGGATAAGTTTGATCCTGAGGTTTCGCCTAGGAACAGCTTTCCCTCCTTGAAGTCTGAATTTCTTCGAAGATAGATCTTAAGACACTCTACTGGACATAGAGAGACATCTTCCTTCAGAGGGCAGATTCTTCAAAGACCCCACCTTTTCTTGGGCAGCTCATTTTTGGCGAGAAAGGTAGGATCGTGAAAAAGATTCAGTTTTCACTCTTCTGTGAACTGAATATGGCTCTCGTTTCTAGATCGGGACACTATTTCACTAACTCTAGGCCCTGAGGCTATAGCAAACAAGAATATCACTTTCTGTGTTAGATCATTTGGGATAAAATTTTCGTTGTTCAAGTTCGAAGCATAGTGCAAGACTTTGTTCAAGGACCATGATATGGGCTTTGGAGTGGTTGATGGTTTGAGTCTAGCGCATGCTTTCGGAATCTTATTGAAGATTTCGTTTGACAAATCCACCTGAAAGGCGTAAAGAAGAGGTCTAGTCAGAGCAGACTTGCACGTAGTTATTGTGGTGAAACCCAGGCCTTGTTCATGAAGGTAGATGAAGAAGGAAAGGCAAAAGTCTATCGAGATTTTTGCCGGTCTGTTTGCTTTGACAAAGGAAACCCACTTCTTCTAAGACGAATCATATTGTCTTCTGGTTGACTTTGACTTGTATTCTTCTATAAAGTTGATGTTGTCTTTTGAGATCCCGGACCTTTTCTTGGCTGCTAAAGCGAGAAAATCATGAGATGTAAGTTTTGGGTTCTTAATGATGAAGCGTAGACAGTCGACTTCTGAACCAGTTGTAATAGAACTGGACTCGGTAGAGGAAACGGCTTCAGACTCAGTTCTATAACTAGAGGGAACCAATTGCTCTTTGGTCATTTGGGGGCCAATACTGCTGCTGTTCCACTGAAGGATCTCAGCTTGTTGAGGACCTTCAGCAGGAGATTTGTTGGTGGGTACAGATAGATATGATTCCATTTGTTCCAATCGAGGGACATAGTGTCCGTCGCTTCTGCCCAAGGGTCCTTGTATTGGGCCACATATCAAGGTAGTTTCTTGTTGTCGCTCATTGCGAAGAGGTCAATCTGCAGTTCCGGGACTTTTTCCAAGATGAAGGAGAATGATTGTGTGTCTAGGGACCATTCTGTCTAAATCGGTTTTCGCCTGGATAGAGCGTCCGCCGTCACATTGCGAAACCCTTGCAAGTGAACTGCTGATAAGTGCCATCTTTTATTCCTTGCCAAGCGAAAGAAGGCTAACATCATGTGATTCATATAAGGCGATCTCGAGCATTGTCGGTTCAGACATTTCACTATTACTTCACTGTCCAAGACCAGCCTGATGTGGGCTCATCTGTGAGGGGATAGTTTCTTCAACGCTAGGAAGACTGCTATGGCTTCCAGAATATTGATGTGAAAGGTCTTGAACTGGTGCGACCAGCTTCCTTGCACTTTCCTTTGAGGGGAATGGCCTCCACATCCTTCCGGTGAGGCACCTGTGTGGATGACCACTGAAAGTTAAGGTGGTTGTAAGGTAATTGTCCTGGTCAGGCTCTTCGGCCTTAAAAGAGATAGCAGTAAGGTTGGTGTCAATCTCTGTTGATCTCTTTGAGCGTTTGATGCATATCTTCACACTCCTGATGCATCCTTTAGTTGTGCTTTTAGCACTGGACCTGTCACTGCTGTGAACCGGAGAGAGCCCAGTACTCTTTCCTGCTGCCGTATTGAAATCTTGTTGGTTTTCAGTAGTCTCCTGACAGAACCCACAATCTCTCTCCTTCATCGGTGGAATTGAGAGGCGGTGTGACTGCAAGTTCCAATGGATTCCTAACCATAGAAACTTCTGAGCTGAAGTGCGGCGAGACTTTTTGTAGTTGATCTTGAAGGCCAGATGATCCAGGAACTGGATCACCTTCGTGGCTGCCTGCAGACAAGCTGTCTTGGATGCTGCCCACCAGGCCAGTCGTCCAGATATGCTGCTACCTGAATGACTTCTAGGCATAGCTGTTGGATGACTGTGTCCGCAGGTTTTGTGAATATCCTTGCGGCTATGTTTAGTTCAAAGGGTATGGCTGTGAAGACATTATTTGTCTTCTGTAGCTTGAATCCTAGGTAGCAGGAGAGGGGGCGGCTGACTGGTATGTGCCAATAAGAATCTGCCAGGTCTATTGAGACCGTGTACGCCTCTTTTGGTAACAGGGTCCTTATGTGTTGTAGGGTTAGCATCCGGAACTTGTTGTCCTTGATGAACTTGTTAAATGGAGATAAGTCTAAAATGACTCTGAGTTAGTCCGAGTCCTTCTCTGGAACACAAAACAGCCTTCCCTGGAATTTGATGGACTTTGTTTTCCTTATTACCTTCTTGTTTAAGAGTTCTAAGGTATATTCTTGGAAGAATTGAGGAAAAAGGGGTGAAGTTTTGTTCCATTTCCACCCGTGTCCATTTTTGATTAGGATGTGGGCCCAAGGATCGAAGGTCCAACGATCACGAAAGTGGAAGAGTCTTCCTCCTACCTGAAGCATCTAATTGTTGAGATGACCCAGAGGGTTTGCTCCCCTAACCACGTCCTCCTCTACCCCTTGAGAGGTTTCTTGAGGAGCCTCTTCTAGAGCCTCTGCCTTTAACCCTGGATAGGTACGCTCCTCGGACACCCCTTTAAGGGTATACTTGGACGCGAACGACCCCGACGCCAAAAAAAATTCTTGAAAAATCAGTTTTTGCAGTAACCTCCTTTTTTCTTTTGCCAAAAAAAACTTCAATGAATGCTTAAAACAACTGTAAAGATAAATACTACTCATCTGCAGAAAAAACTATTTATTATAAATATTTTAAAAAATTAAGTAGAAAAAAAAAGACCTGACATAAAAATTCATAAAAAAAAAGTTTATACATATATACACAAATCCTTTTAGGAATTGATTCTTGAATGTTTAGGACACATCTTGATGTATTTTGGATGAAGTCAGACCCATGGAGGTGAAGATCTGAAATGAGAAAAAAAGGGTAACTTTTTTTGGCCAAAAAAAATTGTCCAAACTTCATGAATTTTTTTGGGTACCCAAATGAAATAGGAAGTGGCTAATTTTTTTAGGGAATAAACATATGTTTTCCTAAAATAGAAATATGTAAAAAAATCTTCATTATTTTGTAAATTACATTTATATCAGGGGCCATATCTAAAGGTAATTTTTTGAGTACTTAGAAATTTCGTAAAAAAATGCATATATTTAATATATAATATGATATTTATGCAGGTAAAAATATACCAAAATATCACAAATTCTATAGGGAACAAGAATATATATAGATAGGGCAGCTTACGCTTCAGATATGTCCACAAAATGGCCGCCAACCACACTGACTCAGACTCCCTAATCTGCCACTTGAAATGTAGGAAGGGTATGTCAATTTCAAGGTGTTATTTACTAATCTAATTATTATTGGATATGCATGAAAATTGTATGGTGGGTTGCTGGATAATTGTCGATTATTTTACGACTATAAAATTAAAATTCTGACCCAAAAAAAATTTGTTGAAGGGAAATGAAATCGAAAAAAAAAATGTAAAACAATATAATATTTTAGCTAAAAAAATTTGATGATATTCAATCAAAAAAAAATGTAAACAAAATTTTCCGACAAATAAACATCTAAATGAATCATTACTCTGTGATAGTTCCTTAGTACGTAGTAATTTTGAAAGAATTGGGAAAAAACGAAAAAATGGCAATCACCGGGAAAATCGAACACATACCTATATATACGCCATATCTGGCTAAAAAAAAGATAGGCATGGGTAGCCAGATCATCTAGAAACACTTTCCAACACTATAAAAATATAAGTTTTGCGACACTACTTGCTAATTCCTTACGGTAACATGACTAAGCAAAAAAAAGCAAAACAAATAAATGGGGCACTCGCGGAAAAATGGCTAACATTCTAATATACGGCATTTCAGAAAAAAAAAATTCAGCCATGTGCTAGGCAAACCATCAAGGCACATTTTCCGACAAATAAACATCTAAATGAATAATTACTCTGTGATAATTCCTTAGTACGTAGTAATTTTGAAAGAAAAGGGAAAAAACGAAAAAAGGGCAATCACAGGAAAATCGAACACATACCTATATATACGCCATATCTGGCTAAAAAAAGAAGATAGGCATGGGTAGCCAGATCATCTAGAAACACTTTCCAACACTATAAAATTATAAGTTTTGCGACACTACTTGCCAATTCCTTACGGTAACATGACTAAGCAAAAAAATGCAAAACAAATAAAAAGGGGCAGTCGTGGAAAAATGGCCATTCTAATATACGGCATTTCAGAAAAAAAAAATTTCAGCCACGTGCTAGGCAAACCATCAAGGCACATTTTCCGACAAATAAACATATAAATGAAATATTACTCTGTGATAGTTCCTTAGTAGGCTACGTAGTAATTTTGAAAGAAATGGGAAAAAACGAAAAAATGGCAATCACAGGAAAATCGAACACATACTTATATATACGCCATATCTGGCTAAAAAAAAAATAGGCATGGGTAGCCAGATCATCTAGAAACACTTTCCAACACTATAAAAATATAAGTTTTGCGACACTACTTGCCAATTCCTTACGGTAACATGACTAAGCAAAAAAATGCAAAACAAATAAAAAGGGGCACAAGCGGAAAAATGCCCAACATTCTAATATACGGCATCTCAGATAAAAAAAAAAGACATGCACGTGTTAGCCCAACCATCAATGCACACTTTCTAACACATAAACATGAAAAAAAAATCAATAATATACGGCAATTCCTTACTACGTAGTAAATTTTTACAAATATTGAAAAAAAACAGAAATTGGCAACCACAGTTAAATACCCAATAAACCAATAACTACGTCGTATCTGACAAAAACAAAATCACGCATGGGTAGCCAGATCATCTAGACACACTTTCCAACACTAAAAAAGCAAAAGTTTCACGACACTATTTCGCAATATCTTACGGAAAAATGACTTGGCAAAAAAATGAAAAAAAATGAAAAAGGGACACTCGCGGTAAAATGCCCGACATTCTAATATACGGCATCTCAGATAAAAAAAAAGACATGCACGTGTTAGCCCAACCATCAAGGCACACTTTCTAACACATAAACATGAAAAAAAAATGAATAATATACGGCAATTCCTTACTACGTAGTAATTTTTACAAATATTGAAAAAAAACAGAAATTGGTAACCGCAGTTAAATACCCAATATACCAATAACTACGTCGTATCTGACAAAAACAAAGTCAAGCATGGGTAGCCAGATCATCTAGACACACTTTCCAACACTAAACAAGCAAAAGTTTTACGACCCTATTTGGCAATATCTTACGGAAAAATGACTTGGCAAAAAAATGAAAAAAAATGAAAAAGGGGCACTCGCGGTAAAATGGTCCTCGTGGTGATGAACGACATTTTAACTAAAAAAAAAATCATGCACATGGTAGCCAAACAATCCACAAAGACTTTCCACAACTGATAACCTATACAAGTTGCACCATTCTACGACAATTTCATAATACGTAATAACTTTGATAATTATGCAAACTACCTTAGAAGGGTAAACTCGGTCGCGCTCGACCCCGACGCGTCTCAGAAATCGGGGAAGGAGTACAGCTACAGCAATGCACATCTGGACACTACTAGAGCGTGTAGGGGAGACACCTCCTGCAGGTCGATCACCCACAAATTCAGTCACGGGGGTGAGTCACGTGAGAAAAACCTGTTTTTTTTTTTACGCTCGGGGTCGCAAACGACCCATCGTACCTATCCAGGGTTAAGGCAAAAGATAGTGGTGTGTCTCTTAAAGCCTGGATTAAAGACTGGTGACTTAGCTACCAGCTGCTAGGGCACCATTTGGAAGGCGGTTTGCGGCTGGGCAACCATTTGGGGCACGGTGTTTATGGTAACAGTAGGATGTTGTGCAGGTCTGTGAGGCACACGTGGCTTCTTTGTCTGCCTGTTCTTTGGTTGGGGACCAGCGTCAGAGAAGGTTCCTATTCTCCGTGGCGGATTTAGCGGTTACCTCCTGGACTACTTTTTTTGGGAAGAGGTCCTTGTTCCAGATGCATGAAGTGATCAACTTCCTGGGCTCGTGTTTCACCATTGCATTGGCAAACACATGCTCTCTACAGGACCTCCTGGCCTTTATGTAAGCGTACATATCCTTCCCAATGGTAGTCATGTGCATCTTGGCTATGACCATGTACATATCTGGGGTGTTTGAGAGGCCTGCACAAATCTCCATACAGTTCTGGAGAGACAAAGAGGCGGCTAGTCTCTCTTTTGTCTCCGGTTCCCTTCTCAGAAGATGTTCAGACAACTTTGGAAGGTGTGGAAATTCTTTCCACGCTTTATTTTAGTCACCCCGGTTATTCCATTTCTTATTTTTTGTTTGTTATTTTCTGGGTTTTACGCATCTCGTTTTTCTTTTGTTTCCTTTGTAACCTTCATTATTATACCCTTAAATATTCATTGCTGCTAACATGTCCAATATTTCCCCTGTAATGCTTTACCTTTCATCACCTCATTCCTCTGTAAATGATTTTCAATCATTTCGTGAGCTCACAGTACATTATTCTGACAATGCAACCGACCGTTGACAATTTTCAAAGACAGCGCTTAGCTGCGTTCTGTTCCAAATGCTCTTGAAGCTTTGGAAGTTTAACAACAATTGGTTTGTATTTAAGTAACTCTTTCATTCACGTAACTAATTGATCTTAGCTTATTGCTATTTACATCTCGGTACCTATTTATAAGTCTGTTTAGCTAGGATTATTTTCTGTGTTATTGAACATCACTAAACGCCACTTAATTTTTTGTATATATATTAATTTTTATAAGCCAGACAGTAGGATTTCTTTATAATCACTTTCCCCAGGAGTTACAAGAATGATCCTCGTATTTATAAAAAGCACCCTTCAGCGAACCACGTACTCATGGAAATTTGAAGAAGAAGCACTCGACCGGCTTGAACCAGCTCAGCAGCGGCAGGCAGGAGCGTGCGAGCGGTGCATTTGAAAAACAAGAAGCGTGGCAAGCGGACGTAGGCATAGCACCCTCAACTTGGGTGCCATTTTAACTCAGGCGTCATTTCAACTACCTGTCGGTCAACCAGTTACTAACAAACAGTATGCCTTGCTTTGAACCATTTAGAAGATAGGCTGACGAAGATAAAACACGACTGTGCTGAAATGAAGAAGCACTGTGTTCTGAACAGTTCACCAGATGCTTCCACTACAGTCTAAAATCAACCCTCAAGAGCGTGAGTACTAATTAACGGTGCTCAACCTTGGACAAGGAACTGTCCCCCCTCTTTTTCTAGCCTTTATTTGACGATGTGCACATTTAGCTAGGAGGTTATGTTCAAAATGTCCGGTTTAATCATTTATGGCGTGTCCATTAACATACGTTATGTTCCCGATCCCCTCTATCAAGTTTGAAAATTTTTGCCCGAGAGGAATGTGTTCAAAGTAGTGAGTAGAACTTTTGGTATTATTTCAGTCACCATTTTTACTTTTATTGGTTGATTAGTCATTTGATTATTGATTTACGATTTAATTGATTTGACCATTTTCTTGGCATTTTTTCATTTTTCATATGCCATGCTGTCTTTATTCAAATTTCAATTAGGTAGTTTTGCTGTTTTTTCCTGTGTCAGTTAGGTGAAAATTCCTGTTGTTCTTTATGGAAATATACGCCATTTTTAGGTTAAAATTATTAACTGTTTTTAACTTGACCTTTACATTTTGAAATGACTAAATGAGTTATCTCATGAGGTGAAATATGACTTAAGGGTAAGTTTACATTTACGTCAATCTAAAGCTACCGGTGTCAATCCTTTATTGTAATGTTCTACAGTATTACCTCCCGGTGGTCCTTAGGACGTTTTGACTTTTACAGTACTGCTCCCCCTAACACTTTGTGAAACTGTCGTTAACGTAACTGATTCAGTCCAACCACACTTGATTGGAATTTACTATTCTGCGCCAGGGAGTAGCATCTGAACATCAAGGTGATATCGGTGCTGACAGTCCCAGTATAGAATAATCTTTGGACTTAAATGTATGTAGGGAAAGCAAACCGTCTTCCTTGCGGTTCTCTAGTTTGTCAAGTGAGAGCGTGTTGGCGCTCTATCCTTCAGGCTCGGGTCCGGAAATCAGAAATGGAGAGGCCTTTCTCGGAAATATTCCTCACACTTAAATAAATAACACTGGTCCTTCGAACCGGATCTGACACCATTGATTAGTGGAATAATGGAATTTTAAACATTATAAATTCATTTGTAGCGTTTTCACTACATAAACATCACCCAGTTAAGTCGTACCTAAAAAAACCTCTCACACTAGCCAATTTGTAGAATGATGAACCCAGACTTTGATAGGTAAGGAGATATACATTGTTTTAGTACGTAATTTATGGTAACCTTTGACGAATAATGGCACCTGTGTAACCAAGCATTTTAGCCAGAAAGTTCTACACTGGAGGAGAACTCAGGTTTTATTTAATTTGTTCGGATCATCGGTATATGTTGCACGTGTTTTCGTATGTACTGTGAGCTTTGAGGCTGCTATTTTGATCTGTTCATTTTTCCCCTTAACCAATAATTTGTTTTCACGCTTTGGTTTACTGTTCCCCGTTATAGGTAGGCTACCTTTATCCTTGTTCTTTGTACCCTTCTCAGTGACCGTTTGTCTGTAACATTCTCTGTGTCGTGTGTTATTTGAGTTTGACTTTGTTTGTCAGCATAATTTTTATTTTTATTTTTTGTGGACCTTCTGTACCATTGTACACGTGGTCTTCCCAAAATTGCGGCCCAAGAGTGTCACATTAAACTCCCAGAGCAGGCTGTGGAGATGCCGGCTACTTTAGACCTTAATGCTCGTCTTGAAGAACAAACGTAGGAGTTCAGATTCATTTACGAAGAGGCAAACACAACTGTTTCCTCAATAGATTTTGCCTGTGCAACCCCTGAGGGTTTAGAGCACTGTAAAAACAAAGTAGGTAGACTTCTTGCGGAACTTAAGGACTTTAAAACTTTGTGGAAATCTCATTAGAACAACCCCACTGTCCTGTATAGTTATACCGATCTTGTCAGTTTGTTAACTGACGCAGAAACTATGCACCTTCAACTTATAACACAGGGGAAAATCAACCCTTCCAATCCCCCTCAAGTGCCTAGCACTAACCCTCAGTGTGTATGCATTTCAGTCGTTGCAGATCCTGATCCCACTCCCTTCGATGGTCGTAGAGATTGTTGGGCCGGCTGGTGGAGTTTGTTTCGCCAGATGATATATGAAAACTCCAAGTACTCTCCCACAGAAAAATACAAGATTTTGTTGCGTACCCTTGAGGGATCGGCGTGTAAACTTCTTGGTAACCAAGTGTGGACAGAGGGTCTGTATGAAAGATTGATAGACAGTCTTAAGCGAGAGTATGAGTCCCCCATTCTGACTAAACACCTCGTGATAGATAAATTTTATAAAGCATCCTCCCCTAATAATGATAGCACTGATCTCCATCGTTTCCTCATGGAATGGGACAACATAGAAACTGAATATGTAAAACTAACTGGGTCGTCTTAACCAGAGGTAATGTTAGAGCATGTTTTCACTAGTAAGCTCAGACCCTCCCACCTAGGTATAGTTTACCGATGTTACAATTGCGAGGAAGTAACCTTGGCTGAAATGAAAAGGGCACTGTATGCTCATACTCGCACGAAGGGAATGATGAAGCTCATGACCAGGCCTGACGACGGCCCCAAACCTAATACCTGTGATAAACCCGCTCGAGCCAAGCGTTACGGAAATTCACGCTCTCACGCTAAATCACTTAACCAGCCTAGACCTCCTTCCTCCAACGTAAACAATCATATACCTAAACTTAAAGTTAATAACGGGCCTGTCCGGTCCGTGGATCTACAAACGACTCCTAGTCGATCAAATGGATGGCCTATCGCTGGCCCCAGTAACGGGACTGCTGGAGGTAAAGGTATTTTTTGTAGCAATAGTGACCACGTGCAATCCAAATGTCCCTATTTCCCTGATTCAAGAAGTAGGATATCAAAGTTGCGAGAAATGAATCGCTGCACAAAATGTTTTTTCACTGAACACCTTGCCAGCAATTGCAATGCAACCATTGCTTGCCTGAACTGTCAACAGGCTCATAAATTGCCTGTATGCCCAAATATCCTTGCAGTATCCAACCACTTCATCCAACCCATTAGTGGGTTTGCTAAAAACACCCCTAACTCCCAACCCCTTAGACCTCCCATTAATAACCCCCGTAGCATGCAGCCCATTAGACCTCCCATTAATAACCCCCCTGACATGTAACCCCTTATCCCTCCCAGTATCAATACCCCTGCGGTAAACCTCAATCACATTGGTTGTATCCGCAACAACACCGCGAGTGTTGAGCCTAATGACCTCGCCCCAATCGCATTACCGACTTTCACTGCATAATTAGTCTCCGGTAAATTTAAACACTCCACAAGAGTTTTTCTAGATTGTGGGGCACAACGTACTTTTTTTGCACCCAGATGCTGTTAAATCATTTAATCTTAAACCTGTTGGACAGATGGTGTTCCAGCTTAACTCATTTAATTGTACCGAACCCCCTAAGAGTTCTGATCTAGTACAATTTAATATGAAAATCGGCAGATGGAGACATAAGATTGTGGCTATTATTAGTGCCAATGTAGGTAAAGGCATCAATACGCCAGGTTACACCAGTACTGTCCATACGCTAGAAGCTAATGGAATCCGTCTCGCGGATCAACGTCCCGATGATAATGCTGCCGGTATTGAGATCATTCTCGGTGCCGATTATCTTCCCAGGCTCCTCAAGCGTACCCATAATATCCAAGGTGTAAACCTGTTTTGCACTCCCGCCGGTTACATTGTATGGGGAGAGTTGCCTGATTGGTCACGTCCTGACATGGACCCAAGAGATGTCACAGTAGTCACGATTACCATTAACCGAATTGATGTTGACTCGCCTATGATTATAAACCCGCCCCTTGAAAACCTTTGGAAACTTGACAACATTGGTATCACTAAAGAACCCTTCAGCCATCTTGAAGAGAAAGCAGTTGATCTCTTCAAAGGAACTACTCAATACAACACCAGAAAGTATGTTATGCAGGTACCTTTCAAGTGTGATAAGCATCCCGCTTCAAATTATGCTAGAGCCTTTGCCCAACTCATATCAGTCAAAAAATCAAAGAACCCCTAATTGTTTACTGATTACCGTAAGATTCTGGATGAGTATCTTGAAGAAAACTTTATTGAGCCTGTCCCCTTAGGCACCCCTGTTGATGGAAAAGTATATTATTTACCACATCATCCCATAGTTAAGAATTCAGCCACCACCCCTATACGTATTGTCTTCAATGCTTCATCCAGGTTGAACCCAAATTCACTTTCTCTGAACGATTTTCTGTACACAGGACCCAATCTTGCATCAAAGATTCAATCAATGATTTTAATGTTCTGCGAGTAGCCCTTTGGTTTAACTGCAGATATTTACAAGGCATTCCTTCGCATAGAGATTGTCCCAGAACAGAGAGACTTCTGTCGCTTTCTTTTCTTTGAAGATCCAGAAATGAAAAGGATCGTCGCATATCGATTTAAAGTCGTTCTGTTTGGCGCCACCTCGAGCTCCTACTTGCTTAACCAAACTATCCAACATCATTTGGACAGTCAGTCCAGTAGATTGGCGTCGATACTCAAAACCAGTTTCTATATTGATAACTTTCAACGCTGTTATGTCGACCCCTAAGACATTCTGAGTGAGAGGCCCCTCATTGAGGCACTTATGTTAAAGGCTAACATGCCGTTAGCCAAATGGACACTAATGCCCCTCTTAACGGCGATTTCACAGAAAGAGGCATTCATGATTACCTTGGTCTTGAATGGGATAGTGTCAATGATACCTTGAATTTTAAATTACCCCCTGAAATAGAGATAAGTCATTCCCACATCAAAACTAAAAGAAAGGTCGTGTCCATGTTCTTTTCCATTTATGACCCTATTGGTCTTCTTTCTCCTGTTACAATTATAGGCAAACTCTTCATTCAAAAACTGTGGATGACTTACAAGGGCTGGGACACCCCTATTGACCCTGAGCAAGTTCAAGAACTAAGTGATATCATCAAAAGGTATAAAGGTCTTGAATAAATTAAAATCCCCAGTAATGCACATGATGGCAGTCAACTAACACTGCACATTTTTGCCGATGCCTCCAAGCTCGCTTTCGGAGTAGCTGTTTATATAGTCACCTAGGAAGGTAATTCTCGCCTCCTAATGGCTAAATCCCGAGTAACCCCTAAGCGTATGTTGGAAATCGATGAAAGTTTAACCAATCCCAAACTTGAGATAACTGCGCTCTTACTGGGCTGTCGTTTAGCCAAACACTTGTCAGAACTGCGCCCTGGCATTTATGCTTCGGTCACTGTTTGGTCCGACGCTTCAACTGCCCTCTAGTGGGTCAATAATCCTAAAAGTAACTCCCCTTACGTCCTTAACCGTGTGGAGGAGATAATCAACATTAAATGAACTTGTAATCTTAACCTGAAGCATGTCCCCACTAATAGCAATCCTGCGGACCTGGCATCGCGTGGTGTCGCAGTCAGGCATATTCTTAAGGATAAATTTTGGTTACAAGGCCCTCCTTGGCTCAGTAACCCTTCAGAGTACCCCAATCAAAGCAGGTTCTCTATTAACCCGAAGATAAGTGCATGCCCTATTCGGCTCGATCCCCTGGAGTACGACTGTTTGATCATTACAGCTCCCTTGACGCGATCAAATGCGACACTGCACTCCTTCGTTTAATTCCCCAATGGATACAACCCTTGTCACAACGTTGCACTAATCTAACCAATAAATTCAACCTTCCACACTTAACAGTCATGTTGAAATGTTCCCAGGCCCAAAGTTATCCTAAAATTCTGAAGCAGGTGCAAGGTGAAGACGTTCGTCTCAATTCAAACGAACGAGCTTTCATTGGCCAACATAAACCTTACATGGATAACCAAGGTCTTCTCAAAGCTAGTTCCCGTCTCAGTAATGCCTCCGTGGAATTGGATTATGTTGATCCCATTTTGCTGGAACATCATTGTGCCATTTGGACACTTATCGTCAGGCATTGGTATGAACGTTTGCTGCACTGTAATACTTCAACACTCCTTGTTGAATTACGTAAACAATTTTGGGTTCCCCAAATGCGGCAGCAAATCAAGAAAATTTCGCGCCGTTGCATCCATTGCCGGAAGGTGCAAGCGGCCCCGTACCCAATGCCTCCATTAGCCCAGTATCATCCCAATCTCCTCATTTCAAGAGTGCCCTTCCGAGTAACTGGCTTAGATTTCACTTGAGCTTTTAAGGTATACAATTCACATGTAGATTTTATTTACATCTTGCTTTTCACCTGCGCAGCCACCAGAGCCGTAGCTCTAGAAGTCACAACTTTGTTAACGGTCATTGAATGTGTGCAAGCAGTGCGCAGATTTGCCGCTCGATTTGGTATGCCACACTGTATTGTCTCTGCTAATGCTTCCACTTTCCAAGCTGGTCAAACTCTTCTAACTGAACTTATGCATCAGCCTGTATTAGATGGGTTTAAATCTTCCCATAACCTGACCATCACTCCACGTGCCCATTGGCAGGGAGGTTTTTTATGGAAGGCTAATAGGCTTCCGCAAACTTAATTTAAGGAAAGCCATGTATCACTTGTATCCTACCAATAATAAATTTGTCACTTTGGTACAAGAAGCTGAATGCGTCATCAACGATAGACTTCGAGTCATCTGCTTTACGGTCGAACCCTCTCACTTGCTCCTCAGGTCCTTATGACCGACCTCGATGACCCTACCTATAGGGAAGGGTACCGCCTCCCAGTTAGTTATCAGAAACTCGCGAACATGTTGCAAGTGTTTTTAAAACGATGTACCCAGGATTATGTCAATTCCCTTCATGAACGTCACATAAAAAAATAATCGTATCCACCCTGTACCTCCTAAAATTGGAGATTCATGTTTGTTAATTTTGGATGAAGTAAATCGGGAAGATTATCCCATGGCCCGTATTCTTGAAACCTACCCCGATCAAGATGGTCATATTAGATCTGTGAAGGTGCGCACCCCTCATGGAATATATGTGCGTCCCATTAACCGTCTTATCCCATTGGAGATAAATGTCGCAGGTCCCTATATCAGTGAACTGGAGCAAGGTGGTCCTGATGCGCTCACGACACCCCAGTTACCAAATCCTCCCTCAGAGGACCCTCTAAATTACGATTCTTCTGATGATGTCACCCCTCTTCCCAAACCTAATCCTCTCGAGAGCAACCTCGTAGGCCGGCGGCAGTTGAAGCCTGTGCCTTACTCCAGAAAGTGCTGTAAATTTGAAAAGGGATGGGGAATGCCCCCTTCCTTCCATACCCTCCATCTTGTCAGTGGACCCCTCCCCCCCTTCTCTGTCGCTCTTACCTGGCAGGGTGTGGAAATTCTTTCCACGCTTCATTTTAGTCACCCTAGTTATTCCATTTTTTATTTTTTGTTTGTTATTTTCTGGGTTTTACTCATCTCGTTTTTCTTTTGTTTCCTTCGTAACCTTCATTATTATACCCTTAAATATTCATTGCTGCTAACATGTCCATCATTCCCCTGTAATGCTTTACCTTTCATCACCTCATTCCTCTGTAGATGATTTTTTCTCATTTCGTGAGCTCACAGTACATTGCTCTGACGAAGCAACCAACCATCGACAATTTTCAAAGACAGCGCTTGGTTGCGTTCTGTTCCAAATGCTCTTGAAGCTTTGGATGTTTAACCACAATTGGTTTGTATTTAAGTAACTCTTTTATTTACGTAACTAATTGATCTTAGCTTATTGCTATTTACATCTCGGTACCTATTTATAAGTCTGTTTAGCTAGGATTGTTTTCTGTGTTATTGAACATCATTAAATGCCACTTAATTTTTTTGTATGTTTATTAATCTTTATAAGCCAGACAGTAAGATTTCTTTATAATCACTTTCCCCTGGAGTTTCAAGAATGATCCTTGTATTCATAAAAAGCAACCTTCAGCGAACCACGTACTCATGGAAATTTGAAGGAGAAGCACTCGACCGGCTTGAACCAGCTCAGCGGTAGCAGGCAGGAGCTTGCGAGTGACGCACATGAAAAACAGGAAGCGTGGCAGGCGGACGTAGGCATAGCACCCTCAACTTGGCCGTCATTTTAACTTAGTCGTCGGTTCAGCTACATGTTGGTCAACCAGTTACTAACCAACAGTATGCCTTGCTTTGAGCCATTTTAGAAGATAGGCTGACGAAGACAAAACACGACTGAGCAGAACTGAAGATGCACTGTGCTCTTAACAGTTCACAAGATGCTTCCACTACAGTCTACAATCAACCCTCAAGAGCGTGAGTACTAATTAACGGTGCTCAACCTTGGACAAGGAACTGTCCCCCCTCTTTTTCTAGCCTTTATTTGACGATGTGAACATTTAGCTAGGAAGTTATGTTCAAACTGTCCGGTTTAATCATTCGAGGCGTGTCCATTAACATAAGTTCTGTTCCCGTTCCTCTCTATCAAGTTTGAAAATTTTTGCCCGAGAGGAATGTGTTCAAAGTAGTGAGTACAACTTTTGGTATTATTTCAGTCACCATTTTTACTTTTATTGGTTGATTAGTCATTTGATTATTGATTTACGATTTGATTGATTTGACCATTTTCTTGGCTTTTTTTCATTTTTCAATATGCCATGCGGTCTTTATTAAAATTTCAATTAGGTAGTTTTGCTGTTTTTTCCTGTGTCAGTTAGGTGAAAATTCCTGTTGTTCTTTATGGAAATATACGCCATTTTTAGGTTAAAATTATTAACTGTTTTTAACTTGACCTTTATATTTTGAAATGACTGAATGAGTTATCTCATGAGGTGAGATATGACTTTAGGGTAAGTTTATATTTACGTCAATCTAAAGCTACTGGTGTCAATCCTTTATTGTAATGTTCTACGGTCCTTAGGACGTTTTGACTTTTACAGTACTGCTTCCCCTAACTCTTTGTGAAACTGTCGTTAACGTAACTGATTCAGTCCAACCACACTTGATTGGGATTTACTATTCTGCGCCAGGGAGTAGCATCTGAACATCAAGGTGATATCGGTGCCGACAGTCCCTGTATAAAATAATTTTTGGACTTGAACGTGTGTAGGGAAAGCAAACCATCTTTGTTGCGGTTCTCTAGTTTGTCAAGTGAGAGAGTGTTGGCGCTCTATCCTTCAGGCTCGAGTCCGGAAATCAGAAACGGGGAGGCATTTCCTGGAATTATTTCCCACAGAAGGTTCTCGTTGAACTGTTGTCCTGCTATCTCTGTATTCAGTTTCGAGATTGAGAAGGTTAGATGAACCTCAATCCATTCCTTCTAGCAGGTAGGCAGTGCTAGAGACATTGGTCTACATTCCTCTAGCATAGGGTATAGTTTTCTTACGTCAACTGATTTTAGCACGCAGTTGAGAGCTTTGGGCGAAAAGGGAAAAGCTCTGGAGGAAGGCTCCGTCTCATCTCGAGATGCAGGTTCATCCCGCAATCTCATGTAACATTCTGGGTAAGCCGAAACATTAGGCCAGAATTGGAGATCTTCGATGAGTTTGACCCCCATCTTTTCATATCGGTATAACTTCCCATTAATCATGGGCATATACTCCGCATACCTCCAGGAGTGGGTTTCGGAGTACTGAGGTAAGTCGGAGACTTTCATAGGCTTGTGAAAGCCTCTGAAAACGCCCATGCATTTCGCTTCTCTGACTTCCCTCCTCATCTCTTGTTGTTCCTTGCGGAACGATTCAATCATCAGTTTCAGCTGTTCCATGAGCGCCTCGCCCTTGGTTAACAATGGGTACGAATGAGGAGTTGGTGCCGAAGAGGTTGACGGCACAGGTTGATATGCCATCACAGAAAATTGAGGGTCTTCCGTTATTTTTGATACGGATCCTTCTTCCTCCTCGGGTGGACGGGCCACCTCTTCTTCAGGATTTTCTTGTAGAAGATCCTTTTTGGTTTCTGAGGATATCTCCAACATCCGTTCTTGATGGATGTCCATGCCTTCAAGAACCTTGTTAATGTCAGCCTCTATCGTCAGCTAGATGAAGGGAGGCTTGACCTGTGCCTGAGGCACAACCGCGTCGGATTGGGCCTTAGGGGACAGAAGGGTTCTCATAGCTTCGTTTGGCAGGTAAGGTCCCGGAGAGTTCTTCTTGAACTCTCTTACCCACTTAGGAAGCGTTTCCCTCGCAGTATCCCTCGACTCCTTTGTCTCAGGATAACCGAAACCATCGGTCATCAAAGCCGAGCAGACGGTGCAACCCTTCGGATACCAATACCTCAGGGTTTCAGTTGCGATGGAGCCTGAGACCTGCACATCTTGTGGCCAAAAAAGTCCTAACTTTTGTGGGTGCAAAACAGGACGGCACCCTTCGTCTTAGCCTCCTCCTGTAAGGAAAGAAAGAGAGAAATGAGTAAGGGGTAATATATCTCACTGATAAATTTCCACATGCATTAAAATAGTATTCATTACTATTATTATTATATCTTAGGATAGTATGCTAAAAAGGAAATAGGAAAGACACATATCTGTGTTTCCCTTCCAAGCAATTGGTGTGACCTCCCACAATATTAATATTTTTAATTTCCTTATTAAGGAAAATACAGAGTGGAATAACTCTCGTACGTAGAGCCGGAGTCAGTGTATACTAACACTAACTCCAGCAGTTGTAGAATATTAATACTAAAGAGCAATTATTGGTGTTCCGATGGTCTAGGATACATCAGAATGTTGAAGGAATACTTCACCTCAACATTTTCTAAACGGTCTCAACAATGGACCGTGAAAGGACACACAGAGTATGTTGGAAATACATACTACTGTATCATTATATACTGTAGTTTTCTAACTGTTGTATTGCTATACTGCAGGAATACTGGCTACTGTATTGTCTTATAATGTAGTTTTGCCGTTATGCTACGGGTTAGGCTAGTATCTGATGGCACTAGCCAACAGAGACAGTGAAAGAATGCAGAGAGGCACTACCATAATATTATAGTTTAGTACAATAATTAGGGTTGTAGGGACTACTGTCTCTACTGCCTTCTTTCCAGAATGAGGATTCAAAGGAAAAGGGAGAGAATGCACTGATTCTAGCTTCCACCCAGCCACAATTTCTGTTGCCGGCTGTGTTACCGGTTACAGGATTTGTGGATGGCAGTCCAAGGGAGGATGGAAAAATACTAAAAGTTGTAATGGGTTTCCCACCGGCAGCCGGCAGGGCCGGCTCATCCTTTCCCGGAGCTTTGCTTCCGTTAGGTAGGTGGTTGAAGCGACAACCTAACCGCCTTTGTAGGAGCCTGGCCGGTAAACCAGTCAGCCCGACAAGCGGAGTTGATTGTAGAATACCGGCTACAGGAATCGTGACAGCTTAGGACAGAAGGGGAAGGGAAAGGGTCTTATATTTTATGTAGAAAGGTGGCGGCAGGTATGCCTTGTACTTTCGGCGGGAAATCAAGGAAATATAGTTTCCTATACCAGCGTCGTCTTGGGCGGCAGAGGAATAACGATTCCCTAGTCTGAGACATGTCTTCTAGTCCCCAAGGGAGAAAGGTGGTGGCAATTATACTACCTACTTTCGGTTGTGGACTAGGGAAGCCGAGCTTCCAATGTCAGCAATAGTGTAACCGGCAGGGGAATGACTATTCCACCATCGGTAGCGTTGTTGGGAACAATACAGAATACCATGAGTTAATGTTGTATTTCAAAGCCGGGATACTCACCTGCAAAGGAGATCGACAGAAAACACTATCCAAGTCAAGCAGGAGTACACTACTCAATGGCCATGACAGAAGATAGGGTTGTCGCCTGGGTTGGCAGCCCTCAGGGGAAAGGAAGGGTTTATCCTCATTTTCTCTAAAAGAGAAGAGTATCGAATTATGCTGGTAATTCTAGGAGATATCTATATCTCCAACCGAATTAATAAAACGATACTAGAGGTTAAACTTGGGATAACGTTACTAAAGTATACTAAAACGCGTTAGGCTAGCCTGACTCGAGTCGTGATTTCGCCTACGCTAGTACCACCGAGGCCCTATGATATACGATCGAAACGTTTTAATTGGAAAAGGAAATATTACATGTGTAGATCTTTTCTTCACTAGTATGATGTATTCTTGACACGCCACATAGCAATCTGCACCCCGAACAGAGTTAACACTTGGAAGGGGTCAATTGGCAAGAAAACGAAAACGAGAAAGAAAGGAGAGCCGCTCGCAAGGTATATCTCCTCTCCCGTTTCGTAAGCGTGCATTGCGCCGCTCACGGCGCCATCTGTATTCCTTTTTGCGTAGCTCAACAACACTTGTGTTTTTTCCCTGTGTTTCTCGCAATTCTTGGATTATTTCAACTTTATAAGGCTTTCTCCAACTTCTTCTGCTTCTGATAAGTTGAGTATTATTTCTTTTATGTATAAATGTAAGCTCTTGGTAATTTTAAAACTGATTTGATAGTGTTATCATTGTTACAAGAGCTGTTGCCTACCGGAGGCGTCCTGGACGCTGTCGCTCGCTAGGTATGAGTTATTTAGTTAGCCAGAGCGACGTTCCCGGCTGTACCGAACCCCCTAAGAGTTCTGATCTAGTACAATTTAATATGAAAATCGGCAGATGGAGACATAAGATTGTGGCTATTATTAGTGCCAATGTAGGTAAAGGCATCAATACGCCAGGTTACACCAGTACTGTCCATACGCTAGAAGCTAATGGAATCCATCTCGCGGATCAACGTCCCGATGATAATGCTGCCGGTATTGAGATCATTCTCGGTGCCGATTATCTTCCCAGGCTCCTCAAGCGTACCCATAATATCCAAGGTGTAAACCTGTTTTGCACTCCCGCCGGTTACATTGTATGGGGAGAGTTGCCTGATTGGTCACGTCCTGACATGGACCCAAGAGATGTCACAGTAGTCACGATTACCATTAACCGAATTGATGTTGACTCGCCTATGATTATAAACCCGCCCCTTGAAAACCTTTGGAAACTTGACAACATTGGTATCACTAAAGAACCCTTCAGCCATCTTGAAGAGAAAGCAGTTGATCTCTTCAAAGGAACTACTCAATACAACACCAGAAAGTATGTTATGCAGGTACCTTTCAAGTGTGATAAGCATCCCGCTTCAAATTATGCTAGAGCCTTTGCCCAACTCATATCAGTCAAAAAATCAAAGAACCCCTAATTGTTTACTGATTACCGTAAGATTCTGGATGAGTATCTTGAAGAAAACTTTATTGAGCCTGTCCCCTTAGGCACCCCTGTTGATGGAAAAGTATATTATTTACCACATCATCCCATAGTTAAGAATTCAGCCACCACCCCTATACGTATTGTCTTCAATGCTTCATCCAGGTTGAACCCAAATTCACTTTCTCTGAACGATTTTCTGTACACAGGACCCAATCTTGCATCAAAGATTCAATCAATGATTTTAATGTTCTGCGAGTAGCCCTTTGGTTTAACTGCAGATATTTACAAGGCATTCCTTCGCATAGAGATTGTCCCAGAACAGAGAGACTTCTGTCGCTTTCTTTTCTTTGAAGATCCAGAAATGAAAAGGATCGTCGCATATCGATTTAAAGTCGTTCTGTTTGGCGCCACCTCGAGCTCCTACTTGCTTAACCAAACTATCCAACATCATTTGGACAGTCAGTCCAGTAGATTGGCGTCGATACTCAAAACCAGTTTCTATATTGATAACTTTCAACGCTGTTATGTCGACCCCTAAGACATTCTGAGTGAGAGGCCCCTCATTGAGGCACTTATGTTAAAGGCTAACATGCCGTTAGCCAAATGGACACTAATGCCCCTCTTAACGGCGATTTCACAGAAAGAGGCATTCATGATTACCTTGGTCTTGAATGGGATAGTGTCAATGATACCTTGAATTTTAAATTACCCCCTGAAATAGAGATAAGTCATTCCCACATCAAAACTAAAAGAAAGGTCGTGTCCATGTTCTTTTCCATTTATGACCCTATTGGTCTTCTTTCTCCTGTTACAATTATAGGCAAACTCTTCATTCAAAAACTGTGGATGACTTACAAGGGCTGGGACACCCCTATTGACCCTGAGCAAGTTCAAGAACTAAGTGATATCATCAAAAGGTATAAAGGTCTTGAATAAATTAAAATCCCCAGTAATGCACATGATGGCAGTCAACTAACACTGCACATTTTTGCCGATGCCTCCAAGCTCGCTTTCGGAGTAGCTGTTTATATAGTCACCTAGGAAGGTAATTCTCGCCTCCTAATGGCTAAATCCCGAGTAACCCCTAAGCGTATGTTGGAAATCGATGAAAGTTTAACCAATCCCAAACTTGAGATAACTGCGCTCTTACTGGGCTGTCGTTTAGCCAAACACTTGTCAGAACTGCGCCCTGGCATTTATGCTTCGGTCACTGTTTGGTCCGACGCTTCAACTGCCCTCTAGTGGGTCAATAATCCTAAAAGTAACTCCCCTTACGTCCTTAACCGTGTGGAGGAGATAATCAACATTAAATGAACTTGTAATCTTAACCTGAAGCATGTCCCCACTAATAGCAATCCTGCGGACCTGGCATCGCGTGGTGTCGCAGTCAGGCATATTCTTAAGGATAAATTTTGGTTACAAGGCCCTCCTTGGCTCAGTAACCCTTCAGAGTACCCCAATCAAAGCAGGTTCTCTATTAACCCGAAGATAAGTGCATGCCCTATTCGGCTCGATCCCCTGGAGTACGACTGTTTGATCATTACAGCTCCCTTGATGACGCGATCAAATGCGACACTGCACTCCTTCGTTTAATTCCCCAATGGATACAACCCTTGTCACAACGTTGCACTAATCTAACCAATAAATTCAACCTTCCACACTTAACAGTCATGTTGAAATGTTCCCAGGCCCAAAGTTATCCTAAAATTCTGAAGCAGGTGCAAGGTGAAGACGTTCGTCTCAATTCAAACGAACGAGCTTTCATTGGCCAACATAAACCTTACATGGATAACCAAGGTCTTCTCAAAGCTAGTTCCCGTCTCAGTAATGCCCCCGTGGAATTGGATTATGTTGATCCCATTTTGCTGGAACATCATTGTGCCATTTGGACACTTATCGTCAGGCATTGGTATGAACGTTTGCTGCACTGTAATACTTCAACACTCCTTGTTGAATTACGTAAACAATTTTGGGTTCCCCAAATGCGGCAGCAAATCAAGAAAATTTCGCGCCGTTGCATCCATTGCCGGAAGGTGCAAGCGGCCCCGTACCCAATGCCTCCATTAGCCCAGTATCATCCCAATCTCCTCATTTCAAGAGTGCCCTTCCGAGTAACTGGCTTAGATTTCACTTGAGCTTTTAAGGTATACAATTCACATGTAGATTTTATTTACATCTTGCTTTTCACCTGCGCAGCCACCAGAGCCGTAGCTCTAGAAGTCACAACTTTGTTAACGGTCATTGAATGTGTGCAAGCAGTGCGCAGATTTGCCGCTCGATTTGGTATGCCACACTGTATTGTCTCTGCTAATGCTTCCACTTTCCAAGCTGGTCAAACTCTTCTAACTGAACTTATGCATCAGCCTGTATTAGATGGGTTTAAATCTTCCCATAACCTGACCATCACTCCACGTGCCCATTGGCAGGGAGGTTTTTTATGGAAGGCTAATAGGCTTCCGAAAACTTAATTTAAGGAAAGCCATGTATCACTTGTATCCTACCAATAATAAATTTGTCACTTTGGTACAAGAAGCTGAATGCGTCATCAACGATAGACTTCGAGTCATCTGCTTTACGGTCGAACCCTCTCACTTGCTCCTCAGGTCCTTATGTCCGACCTCGATGACCCTACCTATAGGGAAGGGTACCGCCTCCCAGTTAGTTATCAGAAACTCGCGAACATGTTGCAAGTGTTTTTAAAACGATGTACCCAGGATTATGTCAATTCCCTTCATGAACGTCACATAAAAAAATAATCGTATCCACCCTGTACCTCCTAAAATTGGAGATTCATGTTTGTTAATTTTGGATGAAGTAAATCGGGAAGATTATCCCATGGCCCGTATTCTTGAAACCTACCCCGATCAAGATGGTCATATTAGATCTGTGAAGGTGCGCACCCCTCATGGAATATATGTGCGTCCCATTAACCGTCTTATCCCATTGGAGATAAATGTCGCAGGTCCCTATATCAGTGAACTGGAGCAAGGTGGTCCTGATGCGCTCACGACACCCCAGTTACCAAATCCTCCCTCAGAGGACCCTCTAAATTACGATTCTTCTGATGATGTCACCCCTCTTCCCAAACCTAATCCTCTCGAGAGCAACCTCGTAGGCCGGCGGCAGTTGAAGCCTGTGCCTTACTCCAGAAAGTGCTGTAAATTTGAAAAGGGATGGGGAATGCCCCCTTCCTTCCATACCCTCCATCTTGTCAGTGGACCCCTCCCCCCCTTCTCTGTCGCTCTTACCTGGCAGGGTGTGGAAATTCTTTCCACGCTTCATTTTAGTCACCCTAGTTATTCCATTTTTTATTTTTTGTTTGTTATTTTCTGGGTTTTACTCATCTCGTTTTTCTTTTGTTTCCTTCGTAACCTTCATTATTATACCCTTAAATATTCATTGCTGCTAACATGTCCATCATTCCCCTGTAATGCTTTACCTTTCATCACCTCATTCCTCTGTAGATGATTTTTTCTCATTTCGTGAGCTCACAGTACATTGCTCTGACGAAGCAACCAACCATCGACAATTTTCAAAGACAGCGCTTGGTTGCGTTCTGTTCCAAATGCTCTTGAAGCTTTGGATGTTTAACCACAATTGGTTTGTATTTAAGTAACTCTTTTATTTACGTAACTAATTGATCTTAGCTTATTGCTATTTACATCTCGGTACCTATTTATAAGTCTGTTTAGCTAGGATTGTTTTCTGTGTTATTGAACATCATTAAATGCCACTTAATTTTTTTGTATGTTTATTAATCTTTATAAGCCAGACAGTAAGATTTCTTTATAATCACTTTCCCCTGGAGTTTCAAGAATGATCCTTGTATTCATAAAAAGCAACCTTCAGCGAACCACGTACTCATGGAAATTTGAAGGAGAAGCACTCGACCGGCTTGAACCAGCTCAGCGGTAGCAGGCAGGAGCTTGCGAGTGACGCACATGAAAAACAGGAAGCGTGGCAGGCGGACGTAGGCATAGCACCCTCAACTTGGCCGTCATTTTAACTTAGTCGTCGGTTCAGCTACATGTTGGTCAACCAGTTACTAACCAACAGTATGCCTTGCTTTGAGCCATTTTAGAAGATAGGCTGACGAAGACAAAACACGACTGAGCAGAACTGAAGATGCACTGTGCTCTTAACAGTTCACAAGATGCTTCCACTACAGTCTACAATCAACCCTCAAGAGCGTGAGTACTAATTAACGGTGCTCAACCTTGGACAAGGAACTGTCCCCCCTCTTTTTCTAGCCTTTATTTGACGATGTGAACATTTAGCTAGGAAGTTATGTTCAAACTGTCCGGTTTAATCATTCGAGGCGTGTCCATTAACATAAGTTCTGTTCCCGTTCCTCTCTATCAAGTTTGAAAATTTTTGCCCGAGAGGAATGTGTTCAAAGTAGTGAGTACAACTTTTGGTATTATTTCAGTCACCATTTTTACTTTTATTGGTTGATTAGTCATTTGATTATTGATTTACGATTTGATTGATTTGACCATTTTCTTGGCTTTTTTTCATTTTTCAATATGCCATGCGGTCTTTATTAAAATTTCAATTAGGTAGTTTTGCTGTTTTTTCCTGTGTCAGTTAGGTGAAAATTCCTGTTGTTCTTTATGGAAATATACGCCATTTTTAGGTTAAAATTATTAACTGTTTTTAACTTGACCTTTATATTTTGAAATGACTGAATGAGTTATCTCATGAGGTGAGATATGACTTTAGGGTAAGTTTATATTTACGTCAATCTAAAGCTACTGGTGTCAATCCTTTATTGTAATGTTCTACGGTCCTTAGGACGTTTTGACTTTTACAGTACTGCTTCCCCTAACTCTTTGTGAAACTGTCGTTAACGTAACTGATTCAGTCCAACCACACTTGATTGGGATTTACTATTCTGCGCCAGGGAGTAGCATCTGAACATCAAGGTGATATCGGTGCCGACAGTCCCTGTATAAAATAATTTTTGGACTTGAACGTGTGTAGGGAAAGCAAACCATCTTTGTTGCGGTTCTCTAGTTTGTCAAGTGAGAGAGTGTTGGCGCTCTATCCTTCAGGCTCGAGTCCGGAAATCAGAAACGGGGAGGCATTTCCTGGAATTATTTCCCACAGAAGGTTCTCGTTGAACTGTTGTCCTGCTATCTCTGTATTCAGTTTCGAGATTGAGAAGGTTAGATGAACCTCAATCCATTCCTTCTAGCAGGTAGGCAGTGCTAGAGACATTGGTCTACATTCCTCTAGCATAGGGTATAGTTTTCTTACGTCAACTGATTTTAGCACGCAGTTGAGAGCTTTGGGCGAAAAGGGAAAAGCTCTGGAGGAAGGCTCCGTCTCATCTCGAGATGCAGGTTCATCCCGCAATCTCATGTAACATTCTGGGTAAGCCGAAACATTAGGCCAGAATTGGAGATCTTCGATGAGTTTGACCCCCATCTTTTCATATCGGTATAACTTCCCATTAATCATGGGCATATACTCCGCATACCTCCAGGAGTGGGTTTCGGAGTACTGAGGTAAGTCGGAGACTTTCATAGGCTTGTGAAAGCCTCTGAAAACGCCCATGCATTTCGCTTCTCTGACTTCCCTCCTCATCTCTTGTTGTTCCTTGCGGAACGATTCAATCATCAGTTTCAGCTGTTCCATGAGCGCCTCGCCCTTGGTTAACAATGGGTACGAATGAGGAGTTGGTGCCGAAGAGGTTGACGGCACAGGTTGATATGCCATCACAGAAAATTGAGGGTCTTCCGTTATTTTTGATACGGATCCTTCTTCCTCCTCGGGTGGACGGGCCACCTCTTCTTCAGGATTTTCTTGTAGAAGATCCTTTTTGGTTTCTGAGGATATCTCCAACATCCGTTCTTGATGGATGTCCATGCCTTCAAGAACCTTGTTAATGTCAGCCTCTATCGTCAGCTAGATGAAGGGAGGCTTGACCTGTGCCTGAGGCACAACCGCGTCGGATTGGGCCTTAGGGGACAGAAGGGTTCTCATAGCTTCGTTTGGCAGGTAAGGTCCCGGAGAGTTCTTCTTGAACTCTCTTACCCACTTAGGAAGCGTTTCCCTCGCAGTATCCCTCGACTCCTTTGTCTCAGGATAACCGAAACCATCGGTCATCAAAGCCGAGCAGACGGTGCAACCCTTCGGATACCAATACCTCAGGGTTTCAGTTGCGATGGAGCCTGAGACCTGCACATCTTGTGGCCAAAAAAGTCCTAACTTTTGTGGGTGCAAAACAGGACGGCACCCTTCGTCTTAGCCTCCTCCTGTAAGGAAAGAAAGAGAGAAATGAGTAAGGGGTAATATATCTCACTGATAAATTTCCACATGCATTAAAATAGTATTCATTACTATTATTATTATATCTTAGGATAGTATGCTAAAAAGGAAATAGGAAAGACACATATCTGTGTTTCCCTTCCAAGCAATTGGTGTGACCTCCCACAATATTAATATTTTTAATTTCCTTATTAAGGAAAATACAGAGTGGAATAACTCTCGTACGTAGAGCCGGAGTCAGTGTATACTAACACTAACTCCAGCAGTTGTAGAATATTAATACTAAAGAGCAATTATTGGTGTTCCGATGGTCTAGGATACATCAGAATGTTGAAGGAATACTTCACCTCAACATTTTCTAAACGGTCTCAACAATGGACCGTGAAAGGACACACAGAGTATGTTGGAAATACATACTACTGTATCATTATATACTGTAGTTTTCTAACTGTTGTATTGCTATACTGCAGGAATACTGGCTACTGTATTGTCTTATAATGTAGTTTTGCCGTTATGCTACGGGTTAGGCTAGTATCTGATGGCACTAGCCAACAGAGACAGTGAAAGAATGCAGAGAGGCACTACCATAATATTATAGTTTAGTACAATAATTAGGGTTGTAGGGACTACTGTCTCTACTGCCTTCTTTCCAGAATGAGGATTCAAAGGAAAAGGGAGAGAATGCACTGATTCTAGCTTCCACCCAGCCACAATTTCTGTTGCCGGCTGTGTTACCGGTTACAGGATTTGTGGATGGCAGTCCAAGGGAGGATGGAAAAATACTAAAAGTTGTAATGGGTTTCCCACCGGCAGCCGGCAGGGCCGGCTCAACCTTTCCCGGAGCTTTGCTTCCGTTAGGTAGGTGGTTGAAGCGACAACCTAACCGCCTTTGTAGGAGCCTGGCCGGTAAACCAGTCAGCCCGACAAGCGGAGTTGATTGTAGAATACCGGCTACAGGAATCGTGACAGCTTAGGACAGAAGGGGAAGGGAAAGGGTCTTATATTTTATGTAGAAAGGTGGCGGCAGGTATGCCTTGTACTTTCGGCGGGAAATCAAGGAAATATAGTTTCCTATACCAGCGTCGTCTTGGGCGGCAGAGGAATAACGATTCCCTAGTCTGAGACATGTCTTCTAGTCCCCAAGGGAGAAAGGTGGTGGCAATTATACTACCTACTTTCGGTTGTGGACTAGGGAAGCCGAGCTTCCAATGTCAGCAATAGTGTAACCGGCAGGGGAATGACTATTCCACCATCGGTAGCGTTGTTGGGAACAATACAGAATACCATGAGTTAATGTTGTATTTCAAAGCCGGGATACTCACCTGCAAAGGAGATCGACAGAAAACACTATCCAAGTCAAGCAGGAGTACACTACTCAATGGCCATGACAGAAGATAGGGTTGTCGCCTGGGTTGGCAGCCCTCAGGGGAAAGGAAGGGTTTATCCTCATTTTCTCTAAAAGAGAAGAGTATCGAATTATGCTGGTAATTCTAGGAGATATCTATATCTCCAACCGAATTAATAAAACGATACTAGAGGTTAAACTTGGGATAACGTTACTAAAGTATACTAAAACGCGTTAGGCTAGCCTGACTCGAGTCGTGATTTCGCCTACGCTAGTACCACCGAGGCCCTATGATATACGATCGAAACGTTTTAATTGGAAAAGGAAATATTACATGTGTAGATCTTTTCTTCACTAGTATGATGTATTCTTGACACGCCACATAGCAATCTGCACCCCGAACAGAGTTAACACTTGGAAGGGGTCAATTGGCAAGAAAACGAAAACGAGAAAGAAAGGAGAGCCGCTCGCAAGGTATATCTCCTCTCCCGTTTCGTAAGCGTGCATTGCGCCGCTCACGGCGCCATCTGTATTCCTTTTTGCGTAGCTCAACAACACTTGTGTTTTTTCCCTGTGTTTCTCGCAATTCTTGGATTATTTCAACTTTATAAGGCTTTCTCCAACTTCTTCTGCTTCTGATAAGTTGAGTATTATTTCTTTTATGTATAAATGTAAGCTCTTGGTAATTTTAAAACTGATTTGATAGTGTTATCATTATTACAAGAGCTGTTGCCTACCGGAGGCGTCCTGGACGCTGTCGCTCGCTAGGTATGAGTTATTTAGTTAGCCAGAGCGACGTTCCCGGCTGTTTCGCTTTAATAATTTTAGCTGTTCAGCGTTACATAGGATTTCTTTATATGATGCTTTTAGTATTTCTGATTTGGCAAAGGATTTGGCGATTCTGGCCTACGCTAGACCTTGTAGCCTAGTCGTTTGGCCCTAGTACTTTCCTGCAAGATATTCAGATTTCCGAGTGTTTTAAAATTTTATTGAAGCTTTAGGCAGTTTTATACATTTAAGATTATGTTGATTTTCTTCCAAGATAGTATACGAGTGAGTTTCGGTGATTTAGGTAATTGATTCTCTTTGCGCCTAGGCTAGTTGTCTATGGGGCCTTAGTATACTTTCTCACACTCCCCGGTTGCTCTCTTCTCTTCGGAGAAGGTGTGCAATCCCTTTCCCTCTGTTTAAGCCTTGGGCTTAACCCTAATGGTTTATCTGATTTAACTTTAGATACAACTAGGCCTATATTAGGGTGTTTCTGTTCTTTCCGGTTTCCAGTAAGTCTGGCTTCAGGAAGAGGGCAGGACATCAGAGTTCTTAGTCTGAGTCTGTTTCTGTCTAGCTTGTGGTGGAGATTCCCTTTGTAGACTGACAACAGACATAGGAGGCTTAGCCTCCTTAGTTCACTTTCGAAGGTTACTGTACGAGATGATTCCTTCTTTTTGTGATCTAGCAGACTAGTCCAGTGTTGTTGTTCTCGGTATGGAGGATGAGATCCTCTTTTCTGTGAATAAAAACGCCTTCCTTGCTTTGGTTCCGAGGGAGTTAGCAAGTATTGCTGGCCTCCCTCCTCGGATCTCCCCTAGGCTAAGAAGAGTTTTCTTGGCTGCGGGTGATTCATTATTAGAGCAAGGTTGGCAGGACCCTCTTCTCCCTTTCCACCTCTTTCCTTTGTGATGGCCTAGCCATTGCATTCCTGTCCGTCATTCTACATCTGTACCTAGCATAGGTTAGGATGTGGGGTTGACTCAGTCCATTGCCGGCCGGCACGGCAAGGGTCTTCTGCTTTGAGTGCTGCCCGGACATCCCTTGGTCTCTCATCCATGTTTGTCTGAAGAGCCAGATGGCATTGGTCAGGAAGCCTGAAGTTATATTCTCCCCTTCCTTATGTGCACTCTTTCGGGTTCCCGGGTTATGAGGTAGTACAGTCTCTTATCCCGGCATTCATTCTGTTTTTCTTCTAGTGTTGTACCCTAGCCCGGCTGCCGGCCACTAGTTCTTTTGCTGCCGGCCGGCATTGGTTGTATACCGTTGCCGGCCGGCTATATATCACACCATTGTCCGCCGGCCGCTACAATTAGTGGCCGGCAGCTGTGTGCTATCATGTGTAGTTGCCGGCCGGCAGTGACTGCCGGCCGGCACACGCATTTGAACCAGTGTTCTTCCACCTTATAGTTTATAAGTAGTATACTTTGGAACTAGTTAAGGTGTGTGCCGGCCGGCACATTACCTTCGATATTGTAGCCACTATTTTTCAGTATAGTATATACTGTAGGGAGAAAACTATATTATAGTATTTGTTACAACACTAAGTTTTTCTTACACTTTGGTGTTGTCTTGTACATCCCTTTGGCCGGCACACGCATTTGAACCAGTGTTCTTCCACCTTATAGTTTATAAGTAGTATACTTTGGAACTAGTTAAGGTGTGTGCCGGCCGGCACGTGCCGGCCATCACATTACCTTCGGTATTGTAGCCACTATTTTTCAGTATAGTATATACCGTAGGGAGAGAACTATAGTATAGTTTTTGTTACAACACTAAGTTTTTCTTACACTTTGGTGTTGTCTTGTACATCCCTTTGGTGTAACCTTACCGATAAAGAAAGTGAGTTCTTTCTTGTCTACTATCCAGCATTTAAAATCACTTTTTGGGTGTGAGCTACACCTGTTTCCTCTGGAAATTATTTATTGGTTGTTCTAGAATAGAATATCCATGCGATTTTATTATCTGGAAGGTTGCAGCAACTGACTGTGTGGGAAATACAAGTGTTTGTCTTTCCTTTCTAGTTTAGTTATGCTAACCTATGTATATCCAGTAATACGTAGTTCACTTGATACTCATGGAATTTCTTCTCTTTACAGGAGGACCATCTGAAGTGTGGAAGCGTTTTCTGCAACGTCCGTAGCAAGAACTTCTGCAGACATGATTTGTGTAGGAGGCACGCAGCATGCGCAGTCTCCAAAGGTGATCTCCGGTATTGGGATCCGCAGGTATATACCGTGTGCACAAACCTGATTACTGAGGCTTTTGATTCCCCTAAGACGGCGGAGTCAAGGGACGCAGCAAGGGAGAAGCTTCGTACCTGGGTAAGGGGCTTTCAGAAGAACACTTCTGGGCCCTATCTTCCAAGTGAGAAGATGAGGGCTTACCTTTTCCCCAGGGCGTCAGCTGAGGCAGTGATTCCCCAGCCTCAAGTGGAGATACCAGTGGTTCAGATCCCCGTGGATGCTGAAGTCGCGGACGCCCTGCAGGACATCCAATTGGACGATAGGATGTCGGAGGTGTCCGGGCGTCTGGAAGATGACCCTCTGGCAGAAGACCAGGATGAAGAGCAGGCTCCAGACAATGAAGAGGAAGAGGTCGACGAGGTGTCGGCTACTCCAGTTCAGGCCCCTGAACCTATTCCCTCAACATCGTCCTCTCTCCCAGATGAGCTGGGAAAGACCCTTTCCTCCATCGTTGTACTGATCCAACAGATGCAGAGGGAAAATAATGAAAAGGCTGCTGCAATGAAGCTGGAGATGCGGAGACTTGGAGCATCACGTGGGCCCCAGAAGAAGCTCTGCGTGAAAGATCTTCCCTTGTGCTCAGATGCCAACCCTTGGAAGTGTGCTGAGCACATGCCTATGACGACGGGAAAAATCGTCATTTCGGAGAAGTTGGGCTCAGTCCCCCTTGAGGAGGTGGAATTCTGGCCCAGCAAGGAGTCGTATCCGGACTGTTATGTACGTCTAAGGAAGGAACCAGCCTCAAAGGTAGAAACGGAGCCGAAGGAGGTCATAGTTTTGGACCACGCTAAGGCTCAAGCTTTACTGTCAAGCTCGATGAAAGAGAGGGGCTTCACAAACTCAAAGGTACATGCTTTGAGTAAGAAGCACGCTTCCTTTGTGTCCTCTCCTTCTAGAGCCTTCCCCTTTATGCAGAAAGGGTTTACGGCTGTGCTGAAAGCAGTCGAGGCAGGTAAGCCCTGCCCCTCCTTGGATGAGTGTAAACCTCTGTCTTTGGCCCTACCCATGGACCACATGGACTGGAAGGATGTCCATCTTACCTTCTCAGTTGGAGGCTGATATTGCCGGACGTCTGTTGGGTGAGAACCTCCCCAAGCTGTGTGACTTTCTTTTGTGAAGGGAGCTTGAGACAAAAGAAAGACTTGCTGCCTCAATGTCTCATCAAAGTGACCCCAAGGTCCATGAAATGTTCATGGTAGTGGCTAAGACACACCTAGTCACAGTGACGAAGGACCTTTATAGCTTCGTCAAAGCTAGGAGGGCTTGTAGGGAGTTCGTGTTTGCCTGGGCTGCGGTGAGGCACGAGCCAAGGAAGCTAATCTCCTCCAACATTGGGGGCAAAGACCTCTTCCCTAGTGATGCGGTCAAGGAGGCTGTAGATAAGGCCGCCACAGAGAATAGAAACCTTCTCCAGAAGTGTGCCTATCTCTCAAGAGAAAGTCTTCCCCGGATGAGGGTCCCCAACCAAAGAGGAAGACTAAGAAGACTAGTGTACCCTCTTGGCCAGCCAAGCCATTCAGACAGCAGCAGCAACAGCAACTTCCTATGCCTACAGGCCACAGATGATGGCACAAACCCCGACAACGTACCAGTGGGTACCCCAAGCCGTGTCGACGCAGTCTCCGGCATTTAACCCAGCGTTCGAAGGGCAGTCAACTACCTTTCGAGCGAAGCCTAGAGGAGCAGCCAGAGGTTCGTATATACACCCCTAAAGGGGGAGGGGATTCAGGGGTGGTCGCGGTCAAGGAGGCAAGGTCTCAGGGCAACAGCAGTCAAAGTGAGATGATACCGGTAGTAGGGAGACTTCAGAATTTTCGGGATCGGTGGACCTTCGATCCCTGGGCCCACAGCCTACTCAAGAATGGACTGGGTTGGAGCTGGTACAGCACTCCACCCCCGTGCCCTCGATTTTTCCAACACTCCATCCCCGTTCTGGAGGAGTACATTCAAGAACTGTTGGAGAAAAGAGTAATACGAAGGGTAAAGTCCATCAAATTCCAAGGGAGGCTGTTTTGTGTTCCCAAGAAGGACTCAGAAAAACTCAGAGTCATTCTGGACTTGTTGGCACTCAACAAGTTCATAGTGAACAGCAAGTTCAAGATGCTAACACTGCAACACATAAGGACCTTATTGCCCAAGAGGGCATTTACCGTCTCCATAGATTTGTCAGACGCCTATTGGTATGTTCCAATCAATCGTCAACTCTCCCCCTACCTAGGATTCAAGCGACATCGATGACTCTACGCCTTCAGAGCCATGCCATTCGGGGTAAACATAGCCCCAAGGATCTTCACGAAGCTTGTGAGAGTAGCTCTCTAACAATTACGCCTAAAGGGAATCCAGGTGGTAGCCTACCTGGACGACTGGCTGGTGTGGGCAGCATCTAAGACAGAATGTTTGCAAGCTTCCCTACAGGTGATCCAGTTCCTAGAGTATCTAGGCTTCAAGATCAACAGAAAAAAGTCTCGACTTTATCCATCTCAAAAGTTCCAGTGGTTGGGAATCCACTGGGAACTAGTGTCACCCCTACTCTACATCCCGGCGAAGAAGAGGAAGGAGATAGCTGGTTCTGTCAAGAACTTCTGGATTCCGAAAGGATATCGACGCAACAGGAGAGAGTGCTGGGTTCTCTCCAGTTTGCTTCAGTAACAGACCCGGTGCTAAGAGCACAGATAAAGGATGTAACCGGAGTTTGGAGAAGTTATGCATCAAACGCACGAAGAGATCTGATAAGACCAGTTCCGCTTCGTCTACGTACGCTTCTCAGGCCTTGGTCCCAAGTCAGACAACTAAAGAAGTCAGTACTTCTCCAGCCACCTCCCCCCTCATTGACTATCCAAACAGACGCTTCGAAGGAGGGGTTGGGAGGTCATTCTCATCGGAAGAAGGCCCAAGGGACTTGGTCCAATCTATTCAAGACATTTCACATAAACTTTCTGGAAGCTATGGCAGTACTCCTTACCTTGAAGAAAGTCTCCCCTCGTCGCTCGATCCACATAAGGTTGGTACTGGACAGCGAGATGATTGTGAGATGCTTGAATCTACAAGGATCGAGGTCACCACCACTCAACCAGGTGATGTTGGCCATCTTTCGACTGGCAGAAAATAAGAAGTGGTACCTGTTGGCAGTTCACCTTCAAGGAGTCCTCAATGTGACAGCGGACGCTCTATCCAGGTTCACACCGATAGAGTCGGAATGGTCCCTAGACGCAGGATCTTTCTCCTTCATCTTGAGTCAAGTCCCAGAACTGCAGATAGACCTCTTTGCGACGAAAGACAACAAGAAGTTACCCCTTTACGTGTCCCCATACGAGGATCCCTTGGCGGAAGCAGTGGACGCGATGTCCCTCGACTGGAACAGATGGTCCAGGATTTATCTGTTCCCTCCTCACAACCTTCTATTGAGGGTCCTCAACAAACTGAGATCTTTCAAGGGAGTAGCGGCAATAGTGGCTCACAAGTTTCCGAACAGCGTGTGGTTCCCTCTGGCATTGGAACTACGGCTGAAGTGTCTACCGTTACCAGATCCAGTTCTGACCCAGCGAGTTCAGAAGTCCACTGTCTGCGCTTCATCACAGAAAACCTGGAACCTGCAGCTCATGATTTTCTCTCCCTAGCGGTGAGAAAACATTTCGGGATTTCGAAAGACAGTATAGACTTCCTAGAGGAATATAAGTGCAAATCTACAAGAAGGCAATATGAGTCATCATGGAGGAAATGGGTGGCCTTTGTCAAGGCGAAGAATCCTCAAAAGATCTCGACGGACTTCTGCTTATCTTTCTTCATCCATCTCCATGGTCAAGGGTTAGCAGCCAACACAATATCAACGTGTAAATCTGCCTTGACAAGACTAATTTTATATGCCTTCCAGGTCGACCTCTCTAACGATATTTTTAATAAAATTCCGAAAGCTGGTGCTAGGCTCAGACCATCAGCACCTCCAAAGCCCATTTCATGGTCTTTAGATAAAGTTCTTCATTTCGCTTCGCTGTTGAACAATGAGGACTGTGCTTTAAAGGATTTGACCCAAAGAGTTATTTTCCTGTTTGCATTCGCGTTGGGAGCAGGGTTAGTGAAATTGTAGCCCTCTCAAGAGAGGAGGGTCGTGTTCAATTCTTGGATGGGGGAGAACTGAACCTGATTCCGGATCCTACGTTTCTCGCCAAGAATGAGTTACCCACCAACAGGTGGGGTCCCTGGAGAATCTGCACTCTGAAAGAAGATGCATCTCTATGTCCAGTGGAATGCCTAAAGGTCTATCTTCGTAGGACTTCAGACTTCAGGGGTGGTCAACTATTCAGGGGAGAAATATCAGGCTCAAAAGTATCACTGAAATAACTTAGGGCGAAAATCACCTATTTTATTCGCAGAGCGGATCCAGACAGTACACCCGCAGGTCACGATCCGAGGAAAGTTGCTTCATCCCTACATTTCTTTAATTGTATGGATTTCGAACATCTTCATTCATACACTGGCTGCAAGTCTTCCAGAGTGTTTTTTCGTCACTATGCGAAGCAAGTGGAGCAACTAAAGAGGTCTGTGGTAGCAGTGGGTAGTGTCGTTAATCCTGCTGTTTAACTCTGCGAGGAACAGTGGATTTAATTGGGACGATTAATTTCGGGGTGAGTGTGTAGTTACGAACTGTTCTACAAACTAAGTGTTAGGGCACTGGGTTGCCCACATTGACTGTTCCAAATTCAAAGGTGAACCTAGCATAAGTGCAGACATGTGTGCCGAGTGTTTCCAATGCTAATGTAACTGATTAGTAATACAGACTTTTATGATTTTGATACCTCAGTATGTTAAAAGTGGCGCCAATGTTTTTCTTTCAGATAAACAAGTTTTCTGTTTACTATCATGCTTATGCTTATATATTGGTTATCCTCCTCTTATATACATATATAATGGTAGTTTAACCTGTTTTATTTATTGTTTGTCAATAAACTAGTTCTTGTGAACCTTGCGTCTCCTTCACCTGTGTCAATTTATTTGATATAATTATACAAACTATGCTTTACATGATATAGGGTGAGACCACTATATTGGCTTGTCTGTTATTCATACATAGGTATATGTACTCTTCGAGACTTTTCCAGAGTCTAGTATGACTCTTCCCTGTAGGGAGCAGGAAGCACTAACATGGTCTATGGTTAGTTGAAAAGATGTATGACGGTAACATCTTAGGTCTCTAGGTCTAGTTGGCCGGGAAATACCTTCGGGGAGTACGGCACGTTTTGAGAATCCACAGATACAGTAATGCTCTGGTATACTTCCATCAGGGCGACATGGCTTGAGCCCAAAAAACGGATTTTGAGCGAAGTGAAAAATCTATTTTTGAGTGAGATGGCCATGTCGTCCTAATGGACCCGCCCTTCCCTTTCTTCTAAAGGGCTGTAGGTCCCCTCCTTACATACAGTATATGTAGCACCTCGTGTATCACTGCAAGGAATACAGATGGCGCCGTGAGCGGCGCAATGCACGCTTACGTAACGGGAGAGGAGAGATAGCTTGCGAGCGGCTCTCCTTTCTTCCTTGTTTTCATTTTCTTGCCAATTGACTCCTTCGAAGTGTTAACTCTGTTCGGGGTGCAGATTGCTATATGGCGTGTCAAGAATACGTCCTCTGATATTTCGCTATATCCCTGGTTCTTTTATTAGGGATATTCGCTCCAGGAGTTAGAATTCTGGGTACCTTAAGGTAAATTCTCTGGGAATATCGCCGTAGTTATATATACCCAAGGAAGCTATCCTTTAGGAACTTCCATCAGGACGACTTGGCCATCTCACCCAAAAATTGATTTTTCGCTTCGCTCAAAATCCGTTTATGGAGTACGACAGCGGTGCTAAAATGGCCGCCTCCAGTGATGTCATTGCTCCGCTTAACCCTGGATAGGTACGCTCCTCGGACACCCCTTTAAGGGTGTACTCGGATGCGAACGACCCCGACGCCAAAAAAAATTCTTGAAAAATCAGTTTTTGTAGTAACCTCCTTTTTTCTTTTGCCAAAAAAAACTTCAATGAATGCTTAAAACAACTGTAAAGATAAATACTACTCATCTGCAGAAAAACTATTTATTATAAATATTTTAAAAAATTAAGTAGAAAAAAAAAACCTGACATAAAAATTCATAAAAAAAAAGTTTATACATATATACACAAATCCTTTTAGGAATTGATTCTTGAATGTTTAGGACACATCTTGATGTATTTTGGATGAAGTCAGACCCATGGAGGTGAAGATCTGAAATGAAAAAAAAGGGTAACTTTTTTTGGCCAAAAAAATTTGTCCAAATTTCATGAATTTTTTTGGGTACCCAAATGAAATAGGAAGTGGCTAATTTTTTTAGGGAATAAACATATGTTATCCTAAAATAGAAATATGTAAAAAAATCTTCATTATTTTGTAAATTACATTTATATCAGGGGCCATATCTAAAGGTAATTTTTTGAGTACTTAGAAATTTCGTAAAAAAATACATATATTTAATATATAATATGATATTTATGCAGGTAAAAATATACCAAAATATCACAAATTCTATAGGGAACAAGAATATATATAGATAGGGCAGCTTACGCTTCGGATATGTCCACAAAATGGCCGCCAACCACACTGACTCAGACTCCCTAATCTGCCACTTGAAATGTAGGAAGGGTATGTCAATTTCAAGGTGTTATTTACTAATCTAATTATTATTGGATACGCATAAAAATTGTATGGTGGGTTGCTGGATAATTGTCGATTATTTTACGACTATAAAATTAAAATTCTGACCCAAAAAAATTTTTTTGAAGGAAAATAAAATCGAAAAAAAAAATGTAAAACAATATAATATTTTAGCTAAAAAAATTTGATGATATTCAATAAAAAAAAAAGTAAACAAAATTTTCCGACAAATAAACATCTAGAGGAATCATTACTCTGTGATAGTTCCTTAGTACGTAGTAATTTTGAAAGAATTGGGAAAAAACGAAAAAATGGCAATCACCGGAAAATCGAACACATACCTATATATACGCCATATCTGGCTAAAAAAAAGATAGGCATGGGTAGCCAGATCATCTAGAAACACTTTCCAACACTATAAAAGTATAAGTTTTGCGACACTACTTGCCAATTCCTTACGGTAACATGACTAAGCAAAAAAATGCAAAACAAATAAAAAGGGGCACTCGCGGAAAAATAGCTAACATTCTAATATACGGCATTTCAGAAAAAAAAATTCAGCCACGTGCTAGGCAAACCATCAAGGCACATTTTCCGACAAATAATCATCCAAATGAATAATTACTCTGTGATAGTTCCTTAGTACGTAGTAATTTTGAAAGAAATGGGAAAAAACGAAAAAATGGCAATCACAGGAAAATCGAACACATACCTATATATACGCCATATCTGGCTAAAAAAAGAAGATAGGCATGGGTAGCCAGATCATCTAGAAACACTTTCCAACACTATAAAATTATAAGTTTTGCGACACTACTTGCCAATTCCTTACGGTAACATGACTAAGCAAAAAAATGCAAAACAAATAAAAAGGGGCAATCGTGGAAAAATGGCCATTCTAATATACGGCATTTCAGAAAAAAAAAATTTCAGCCACGTGCTAGGCAAACCATCAAGGCACATTTTCCGACAAATAAACATATAAATGAAATATTACTCTGTGATAGTTCCTTAGTAGGCTACGTAGTAATTTTGAAAGAAATGGGAAAAAACGAAAAAATGGCAATCACAGGAAAATCGAACACATACTTATATATACGCCATATCTGGCTAAAAAAAAATAGGCCTGGGTAGCCAGATCATCTAGAAACACTTTCCAACACTATAAAAATATAAGTTTTGCGACACTACTTGCCAATTCCTTACGGTAACATGACTAAGCAAAAAAATGCAAAACAAATAAAAAGGGGCACTCGCGGAAAAATGCCCAACATTCTAATATACGGCATCTCAGATAAAAAAAAGACATGCACGTGTTAGCCCAACCATCAAGGCACACTTTCTAACACAAACATGAAAAAAAAATCAATAATATACGGCAATTCCTTACTACGTAGTAAATTTTTACAAATATTGAAAAAAAACAGAAATTGGCAACCGCAGTTAAATACCCAATATACCAATAACTACGTCGTATCTGACAAAAACAAAATCACGCATGGGTAGCCAGATCATCTAGACACACTTTCCAACACTAAAAAAGCTAAAGTTTTACGATACTATTTCGCAATATCTTACGGAAAAAATGACTTGGCAAAAAAATGAAAAAAAATGAAAAAGGGACACTCGCGGTAAAATGCCCGACATTCTAATATACGGCATCTCAGATAAAAAAAAAAGACATGCACGTGTTAGCCCAACCATCAAGGCACACTTTCTAACACATAAACATGAAAAAAAAAATGAATAATATACGGCAATTCCTTACTACGTAGTAATTTTTACAAATATTGAAAAAAACAGAAATTGGTAACCGCAGTTAAATACCCAATATACCAATAACTATGTCGTATCTGACAAAAACAAAGTCATGCATGGGTAGCCAGATCATCTAGACACACTTTCCAACACTAAACAAGCAAAAGTTTTACGACCCTATTTGGCAATATCTTACGGAAAAATGACTTGGCAAAAAAATGAAAAAAAATGAAAAAGGGGCACTCGCGGTAAAATGGTCCTCGTGGTGATGAACGACATTTTAACTAAAAAAAAAATCATGCACATGGTAGCCAAACAATCCACCAAGACTTTTCACAACTGATAACCTATACAAGTTGCACCATTCTACGACAATTTCATAATACGTAATAACTTTGATAATTATGCAAACTACCTTAGAAGGGTAAACTCGGTCGCGAACGACCCCGACGCGTCTCAGAAATCGGGGAAGGAGTACAGCTACAGCAATGCACATCTGGACACTACTAGAGCGTGTAGGGGAGACACCTCCTGCAGGTCGATCACCCACAAATTCAGTCACGGGGGTGAGTCACGTGAGAAAAACCTTTTTTTTTTTGACGCTCGGGGTCGCAAACGACCCATCGTACCTATCCAGGGTTAACACACCCAATTTAAGTTAATTTAACTGTGACAAGGGAGTAAAAATTTATACACAGGAAAGATTAAATACTCAACTTTCCCGATGATGAAGATGCTGGAAATTGCAAGGTAATATTCCTTGAAAAACAGTAACAACACCGAGAGCAACGTGGGAGAATACCATGCTTGTATGGCTACGTTTAAAGGAATAGTTCGCCGTAGTAGTATGGGGAAGGGATCCAACAGGTAACCTTGATATCGGCTCCCCTTCAAACTCGCCACTCTTCCCCCTTAAAGCGTAAAATCTATTCGGGGTGAAGAATGCCATACGTCTTATCAAGAAGTATGTCCCCTGATATTATGCGATATCCTTAAAAGTTTTATTGAGGATACTCCTGCTAGGAGTTAGAATTCTGGGAACCTGTGATTAATTCTCTGGGAGTATCACTATAACCAAATATCCCTTAGAATGCTGCCTAAAGGAACCTTCCATCAAGACAACATAGCTGAGTACAAAAAATGCCTTCTTTTGGGCATCCTTCATATTCCCTAAAACTTCTAAATAAATCTCAAATTCCTCACACCACTGTTACCATCGTGTTGCAAAAGAATTTGGTTCAGCTGTAATGCTAAATCATTCAGGATGCTCAATGTCAAAAGGCATTTTGAATTTAACTGGATTAGGTTAGGCTACTGTTCTAAACTCACTTTGTAACTTCCTACCTTTTTTGTATCCTACCCAACTTTAAAATTCACTTTGTTTTCTTGCTTTGTTTGCTTGTGTTTGATGATATTCTTCTGGTCGGCTGCATGGGAAATCTTCATTGGGCTTTTTCTTTTGCTTTTCTTGCTATGATTTTTCTTCTGCTTCTCTATGATCTTTGCATGTATTTGTCATCAGGTCGTTGCCAATTTTACGTTGGTTGAATATCGTCTGGTGATTTCAGCATAATACTCACCTGTAAATAAGTGAATAATTATTAGTAATTATCCAGGGGTATCCCATCTGCGTCGTCAGTTTTTTATTGTTGATATGCTGAATCAAACCCAGGTGTATACGTAACCCTTTAATGTATAATAAGAGGCTACGTTACTCTGTGGCTCTTGGCTTCCAACGACCAACTCCAACTGAGGGTCAAGCATCTCGTATATAATCTCACAAACCAAAAAACTAAAAACAAACATAAGCGCATCGCTCTCAAAATACTAAAATCCTACTGCAGTGCAATATGATGCAATGTTGCACTCAATACACATAACATTTGAGGTAATACAGTACGTTATTACAATAATACATAACATCCATGTTTTTTACAATACTTGTAGGAAGACAGTTCAACGTTTGTTGCTGTGGTACTATCCCATTCTTCTTAGGGACAGTACCAGTGCTACTTTCGTTGTAACAGTTAAACTTGTACCTGTAGTTATTACTGAACTGGTTTCCATGGTTCGGGGAACTCTTGACACTTGGTCGAACGACGGTTGAAACTTCATTCTCGAGTAGGGTTTACGATTGATAATATTATAATATTTACTCAGTGAAGCCGCTTTATTAAGTTTCTTCATCTTTCTCTCTTACGTACGTTTGAATGTGTTCAGGAACTTCTAGTATATAGTGCTTTAGTATTATCAGTTCTTCTAAATTAGCGATTTCCTTTACATTAGCAGCCTCTGTCCATCTCTTAAAACCTTGTCGTATCTTATAAGCGTAATGCAGTAATGTAATTTTTGCGTTCTTTTTTAAACTTCAGATCCTTTCATTATAATATTCAGGGGTCATCTGATACAATTGCAGCTCCCTCCTACTCACTTCTTGATACACCATCCTCTGGTCCTGAGATAAGGAAAAGTCACTGCAGCCCTTCCCAAAGAGCACACTCTACAGTAACACAGACCATTTATCTACTGGCCATTTCATCGTTGCTGCAACCGTTTCAAAATGATGGGAGAACTCATTTAGAGACTCTTCTGTGAATCTTGGAATTAACTTTGGTTTTCTGACACATTAAACACTGGATCATGCTTAGCAGAAGCCATCTCAGATTGGGCACTGGCATTTGACAGTTCCAACCCCTGCTTATACCTCACTTCTTCCATCTCTTTTTCTTTTCGCCTTGCTTCCATTAACCTTGCATATCTTGCCATTTGTCTCTCTTCTTCATGCTTTGCTTCCATTCTTTACGCAAGTCGTCTTTCTTCTCCCTCATCTTCTCGTTTTGCTTTTATTTCTTTCTCTTTCTTTCAGTCTTGCTTCCATTTTTCTCAAATGTCATGCTTCTCCTTTCTCTTCTGCCATCATCTTCAACTTGATAAAATTATTTTCTGCAGCAATTCATCGAATCTCCGCCTGCACATCCCTATCTGCTTTCATACCTCCAGTTTGGGGATCAACTGGTCTCCCCTTAGTTAAAATTTCTTCCTCTGCTTCTAACAGCAGCTCACAAGCATCCACAATATGATCTTTCGACAACTTCCTCTTTCGGGACATGCCCCACTTGTTGAGAAGGTTCCGGTTCTCAGTGGCACCCTTGTCCACAATCTCTTTCACCAAATCTGTTGGGAAGATGTGCTGGCCCCCGATGTTAGAGGAGATCAGTTTCCGGGGTTAGTGTTTCACGACTGCATCGGCGAACACGAACTCTCTACAGGCTCTCCGTGCCTTGATGAAGCTATATAGGTCCTTCAGCAAGGTAGCAAGGTGGGCTTTGGCGTGAACCATGTAGATGCCGGGGACCCGAACATCCCCGGCCATTGCTTCGAGCTGTACTTGAAGTGACAGAGAGGCAGCCAGTCTCTCCTTTGTGTCCTGCTCCCGACGCAAAAGTTGGTCATTCAGCTTGGGGAGATTTTCGTTAAACTGACGTCCAGCTACGTCAGGTTCCAACTTTCCAACCGTGAAGGTAAGTTGGATGTCCTTCCAGCTTTTATTGTCAGGGGGTAAGGCCAGGGAGAGAGGCCTACACTCCTCTAATGTAGGGCAGGGCTTTCCTTCTTCCACCGCCTTCAAGACAACATTCAAGGCCTTTCCCGCAAAGGGAAAGATCATGGTGGGAGGAGCAAGAAAAGACGGATGTCTCTTGTGCAGTGCTGGCATTTTAGAGTTGGTGAAGCCTTTACTCTTGAGGGAGTCAGCCAGTATAGCTTAAACCTTGGAGTGTTCGAACATAATCACTTCCTTAGGCTCAGTCTCCTCCATGGAGACTGGTTCGGACTTGAGCTAGATGTAACAGTCTGGGTAGGCTTCGAAATTAGGGTAGAACTCCACCTCTTCAAGGTGGATGGCACCCAATTTGTCGTTAATAAAGATGCTTCCAGTCATTATCGGCAGGGGTTTGTCACTGAACAGGAAGGAAGATCTTTGTCAGAGATCTCCTTTGGCAGTTTCTTAATGCCTATGAGTTCCTTCTTAAGGTTCTCATGACCTTCGCGGAACTTCTCATTCAGGAATGCCACCAGAGCCTCGATGGTATCCTGGGTACCCGGTACCATGGGTATCGAAGCAGCAGCAGCAGTAGAAGTAGAGGGAACTGGCTCCTCAACCACGATAGAATCCACAGAAGGTGCACGGGCAGTCTCGCCCTCGGAATCAGGGAACACCACCTGATCCTCTTCTTCTTGACCCTCGGCCATGGGGGTCCTTTCAGTATTTTTGGACACATCCGACATTCTCTCCACCTCGTCAATATGACAGCTTTGGAGAGCGGCCGCAACGTCTGGTTCGACCGCTAGTAGAATAACAGGGATCTCATCCTTGTGGATCACGGCATTAGCAGATACCATAGGGAAGAGTAAGGCCCTCATCTTCTCACTAGGGAGATAAGGCCCTGTGGCTTTTTTCCGAAAACCGAGCACCCACTTGGGCTACTGCATTAGTTCCTATTGTGAAGGAAAATGGTCAGGTTAGGTTATGTGGAGATTACAAAGTAATGTTGAATCCACAACTGCATGTAGCTCAACATCTATTACCAAATCCAAAAGACATGTTTGTAACTATGTCAGGATGCAGTGGTTTTCTAAGTTAGATTCAAGACAAGCATTTCAACAGCTTCCCATGGATGAAAGTTCTCAAGATTTATGTACAGTAAATACATCCTTCGGTTTGTTTAGGCCAAAGAGATTACCTTATGGAGTTGCAAGTAGTCCAGCTATATGGAAACAAACTATGGATAAGATTTTTCAAGGAATGCAAGGAGTATTAATTTTTATAGATGATATCTTAATTGCTAGTAAAAACACAAAGAAACATAGAGAAAGATTGCGAACAGTTCTGAAAAAATTTGAAGGAACATAATATTAGAGTAAATAAGAGCAAATATATTTTATAAGTTGATTCAGTGGAATATTTAGGTTTTGTAATTAATGGCAATGGTATTCACAAAACTAAAGAGAAGATTAAAGCTGTACAATCAACAAAAGTACCAGAAAATGTTGAGGAATTATAATCATTTTTAGGTTTATTAACATTTTATGGGAATTTCATTCAGAAGTTGTCTACAATTGCACATCCATTGTATAATTTGTTGAATAAGGGTGTAGAATGGAAGTGGAAAAAAGTGCGTCAAGAATTTTTTTGAAAGAATCAAACAGGAAGTAACTAGATTTACAAGTTACATTAGTATGTGATGCATCAAACATAGGTATAGGTGCAGTATTATATCATGTAATGCCAGATGGAGCAGTAAAACCAATTGCATTCATCTCTAGAGTAATAAACAAGGCAGAAAGGAATTACTCTCAAATAGAAAAATAAGGTTTAGCATTAGTGCATGGAAGTAATAAATTTCATATGTATCTTCATGGTAGGAAATGGCCATGTCGTCCTAATGGAAGTTCCTAAAGGGTAGCTTCCTTGGGTATATATAACTACGGCGATATTCCCAGAGAATTTACCTTAAGGTACCCAAAATTCTAACTCCTGGAGCGAATATCCCTAATAAAAGAACCAGGGATATCGCAAAATATCAGAGGACATATTCTTGACACGCCACATAGCAATCTGCACCCCAAACAGAGTTAACACTTTGAAGGGGTCAATTGGCAAGAAAACGAAAACGAGAAAAAAAGGAGAGCCGCTCGCGAGGTATCTCTCCTCTCCTGTTTCGTAAGCATGCATTGCGCCGCTCACGGCGCCATCTGTATTCCTTGTAGCAATACATGAGGTGCTACAGATACTGTATGTAGGGCTCAAGCCATGTCGTCCTGATGGAAGTATACCAGAGCATTACTGTATCTGTGGATTCTCAAAACGTGCCGTACTCCCTGAAAGTATTTCCCGGCCAACTGGACCTAGAGACCTAAGATGTTACCGTCATACATCTTTTCAACTAACCATAGACCATGTTAGTGCTTCCTGCCCCCTACAGGGAAGAGTCCTACTAGACTCTGGAAAAGTCTCGAAGAGTACATATACCTATGTATGAATAACAGACAAGCCAATATAGTGGTCTCACCTTATATCATGTAAAGCATAGTTTGTAAAGAACCACTGAGTGAATATGAAATATCGACCAGTTCTCCGTTCAATACTGGATTGGACAAAGGTTTATATCCGAGTAGGCGGAAAACTTGCATATACGCCACTGTGACGGCGCCGAGTAAGGTTGTGAACTCAAAGGCAGGTTGGAAACGACTGAGTTATATTATTGTAGAACTCTATCCTTATATACAAAATCTCAAGGCAACAGGACATAACAAGTTCACAAGACAGACAATATTACAGAGGAAAGACCAGACATGAATTTTCATGTTCGTTTTAGTGCGAGGGAAGAGCGAAGATACAAGCATAATATATACAAAAGGAATTATGTACAATTGTGTGAAACACGGTTGGTACATGGCTCCCTCCCTAAAAATGACATACTGTACATGTTAAATAGGGCGCCCTGATCTAGAAAGGCGAACTGTAGGCGGGTCATCTGGCAGAAGATAAGCAGGTTTTAGACGATCAATGGAGACCCAGTCTTCTTTGCCCAGAATGTTTAGGATGAATGCTTTCGGACTGCGTCGGATCACAAGGAAAGGGCCCGTGTTAGGGGGCGTTAGTGGTGGCTTGCTGGTGTCGTTGCGCAGGAAGACATGCGTTGCAGAGTGCAAGTCCGTTGGTGTGTGATGCTTCGCTGGGGGCTTGTAAGTCTGTCGGCACTGAGTAAATTTTCCCACGACGTGACGTATGCGCTGGAGATCGTTGGAGGAGGTTGTAGAAGGAAAAAATTCGGCAGGGACGACCAACGGGTCGCCATACACCATTTCAGCTGCCGAAACGTCGAGGGCATCTTTAGGAGTGGTCCTTAGTCCCAGGAGGACCCAGGGAAGCTGAGTAAACCAGTTGCAATCCTTGCAGTGGGACATCAAAGCTGCTTTGAGGGTGCAATGAAAACGTTCAACCATTCCATTGGCAGCGGGGTTGTAGGCCATATCTGATGTAGGGTGATGCCCAGGAGATTCGCTAATGACGTCCACAATTGAGAGGTGAAAGTGGTTCCCCTGTCAGAAGTAATATGCTCAGGGATACCGAATCTTGAAATCCATCCAGAGAGTAAGGCAGATGTACATGAGGCGGACGTTGCAGTTTCCATGGGAATGGCTTCAGGCCAACAAGTGGAGCGGTCGATGACGGTAAACAGGTAACGATGTCCTTGTGATGTGGGTAGGGGGCCTACAACGTCGACGTGAATGTGTGTGAAACGACGCTGATGTTGAGGAAAGGTGCCCACTCCTGAATCCGTGTGTCGATGTACTTTGAAAGTTTGGCAAGAAGTACAGGCGCGGACCCAATTATTAGCATCCTTAGAAATGCCGTGCCAAATGAACTTTGCCTTCAACAGCTGTGCAGTAGAACGGCACGAGGGATGTGAAAGGCCGTGAATGAAATCAAACACCTGTCGGCGCATGGGAACAGGAATCCAAGGTCGCGGTCTACCAGTACTGACGTCACAGAGGAGGGTGGTGTTGGAGTCTTCAAGGGGAAAGGCTTCCCAACGGAGGGACGTGCAGGATGTCCTACAAGCTTGATAATCTGGATCCTGTCGTTGGGCTTCAGCCAGGGCGTTGTAATCCAATCCCAGTTGAATGGCAGCCAACGTGTTTCTTGACAGGGCATCGGCAACGGGATTCATTTTCCCAGGGACGTATTGGAGGGTGCAATTTTATTCAGCCACGGCGGAGAGATGTTGGCGTTGACGGGCGGACCAGGCGTCAGACTGTCGAGTGAAGGCGTGCACCAGAGGCATGTGGTCTGTGCGAATGACGAAGGGCGTACCTTCTAAGAAATGGCGAAAGTGACGGACAGCCAAGTGCACCGCCAGCAATTTTCGATCGATGGTAGAATAACCCGATTACGCCTTGGACAGTTTTCTGCTGAAGAAGGCCAATGGGCGGGGCGAGCCTTTGACCACCTGCTCGAGTACTGCACCAATAGCGACGTCGCTGGCATCGGTGGAGAGAAGGAGAGGGGCCTGTGGGATAGGAAAAGTGAGAGCTGCAGCAGTTGATAGGGCCTTCTTTGCATTGCAGAAGGCTGCTTATTGAAGGGGACCCCACTTCAGGTCCTTCGGCTTGCCCATAAGGGAGGCGTAGAGGGGAGCAAGAGTGGCGGCAATGGCTGGCAGAAAACGGTGATAATAGTTGATCATGCCCAAAAATTCCTGCAGAGCTTTGACGGTCGAGGGCACGGGGAAGTTCTGAACGGCTGCTACCTTCTCAGGGAAGGGGTGGACACCTTCAGGAGTGATGCGGTGCCCTAAGAACGATACTTCGTTGGCGCCAAAGGTACAGTTGTTGTACCGGACTACAAGGCCGTTTTGTTGCAGGCGGTCGAGCACGATGCGCAGGTGATGGAGGTGTTCCTCTTTTGAGGAGTAGAACACAAGTATGTTGTCCACATAACATACACAGAAAGGGAGGTCCCCTAAGATGCCATCCATGAGACGTTGAAACGTTGCCCCAGCATTACGAAGGCCAAAACAGGAGTAATTGAAGGTGTATGTACCAAACGGAGTGGTGATGGCGGTCTTGGGGATGTCTTCTGGGTTCATAGGCACCTGATAATTCCCCTTCAGGAGGTCGAGCGTAGAGAAAAGCTTCGCTTTGTGCAGGTAGGAGGTCACGTCGGCAATGTTTGGGAGGGGGTAGTGATCCGGTTCTGTTTGCATGTTCAGGCGCCTGTAATCCCCGCACGGAGGGAGCCGTCTTTCTTCAGAACGATGTGTAAGGGTGACGACCATGGGCTGGAGGCCTTTTGGCAAAGGTCCATTTTCTCAATTTCGGCGAACGTCTGTTTGGCGGCTGCCAATCGTTCCAGTGCCAGACGTCTGAATTTTGCGAAGACTGGGGGTCCCATCGTCTTCATATGGTGATAAATACCGTGCTTGGCGGGAACCGTGGGCGTTTGGCGAAGTTCTGGACGGAAAACTTCCGGTACGACGTGAGGAGGTGGGCGTAGGCATCCGTGGGTGCGCTGATGTGGAGAGCGAGGTTAGAGGGGGCGGGTTGAAGAGGTGTCGACAAGTACGAGTCTGCGTTGACCAATCGTCGGTGGCCGACATTGACCAGAAGGTGGAAATGAGAGAGGAAATCCGCACTGAGGATTGGCATTGTGACGTCAGCAACGAGGAACTTCCAATTGAATTTACCTTTTCCGAACGATAATGTGAGGTTCTTGTAACCGTAGGTGGGTATCGCAGATCCGTTGGCAGCTACTAAGCGGACGTCGGCAGATGTAGACAGACTACGTCGTGCCTTGAAGAGTTTCCTTGGCAAAAGAGAACGACAAGCACCCGTGTCTACCAAAAATCGCACGCCCGTTCCTGCATCCTGTAAAAAGAAAAGATTAGAAACATGGGAGGCCCACTCCACATGTGATGATCTACTTACACGTTTTTTGGCCACTGATAATCCTTGGCACATTTCTTTGCGGTTGCCCCGAATCTGAAGTGGTAGTAGCAAAACTGCAGCGGATGGGAGGTAGTAAGTGGCTGTAGAAGTCGTTCGTTGAGGCGCGAGTGATTGGTGGGTGTTGGGCGGCTTTGTCGCCGCTTCGGCACGTCACGGGGTAGGCGTGTATGTCCTACGGCATTCATGTAAGCTTTGGTCGACGTTGAATAGGCATCCTCGTCGTCAGGGGTGGAGGCGTTGATAGAAGTCTTGAAGTGGCTGTCCATAAGGGCGTCGGCTTTGGTCATCAAGTCCTTTATGGGTAAATTATCGACATTGGGTATGGCAGCGCGTACAGGTTCGGGTAAACGGCGTATCTAAAGGGCAAGAAGTAGGTTCACCTCGCGAGGAGAGCCGTCTGCGGCAGGTTGAAGGCGAGCGATACTGGTCATTTCCCTGAGGGCAAGCGAAGCCCTTTGGTCCCCCAAGGGTTGTTGCGAGAGCTGAAAAAGCTTTGCTATACGGGCGGCTGGCGACGGCGAGTACTGCTGCAGAAGGTATGTTTTGAGGGCGTCATACGCTATTGGGGTGTCTCCTTGTTCACAAAGCCAGTCGGATATTTCTGGGAAGGTGTCCTCGGGTATCGCCGCGAGAAAATAATCCGCTCTGGTGGTTGAGCGAGTCACGCCCCTGATACGGAAGTGGACTTCTGCGCGTTGAAACCAAGCAAACGCCTCTGCGGTGGCGAACGGTGAAAGTCTCAATGGGGTGGCTGCAGCGCCAACCGCTGTATTAGAGTCCATCTCCGTCATAGTACCAACGATGGAGGGGCGAGGGAGGTGGGGGTGGAAGGCAGTGGGAGCGAGTCGACTTCCGGGGTCACCAATGTGACGGTGCCGAGTAAGGTTGTGAACTCAAAGGCAGGTTGGAAACGACTGAGTTATATTATTGTAAAACTCTCTCCTTATATACAAAATCTCAAGGCAACAGGACATAAAGAGTTCACAAGACAGACAATAATACAGAGGAAAGACCAGACATGAATTTTCATGTTCGTTTTAGTGCGAGGGAAGAGCGAAGATACGAGCATAATATATACAAAAGCAATTATGTACAATTGTGTGAAACACGGTTGGTACACCATGGAGTCCTCCCGTCAAGGGAAAGCATAAACCAATGCAAAGAATGCTTGCATAAAGGAACAATCTATTAGAATTATCCCTGATAAATATACATAGAACGTAATGCGAAATTATATCAAATAAATTGACACAGGTGAAGGACACGCAAGGTTCACAAGAACTAGTTTATTGACAAACAATAAATAAAACAGGTTAAACAACTATTATATATATATATATATATATATATATATATACATATATATATATATATATATATATATATATATATATATATATATATATATATATATATATATATATATATATATATATATATATATATATATATATATATATATATATATATATATATATATATATATATATATATATATATATATATATATATATATATATATATATATATATATATATATATATATATATATATATATATATATATATATATATATATATATATATAAGAGAAGGATAACCAACAAATAAGCATAAGCATGATAGTAAACAGAAACTTGTTTATCTGAAAGAAAAACATTAGCGCCACTTTTAACATACCGAGGTATCAAAATCATAAAAGTCTGTATTACTAATCAGTTACATTAGCGTTGGAAACACTCGGCACACATGTCTGCACTTATGCTAGGTTCACCTTTGCAAGTGGAACAGTTAATGTGAGCAACCCAGTGCCCTAACACTTAGTTTGTAGAACAGTTCGTAAGTACACACTCACCCCGGAGTTAATCGTCCCAATTAAATCCACTGTTCCTCGCAGAGTTAAACAGCAGGGTTAAGGACACTACCCACTGCTACCACAGACCTCTTTAGTTGCTCCACTTGCTTCTCATAGTGACGAAAGAACACCCTGGAAGACTTCCAGCCAGTGTATGAACGAAGATGTTCAAAATCCATATAATTAAAGAAATTTAAGGATGAGGCAACTTTCCTCGGATCGTGACCAGCGGGTGTACTGTCTGGATCCGCTCTGCGAATAAAATACTGTAGGTGATTTTCGCCCTAAGTTGTTTCAGTGATAAATTTGAGCCTGATTTTTCTCCCCTGAATAGTTGACCACCCCTGAAGTCTGAAGTTCTATGAAGATAGACCTTTAGGCATTCCAATGGATATAGAGATGCATCTTCTTTCAGAGGGCAGATTTTCCAGGGACCCCACCTGTTGGTGGGTAACTCGTTCTTGGCGAGAAACGTAGGATCCGGAAACAGGTTCAGTTCTCCCCCATCCAAGAACTAAACATGACCCTCCTCTCTTGAGAGGGCTACAATTTCACTAACCCTGGCCCCCGACGCGAGTGCAAATAGTAAAATAACTTTTTGGGTCAAATCCTTTAAAGCACACTCCTCGTTGTTCAACAGCGAAGCGATATGAAGAACTTTATCTAAAGATCATGAAATGGGCTTTGGAGGTGCTGATAGTCTAAGCCTAGCACAGGCTTTCGGAATTTTATTAAAAATATCGTTAGAGGTCAACCCTTGACTATGGAGGTGGATGAAGAAAGATAAGCAGAAGTCCGTCGAGATCTTTTGAGGATTCTTCGCCTTGACAAAGGCCACCCATTTCCTCCATGATGACTCATATTGCCTTCCAGTAGATTTGCACTTATATTCCTCTAGGAAGTCTATACTGTCTTTCGAAATAACGAAACGTTTTCTCACCGCTAGGGAGAGAAAATCATGAGCTGCAGGTTCCGGGTTTTCTGTGATGAAGCGCAGACAGTGGACTTCTGAACTCGCTGGGTCAGAACTGGATCTGGTAACGGTAGACACTTCAGCCATAGTTCCAATGCCAGAGGGAACCACGCGCTGTTTGGCCACTTGTGAGCCACTATTGCCGCTACTCCCTTGAAAGATCTCAGTTTGTTGAGGACCCTCAACAGAAGGTTTTGAGGAGGGAACAGGTAAATCCTGGACCATCTGTTCCAGTCGAGGGACATCGCATCCACTGCTTCCGCCAAGTGATCCTTTTAAGGGGACACGTAAAGGGGTTACTTTTTGTTGTCTTTCGTCGCAAAGAGGTCTATCTGCAGTTCTGGGACTTGACTCAAGATGAAGGAGAATGATCCTGCGTCTAGGGACCATTCCGACTCTATCGGGGTGAACCTGGATAGAGCGTCTGCTGTCACATTGCGGACTCCTTGAAGGTGAACTGCCGATAGGTACCACTTCTTCTTTTCCGCCAGTCGAAAGATGGCCGACATCACCTGGTTGAGTGGTGGTGACCTCGATCATTGCCGATTCAAGAATCTCACAATCACCTCGCTGTCCAGCACCAACCTTATGTGGATCGAGCGACGAGGGGAGACTTTCTTCAAGGTAAGGAGTACTGCCATAGCTTCCAGAAAGTTTATGCGAAATGTCTTGAATAGATTGGACCAAGTCCCTTGGGCCTTTTTCCGATGAAAATTACCTCCCCACCCCTCCTTCGAGGCGTCTGTGTGGATAGTCAATGAGGGGGGAGGTGGCTGGAGAAGTACTGACTTCTTTACTTGTCGGACTTGGGACCAAGGCCTCAGAAGCGTACGTAGATGAAGCGGAACTGGTCTTATCAGATCTCTTCGTGCGTTTGATGCATAACTTCTCCAAACTCTGGTTGCATCCTTTAGCTGTGCTCTTAGCACTGGGTCTGTTACTGAAGCAAACTGGAGAGAGCCCAGCACTCTCTCCTGTTCGCGTCTTGATATCCTTTCGGAATCCAGCTATCTCCTTCCTCTTCTTGGCCGGGATGGAGAGTTGGTGTAACACTAGATCCCAGAGGATTCCCAAACACTGGAACTTTTGAGATGGGGAAAGTCGAGACTTTTTTCTGTTGATCTTGAAGCCTAGATACTCTAGGAACTGGATCACCTGTAGGAAAGCTTGCAAACATTCTGTCTTGGATGCTGCCCACACTAGCCAGTCGTCCAGGTAGGCTACCACCTGGATTCCCTTTAGGCGTAATTGTTTGAGAGCTACGCTCGCAAGCTTCGTGAAGATCCTTGGGGCTATGTTTAGCCCGAATGGCATGGCTCTGAAGGCGTAGAGTCTTCGATGTAGCTTGAACCCTAGGTAGGGGGAGAGTTGACGATTGATTGGAAAGTGCCAATAGGCGTCCGACAAATCTATGAAGACGGTAAATGCCCTCTTGGGCAGTGAGATCCTTATGTGTTGCAGTGTTAGCATCTTGAACATGCAGTTCATAATGAACTTGTTGAGTGGCGACAAGTCCAGAATGACTCTAAGTTTTTCTGAGTCCTTCTTGGGAACACAAAACAGCCTCCCTTGGAATTTGATGGACTTTACCCTTCGGATTACCCTTTTCTCCAACAGTTCTTGAATGTACTCCTCCAGAACGGGGGTGGATTGTTGGAAAAATCGAGGGCACGGGGGTGGAGTGCTGTACCAGCTTCAACCCAGACCATTTTTGAGTAGGCTGTGGGCCCAGGGATCGAAGGTCCACCGATCCAGAAAATTCTGAAGTCTCCCTACTACCGGTATCATCTCACTTTGACTGCTGTTGCCCTGAGGCCTTGCCTCCTTGACCGCAACCACCCTTGAATCCCCTCCCCTTTGAGGGGCATCTAGACGAACCTCTGGCTGCTCCTCTAGGCTTCGCTCAAAAGGTAATTGACTGCCCTTCAAACGCTGGGTTAAATGCCGGAGACTGCGTCGACACGGCTTGGGGTACCCACTGGTACATGGTCGGGGTTTGTGCCACCATCTGGGGCACTGTAGGCATAAGAAATTGCTGTTGCTGCTGCTGTCTGAATGGCTTGGCTGGCCGAGAGGGTAGCCTGGTCTTCTTAGTCTTCCTCTTTGTTTGGGAATCCTCATCCGGGGAAGACTTTCTCTTGAAGGATAGGCCCCACTTCTGGAGAAGGTTTCTATTCTCCGAGGCGGCCTTATCTACAACCTCCGTGACTGCTTCACTAGGGAAGAGGTCTTTGCCCCAAATGTTGGAGGAGATTAGCTTCCTTGGTTCGTGCCTCACCGCAGCCAAGGCGAACACGAACTCCCTACAAGCCCTCCTAGCTTTGACGAAGCTATAAAGGTCCTTCGTCATTGTGACTAGGTGTGTCTTAGCCACCACCATGAACATCTCATGGACCTTGGGGTCACTTGCCATTGTCTCCAGAGTCGTTTGATGAGACATTGATGCAGCAAGTCTTTCTTTTGTCTCAAGCTCCCTTTGCAAAAGAAAGTCAGACAGCTTGGGGAGGTTCTTACCGAACTGACGTCCGGCAATATCAGCCTCCTACTTCCCGACTGAGAAGGTAAGATGGACGCCTTCCAGTCCTTGTGGTCCATGGGTAGGGCCAAAGACAGAGGTTTACAATCCTCCAAGGAAGGGGGGCATGGCTTACCTGCCTCGACTGCTTTTAGCACAGCCGTAAACCCTTTCTGCATAAAGGGGAAGGCTCTAGAAGGAGAGGACAAGAAGGAAGGGTGCTTCATTCTCAAAGCAGGTACCTTCAAGTTTGAGAAGCCCCTCTCTTTCATCGAGCTTGACAATAAAGCTTGAGCCTTAGCGCTGTCCAAAACTATGACCTCCTTCGGCTCTGTTTCTTCCTTTGAGGCTGGTTCCTTCCTTAGACGGACATAACAGTCCGGATACGACTCCTTGCTGGGCCAGAATTCCACCTCCTCAAGTGGGACTAAGCCCAACTTCTCCAAAATGACAATTTTTCCCGTCGTCATAGGCATGTGCTCAGCATACTTCCAAGGGTTAACATCTGAGCACAAGGGAAGGTCTTTCACGCTGAGCTTCTTCTGGGGCCCACGTGATGCTGCAAGTCTCCGCATCTCCAGCTCCATTGCAGCCGCCTTCTCATTATTCTCCCTCTGCATCTATTGGATCATTCCAACGATGGAGGAAAGGGTCTTTCCCAGCTCCTCTGGGAGAGAGGACGATGTTGAGGGAATAGATTCAGGTGCCTGAACCGGAGTAGCCGACACCTCGTCGACCTCTTCCTCTTCATTGTCTGGAGCCCGCTCTTCATCCTGGTCTTCTGCCAGAAGGTCATCTTCCAAACGCTCAGACACCTCCGACATCCTATCGTCCAATTGGATGTCCTGCAGGGCGTCCGCGACTTCAGAATCCACAGGGATCTGAACTATTGGTATCTCCACTTGAGGCTGGGGAATCACTGCATCAGCTGACGCCCTAGGGAAAAGGTAAGCCCTCATCTTCTCACTTGGAAGATAGGGCCCAGAAGTGTTCTTCTGAAAGCCTCTTACCCAGGTACGAAGCTTCTCCCTTGCTGCGTCCCTTGACTCCGCCGTCTTAGGGGAATCAAAAGCCTCAGTAATCAGGTTTGTGCACACGGTACATACCTGCGGGTTCCAATACCGGAGATCACCTTTGGAGACTGCGCATGCTGCGTGCCTCCTACACAACTCATGTCCGCAGAAGTTCTTGCTGCGGACATTGCAGAAAACGCTTCCACACTTCGGATGGTCCTCCTGTAAAGAGAAGAAAATTCCATGAGTATCAAGTGAACTACGTATCACTGGATATACATAGCTTAGCAAAACTAAACTAGAAAGGAAAGACACACAATTGTATTTCCCGCACAGTCAATTGTTGCAACCTTCCAGATAATAAAATAGTATGGTTAATCTATTCTAGAGCAACCAATGAATAATTTCCAGAGGAAACAGGTGTAGCTCACACCCAAAAAATGATTTTACAATGCTGGATAGTAGACAAGAAAGAACTCACTTTCTTTATCTGTAAGGTTACAGCAAAGGGTTGTGCGAGACAACACAAAAGTGTTAGAAAAACTTAGTGTTGTAACAAATACTATACTATAGTTTTCTCCCTACAGTATATACTATACTGAAAAATACTGGCTACAGTATAGAAGGTAATGTGCCGGCCGGCGAAGTATACTACTTATGAACTATAAGACGGAAGAACGCTGGTTCAAATGCGTGTCATTGCCGGCCGGCAACTACACAAGATAGCACCCGGCTGCCGGCCACTAATCCTAGCGGCCAGCAGACAAAGGTGTGATATACAGCCGGCCGGCAAAGGTATACAACCAATGCCGGCCGGCAGCAAAAGAACCAGAGAACTCCGACTGCCCGGCTGCCGGCCACTCAAGCCGGCAGCCGGGCTAGGGTACAAAACTAGAAGAAAAACAGAATGGATGCCGGGATAAGAGACTGTACTACATCATAACCTGACAACCCGAAAGAGTGAACATAAGGAAGGGGAGAATATAACTTCAGGCTTCCTGACCAATGCCATCTGGCTCTACAGACAAACATGGATGAGAGACCAAGGGAGGTCCGGGCAGCACTCAAAGCAGAAGACCCTTGCCGGCCGGCAAGGGACTGAGTCAACCCCACATCCTAACCTATGCTAGGCACAGATGTAGAATGACAAACAGGAATGCAATGGCTAGGCCATTACAAAGGAAATAGGGGGAAAGGGAGAAGAGGGTCCTGGCAACCTTGCTCTAGTAATGAATCACCCGCAGCCAAGAAAACTCATCTTAGCCTAGGGGAGATCAGAGGAGGGAGGCCAGCAATACTTGCCAACTCCCTCGGAACCAAAACAAGGAAGGCGTTGCTATTAACAGAAAAGAGGATCTCATCCTCCACACCGAGAACAACAACACTGGACTAGTCTGCTAGATCACAAGAAGAAGGAATCATCTCGTACAGAAACCTTCGAAAGTGAACTAAGGAGGCTAAGCCTCCTATTTCTGTTGTCAGTCTAGCAAGGGAATCTCAACCACAAGCTAGACATAAACAGACTCAGACTAAGAACTCTGATGTCCCCCCCCCTTAAGCCAGACTTACTGGAAACAGGAAGGAACAGAAACACCCTAATATAGTTGTATCTAAAGTCAATTCAGATAAACCACTAGAGTTAAGCCCAAGACTTAAACAGAGGGAAAGGGATTGCACACCTTCTCCGAAGAGAAGAGAGCAACCGGGGAGTGTGAGAAAGTATACTAAGGCCCCATAGACAACTAGCCTAGGCGCAAAGAGAATCGATTACCTAAATCACCGAAACTCACTCGTATACTATCTTGGAAGAAAATCAACATAATCTTAAATGTATAAAACTGCCTAAAGCTTCAATAAAATTTTAAAACACTCGGAAATCTGAATATCATGCAGTGAAGTACTAGGGCCAAACGACTAGGCTACAAGGTCTAGCGTAGGACAGAATCGGCAAATCCTTCGGCAAAACAAAAATACTAAAAGCCTCATATAAAGAAATCCTATGTAACGCTAAACAGCTAAAATTATTAAAGCAAAACAGCCAGGAACGTCGCTCTGGCTAACTAAATAACTCATACCTAGCGAGCCACAGCGTCCAGGACGCCTCCGGTAGGCAACAGCTCTTGTAACAATGATATCACTATCAAATCACTTTTAAAATTACCAAGAGCTTACATTTATACATAAAAGAAATAATACTCAACTTATCAGAAGCAGAAGAAGTTGGAGAAAGCATTATTAGTTGAAATAATCCAAGAATTGCGAGAAACACAGGGAAAAAACACCGAGTTGTTGAGCTACGCAAAAAGGAATGCAGATGGCGCCGTGAGCGGCGCAATGCACGCTTACGAATTGGGAGAGGAGAGATACTTCGCGAGCGGCTCTCCTTTCTTTCTCGTTTTCGTTTTCTTGCCAATTGACCCCTTCGAAGTGTTAACTCTGTTCGGGGTGCAGATTGCTATGTGGCGTGTCAAGAATACGTCATCTGATATTTCGCGATATCCCTGGTTCTTTTATTAGGGATATTCGCTCCAGGAGTTAGAATTCTGGGTACCTTAAGGTAAATTCTCTGGGAATATCGCCGTAGTTATATATACCCAAGGAAGCTACCCTTTAGGAACTTCCATCAGGATGACATGGCTTGAGCCCAAAAAAGTTCACACTTGTTACAGATCATAAACCTTTATTAGCAATATTGGGTCCAAAGGCAAGTTTACCTACGTAGGTAGCTGCAAGACTACAACGTTGGGCAATTACGTTAGCCGCGTACCACTATGATATGGAATACCGTCCAACATCAAAGATGGGTAATGCAGATGCTTTATCTAGATTACCAGTAGACAAAGCTCCAAAAGAGTATGATGACAGTATTCTGTTAATTTCAGTATATGATGTACCCATTACAGCAAAGGATGTAGCACACAGTACCAAGAGAGACCCAGTACTTAGTAGGGTTTCAGAGAGTTTAATGACAAGTAGGGACTTATGTGGAAAAGCGGAAAATTGTAAACCCTATAAGGATATATGGTATGAACTGACTATAACACAAGGAATAGTGATGAGAGGATCAAGGGTAGTTATCCCTAATTCACTGGGGAATAAGGTTTCGTCTGAAGTACATACTGATCACCAAGGTATTGTAAGATCAAAGTCAATTGCAAGAACTTTTGTATGGTGGTCAGGTGTAGATAAAGATGTTGAATCTTATACAATGAATTGTATGAATTGTGTTATGCAACAGAACAATCATCATTTTGCTACAATGCACCCATGTGAGTTACCCGGGTATCCATGGCAAAAAGTGCATATAGTTTTTGCAGGTCCTTTTTTTAATTATTTGTTTTTGATAGTAGTAGATGCTTACAGTAAGTCATTCCTATGAAAACAACAACGTCTTATGCCACAATAAAAAAGGTAAGACCTATTTTTTCGACACATGGTATTAACGAAAGAATTGTTACAGGTAATGGTCCGCAATTGACCTTGCAAGAGTTTAAAGAATTTTGTAATGTCGATGGTATAAAACATACATTTTCAGCAACATTTCATCCCTCTACCAATGGAGAGGCTGAAAGGTTTGTTCAAACATTTAAACACAATATGAAGTGTAGAAAAGCAAATTCGGGTAACATATTTTTACATGTATCAAAGTTTTTATTGTCTTTTAGAACAACACCGAACAGCACAACAGGCGTCACACCATCATATTGGTTGATGGGGGAGGAGGATAAGGTGCAAGTTAGATTTATTGTATCTAAATTTGCATAACGATTTGAAAAAAAGGGTATAAAAGAGGAGAAAATCTTTCAAAAGTAAGACATCCTTTACCTTCATCTGATGTCATGGTAAGATCGTATAACACTCCAGAGAAGTGGGTACCAGGAGAGATTGTAAGAGAGATAGCAAATTTACATTATGAAGTTCAAGTTAGTGGAAATATTGTAAAACGTCATGTTGATCAATTACAGCCATTAAACAGAAGTACTGCAGAGCATGTGATTGTTAGAGATGGAAAACTTTCAGAAGTAGTTAGATCAAATGAGTCAAATATTAACCAAGATGCTCCAACATCAGGTGTAGATACAAAATCAATTCATATACCAGTACAAGATGGGGTTACAGTGCTTCCTAATATGATTAATAGAGAAAAGCCCCCTTAGAGATTAGATTTATAAAGATTTTTACAATGTCTAGTTAAGGGGGACGACACTGTTATGTATTATTGTAATAATGTATTGTATTATCGCAAATAATACGTGTATTGAGCGCAACATTGTATCATATTGCATTCATAAAACATATTAGACATTGTACAGTACATAACTGATATGATATATTTTGATATTAAGGTTCAAGCAATTATTAATTACCTCACATATAGGATGTGATTCTTTTCACTTTTGTACTGCAGTAAGATTTAAGTCTTTTGAGAGCGATGCTCTTAAGGTTGTTCTGATATTTTGGTTTGTGAGATTGTTTACGAGATGCTCGACGCTTATTTGGGAGTTGGTTGTCGTGAGCCTAGAGCCAAGAGTAATGTAGCCTCTTATTATACATTAAAGGGTTACATATACACCTGCACTTGATTCAACATATAAACAATAAAAAACGGACGACACAGATGGGATACTCCTGGATAATTATTAATAGTTATTCACTCATTTACAGGTGAGTAATATGATGAAAACACCAGACGATATTCAACCAACATAAAAGTGCCTTTTTGTAATTAAACTATATTAAATTTTCTTTCCAAAAATATATCTAAACAATACAAAATCCTATCAAGACTGCTATTCAAATCCTTAAGCAAAACTCGGCCCTGTTATAATAAATATTCAAAACAGACCCTCTCGATAGCAAGGGACTGGGCACCTAAAATATATTATACGATTATGGCTCCCTAGTCTTGGTAAATCATACTATGGATTGTGAATGGGAACCAAACATATAATATGATATATTTTATAAACTTTTACGCTTCAAAATATTATTACATGAATTCTGACACAGTTATATAACTTCCAGACAGCAATTCATAAAACACTGAATATCTAAAAGGTCTCTCAAGTATACACAAAACTAAATTGGTTAATTACCAATAAGAATTATTTATAACTTACTTTTGGTTCTAACAGAATAAGAGCGAATATGATTCTGATCAATCGTAATTGGAATAATACACTCTTTAGAAAAATATGTATAATTTATAAAAATTACAACACTTTGAAAATAATTCACATAAAGACAAAATTAAATTACTCTAAAAATTAAGACTGAACAAATCTTAGATTAGGAAAAAACTATTATATCTGAATAAACCCTAGGCTAAACAAAGAAATAACGCTTATGAAAATTATAGTCACTTGTTTCACCTAAAATTAAATCTGAATACAATATCTAACGTTGACACTTAATGGAAATAGACTAGATCCCCACACAAATACCTAAGGTTCCTACATGGCCAGTTACTGAAACTCTACACAATGTCAACACTCACCCTAAAACAATGATTTAAAAAACACCGTTTTCTCTTACTTATTTTTTTAACGCACAATTTGCTTTGGGGCACAGAGTTACTTAAGAGACGACACACTATAGGTACTGAACACTATTAAAACAATACTATGAGTTGCGTACGAGAGGGAGAGAGGTGAGAGACGATATCATGGGGACTGTCCGCCATGCCAAGATATTTTTTTATTATTCAAAATACACAATTTCAATATATGTTTTAAACATATATGATACCTTTATCATAGAAAAAATTTGAGGCATTTGATCAAAAACTTTTTGATATATTAGCAATATTTTTTACCAAAAAAAAATGAGTACATTTTTCTCCACTAATATAACACCAATTGTTTTGAAAATCATACTATCAAAACTTCTCCATAGATTGAGTAATTTTGCGGGACGGATTATTCATTTTCATTTTCATTTTTTTCAATGAATTGTTTTCTTAATATTCTTTGTCTACACGTAAAATATTCATGAAAAAAAGAGAAAAAAGGAGATCAAAATTCTGGTACAAGTAATAGTGGGATTTTTATGCCTTTTTTCACTGATAACTTTCTCTCTAAAATCGAACAGTAATTAAGTATGAAGAAGTACGCTCTTGAGTTTTGGGCTCCCAAATATTTGCAACAGAATCTCGCTTCTTTTCTTAGAAATGAATATAACATTATTGTGATAACCTTATTTTTGTATTTTTCCTACATAAACGCACCGTAAATGAGGTATTCTTATTACACTTGGCATAAGAGTGTCATGAGTTGCCAACGGCCTCTCATTGTTACCAAAGTTTAGTTAAAATATCTCAGCTTTGTACTCTGATTCATGTTTCCATATCTTCTTTGTTCTATCTCTGACCTTAGGTAACATTGGCCTTGCTATAAAGTTCCCTTGGACTTTGTGTAAACATAATATACATACGATCTGAAAGTAAACAAACACATGCATTATAACTTCTATATGTCTTTGGAAACTCTGGTTGCTGTTCTCGTAGCTCGTTGTTTTTTTTTCAGCTACCCTCTACCAATGCGTTCCATTTATTGCAGACATACGAGATTTCTAAACATAATTGATATAATCGTTATGCATCTATGAAAAATAAACACAAAGAAAATTCAGTCAAACTCAAGTCATGCACACGAGACAGTAAGGATGACATCATCATTAAAAGACAGCTATATCTTCATTATCTGTAAAAATAATTGGCTGAAACTTCTGGATAGCATGTATCATATGATTCTGTATACATAGAAGCAAAAAAAAAGATTTTCGATTTCTTAAAGTGGATATGTCAAAACACCATGGAGGACAGTTCCCTTAAGGCTCTATTTCTCCATTTGTCTATGTAAACCAGGTGTTGCCTTTTATGTAAAACCTAACTGGTTCCAGATAATTCCTACCAAACTGGGAAGCAGGGGGTTGGGGGAATTCTGGCGAAAAGCGTCACAGTTACCAAATATCCCTCTCTCGAACGTTACTCGCACCACGCCAGAAGTTTTTTTTTTCATTCAGCTAGGTCTGCCCACCCTTTGTGCCAAAATAAAAAAAAGATAACATCCTATTACAAGGTTCTTTGCGAAATTTTTAAAGCACTTGGTGCAAAATTTTCCAAAGAACATGTTACAGTCCCTTCTTCCTTAAACATGGTGCAATGCCTCATAAAAATATAAAAGGCCATTACATAAACCCTTGTTCATATGGTGTATGATCAAATAACACCCTCAAACATATTATGTAAGACTTTTTAACAAAACATGCGTGAACTAAAATGTTAATTTTAAAAAAATGTAAATTTACATATGCTAACCTGGATAATGAATACAATGAAATTAACTACGAATGTTAATTTATGTAACATACTTACATCTCCATGAGAGGACCCCAGTTTATGGGCTGGCTATTTATCTCTTCAATGCAAAAATGAAATATCTATCTATCTATCTATCTATCTACCTATATATATATATATATATATATATATATATATATATATATATATATATATATATATATATATATATATGTACATATATATATATATATATATATATATATATATATATATATATATATATATATATATATATATATATATATATATATATATATATATATATATATATATATATATATGATAATTAATAAAAAAATTGTATTTACTCCACACTAGACCAGCTTTGTTAGAGTACACTCGGGCATACTATTCTAATTTATTCCTCTTTTTCTTGTTTTTTTTTTAAGTTTTCATAGTTTATATATGAAATATTTATCTTAATGTTGTTACTGTTTTTATAATATTTCATATTGATTGTTCGTTACTTTTTTTGTTGTTTCCTTATTTCATTTCCTCACCGGGATATTTTCCCTGTCGGAGCCCTCCGGCTTATGGCATTCTGTTTTTCCAACTACATTTGTAGTTGGACAGGTAATGATAATGATGATAATGCTGAAGTAAGAGAACAGATGTACCATGAGTTTCCATCCATGAGGCCTTGAAAAGTGGTCCCAGCAATACGAACGCAAAAATATGAGTAATTGAAGGTGTAGGTACTAAATAGATGGTTGTGGTTGTCTTCATGATGTCTTCAGTGTTCTTTGGCACCTGATAATGGCCCTTCAAGAAGTCAAGCATGGAAATAATATTTTGCCTAATGCTAGTTGGAAGTAACGTCATCGAAGTTTGAGATTGTTTAGTGATCCTGTTCTGTGTGCATGGGAGTAGGGAGCCATGTTTCTTCAGAAAGATGTGTAAAGGAGACGAAAATGGGTTTAAGGCTTCTAGCAAAGGCCCATTTCTTACATTTCGGAGAACCCTTGTTTAGCATTTATGAAATGGTCCAGTACCAGACGTTTGAATCTGTCCAAGACTGGTGTCCCCATCCTCTTGGTATGGAGATAAATATCGTACTTGGCAGGAACCATGGGTGTTTGGCGAAGTTCAGGACTGAAAACTTCCAAGTGCAACATGAGGAGGTGGGTTTGGGCATTTCTGGGTGTGCTGATGAAGACTTCGATGTATGAAGGCTAGTTGAACAGGTGTCGACAAGTAAGAACAAGGAAATCAGCACCAAGTAGCGTCTGTTAGATTTATCTCTAACTGGCATCAAATTAGGGGTAAGTCTTTATTTATCAACTTACCTGCACTGTAAAACGTTGCAATCAACAGCTGAAGTTTTCATTCGAACTTAAAAGTTCACTCTTTAATAGAAGGAACACTCGTTCCAAGGATTGCGGCCGTCTTCAGGGTATAACAATTTGAGCTCAACTGACTCTTCCAGTCTGATTCAACTTGAAAACGACTCCCGTTTTCTTTCCTTAGTTCGAATGCTCTCGAACAATCGTTGAAAAATAAAGACGGGAAATCAAAACTGTTTCCTTATAAGGAATATATCTAACATTTAATTAGTTAATTCAATTAGAATATAAAAAGGGAAAGTTAAACATTTAAATTTAATATTAACAAAAGGCAATCATTCAGTTTACTTATCGTCCATGTCCGAACACCAAAACAAAACAGAAAAGTAAGAATGACCTAACTATTCAATTCGACTATTTCCCATGAATGTAATTACAAGTCTCCAATCAACTATTTCTAAATCTTCCACAAACAACAAAAAGAAAAGTGGTTACACAAAGAACCATTTTGACAGATCAACTCTACAACCAAGAACACTTACAAAACGAAAAAGACATTATTTAAAATCTACCCTGCCGAGCTAAGTTTCTTATCAAGTTTCTGGAGGCAAGAGCAGTACCGCAGGTAGGCCTGGTAGATACTTCATCCGGCGAAGCTGTTCCAGTGTCAAGTATTTCATCTGTCTCATAATTACCAGCATTGTCCTCTTGTTCAATTTGAACATGTAAATTAGGATCGTTATGCTCAGAATATAATTTTAAACGTATTAAAAAACTAACATTAATTACGCTTTCAGTTTTATCAGGCTTAACAATACGAACATTACGAAGAACCCCTTCGTCGTCACTGAATGTTTCAATAATTCTAACTAGGGGCCAATAAGTTCTAGATCTTGAAGGCTATTTAAAAAGAGCAATTTCCCCTTTTTCCCACTTTCTTGTAAGCTGAAAGGAAGATCTGTCCTTTTTTTTAAACTTAATAGATATTCAGAAAGCCACTTTTCCTTAAAGCTTTCGTAAAGTCCATCCCTAGTTTCCAAAGTATGAGCAAGGAGAGAAGAATACTCATCCTCCTCACCATACTCCCACTCAGGTACCTATTCAGAATCACCGAACATTAAAGAAGGAATGAATCTGCCAACCAAGAAATGATTTGGAAAAATTATATCTAGCTCATTCTCACAAGATCTATAGGTTAAAGGCCTATTGTTTAAAATTTTCTGAATGTCAGAGAGGAAAGTGAAAAATTCAGAGAATGAAGAAGTATATCTGCCGAGAGTTTTGAAAAGGCAATGCTTCACTGTTTTAATTAACCTTTCCCAAACAGCACCATACCACGCTGCGTACACAGGGATAGTCATATGTGAAATTGACGCGCCCCTAAACTTCTCAAACTCAGAAGAAGTAAGTAACTGTTCAATTATATTACCAGCCTGTAAGAAGGATTTAGCATTGTCAGAATAAACAGCTACAGGAACACCAAACCTATTAGAAAACCTAATGAAAGCCAATATAAATTCTGATGTTGACATAAACTGGACAACTTCCAAATGTATAGCTCTTGTATTAAAACAAGTGAAAATAAGAATGTACGCTTTAAGTTTTTCTCCATTTTTCTCCTTCAACCATAAATAGCCTGTATAATCTACACCAGTATGAGCAAAAGGCACACTCAAATTAACCCTGGAAGAAGGAAGCGAAGAAGGAGAAGGGTACTTCACTGTGCTAGCATTATAACGCTTGCATACAATACAATCCTTCAGGAAAGACAAAACTGCTTGCCTGGCCTTTACAATCCACAAACCATGCATGCGCATAAATTTAAGAGTGGATTGCAAACCCATATGCATAGACTTACAATGGGCGTAATGAATCAACAACCAAGTCAAATGATGCTTCTTGTCAACAAGAATAGGATTGACCATATCAAATTTTAAAGTAATATTCTTGTCAATCCGACCTTTAGTTCGCATTATACCATTCACGTCCAAAAACAAATTGAACTGCCTAACTAAAGGTGGAACTTCCACTGAAGAATCTCAACTCTTCAGATAAGATAATTCAAGAGGAAAAGCTTCCTCTTGCATCAACCTTAGAAGGTAATTAGAAGCTGCCTCAGTAGGGTCAGCGTGAATTTTCACAAACTTATGTACAACAGTAAATACCTTAGAAACTACACTAATAAGTCAAGAAAAACTAGAAAAATTACTAATATTTACAAGAGGTTCCTTTTTAGAAACATTACAGGAGAAATTAAGTCACCCTTCATATTATCAGGAATACAACCCAAAAGACCCTTAGGCCACTCGTCAGGAGAATTCAACCAAGAAGGCCCTTTGATCCAAAGACTGAAATTTTCAAGAAAGTGCTTACTAGTACAAGGTTTAGTTATTAAATCAGCCTGATTGGTAGATGAAGGAATATAAGCTAATGAAACTCTACAAAATCTATCATAAATCCTATCTAACAGACTAGAAATTTCCTTCAACCTATTATTTACAAATGTGTTTCTCTTAGGAGCCCTATTAGTTAGAATCCAACTAAGAACTACTTGGATATCTATAAAAAGAGTTATGCTTCAAATTTCTGAACAATTTAATAGATTACTTTCAAAAATGGTGTCAAAACACTTCAAAGCTAATTGAGCAGCCAAAAGTTCTAAAGTAGGGAGAGTCTTCTCCTTAATAGGGCTAACCTTGGTTTTAGCAAATATCAGGGAACTATGATCACCTTGCACAGCATACATAGCACAACCATAAGCTTCCTTAGAAGCATCCGCAAACAAAAACAGCTTAACAGGAGCATCAGTTTTATAAGTTTGTCTAGAAAAGGAAGTCTGACTAACTTCACTGTAAGAATTACAAAATTTACTCCATAGTTTAGAAATTTCAGCACTAGCTGTTTAATCCCAGTTCGTAACTTGCTGGCACAACTTACGAATAATAAGATTGCCTTGCAGCATTATAGGTGCAAATATTCCAATAGGATCAAAGACGGATGACAAAGCTGACAAAATCTGACGCTTTGAGGAAGTACCCTTGTTCAATTGCTTAACCTTTAATTGTAAGGTATCCTGGTCAGAGTCATAAATATATCCTAAAATCTTCATTTCAGAAGAAGCTACCTTTTCATCTTCATCAAGAGTAGACAACAAAGCAGGAATGTTAGAACCCCACTCCCGCAAAGGCAACCCCCCTGAATTCATAATTTTCTTGATAGAATTGATAATAAATGGCATCTGGGCTCCCTGATTAGAAGAGAGCACTAAGTTATCCATATAAAACATTTCTCTAATCAGAGAAGCTACTTCATTCCCTCTATAGCTAGACAAATGATGTTGAATAATATAATTCAATATAAAGGGAGAACTTACAAATCCAAAAATTATAGTATTATATCTATAAGCAACAAACTTCCCATTTATCTTTCTAAGGAAACAAAATCTATTTCGATCTGCCTCTAAAGATATCCTAACTTGGAGAAAAGCCTTGACTATATCAACTACAACTACACAATCATTATTCCTGAAATACAAAACCAAAGACAAGTTTTTCATCAAATTAATACCAGGGAACGAAGCTTCGTTTAATGAAGGAGCTTTTCCCACCTTTAAACTACAATTAAATACAGGACGGATTTTAGTAGTGACATTTTCATCATTTCTGATGACAGGACGATGGGGAATGAATATTTGGCCTGCAGCTCTATTTTTAACATGCTCAATAATGCCAAGCTCCTCTACTGTCTATCAAAAACTTCCTCATAATTAGAGGATATATTCTAATCTTCTAATTTAGAATAAATCCGTTCAGCAACTGCCAAAGAAATCTTTAAATTGTTTGGGACTTTTTCAATTAAATCCTTTTTCCATGGTAACTGGACGTGATAATGTCCTTCATGAAAAGAAATTGATTTAGCAAATTCAGTAACTTGTTGGTCTTCATAAGGAAGGGAATTTTCATCTTTAATCCCAATCGATTCTAGATTATAGAAATTGTCGAGTCCATACTCTACACAAGATTTAGGAAAGATATCATTCAATGGATCGAACTTATAGCCTACTGGATTGACTGCAAAATTCACTAATAGCTTCTGTTTTCCAAGTTACTTAGGAGGAACAAATTCCAGAAGTCTATTATCCTCAGGCTTAGAAGTCTGTTTACTCTCCAAATTAAGGGAAGAATTATAAAAAACTCCAGATTCTCTGTTACATTCAGGCACATATTTAATTTACTTATTAGGAATAAACCTAACAGATTTAGCCTTATCATTACCTCTTGGTTTATTTTCCAAGATTTTATTACTATCAATTTTAGGACAAGACTCTACCTTTCTTACAGGTTTACAAGGTTCATAAGAATCAATTCTCTTATAAAAAAAGCTTCCTTTGTGAAGGATGAACAAAATTGACTACTGTACCAAATGGAATAACCCCATTGGACAACTTAATTACTCTAACCTTAATATTAAACAACTCTACAGAGTCTAAACCTAGCTGATTAGATTCCTGAAGGATACTTCCCTAGGATACCTAATATATTTACAATTTTAGAATTCCTCCCTGGGTAATTATTACATACAGAATAACCAGCAGATTCCATATTTTTAACTACAGAAGGCAACATAGGAATTTGTATGGAAAGATTAAAATTTTACAATGCAAAAAACAGACAACTAGTCTTTTTCCCACAAGGCATTGTTAAATCAGCTACCAAGTGAAATCCATCACTAACTCTAGCCGGCAACTCAAAGAAGAAACTAACCTAGATAAAGGAGCACCACAATAATCTCCTAATCTGCTATCAACAATTTGTTTACTAATAACACTAAACTGGGCTCCAGTGTCTAATAGAAAACAACATTTAAAAGATTTCCTACCTCTACCAATTTTAACGGTAATAAAGGGAACAAATATCTCAGACCCTGATTGACAACTTAATAATTTTTTACCAAGATCCTTACTAGCATGAAGGCACATTGCTGCATGATGTTCAGATTTATTTCAAGAAAAACATTTATAAGGTAACAATGATTTATTTCCCGGACATTCCGAGGCCCCATGCCTATCACTCAAGCATTTAATACATAAAGTTAATTCTTCAGCTCTACTCTTCCTAGATTGCAAAGTATCAAACCTAGTACATCTAGAAGAATTATGACCAATTTCTTTACAAAATTTACACCTACCAGAAAATAAAGGTTTTTTGGAAAATTGCAATTTATTAGAGTCATTACTAGCAGATGATCTATTACCAAACTTAGATTGTTGGAAATTACGGTCTTTACATTGAAATTTAACTTCTTTACCTTCATGTTTAACTTTAGGTTTTGCACCAGAATTTTCATTATGACCTAAACTAAGGCGTGCAATTATACTCTGATAGTTATCTAACAAGTGGTTAAAATTAGGATAGGAAGATCCTGTAGTTCTAGAAAGTTCTATCAAAAAATTTCAACGAAACTTCCTATTTACAATTTTGCTAGTTAGCAATAGAGCAGCCGAATCAACTTCAGTCAGATCTATACCCAGTCCCTTCAAGTCAATGAATTTATTATTCAAAGATCTAACTAAAGATTCTACTTCACTAAGGGATTTTACTTCAGAAATGTTCAAAACTTCACCTAATACTTGATCAATTATGTTGTCTTGATCTAGGAAATTAAGATCTAATTGCTTAAAAGCCAAATCAAAACCCTTATCATTTACTGTAATGTTTTCTACTACACTTAAAGCTTCACCTAACAAATAACCCTTTGAATAAACAAACTTTTGAGCACTAGTTAGGTTAGGCATACCAGCCAAAGCGTTATTAAAAGCCTTCTTGAAGAGACAAATGGATTAGCTGCATTGTTTTCAAACTTCTGAATTAAAATAGGAGGGAGAGGCAACTTTACAATTTTACTAGAACTATTTTGAGGAGTATTCTTACCTCCAAACAAATTATCAAATTTTACTCTAAATTCAGACAGAGTTTTCTGTACTTCATAATGATAATCTCTTGCTGCTTACATTATACTAACTAGTTCATCTTTAGCAGCAATTTCACAAATGCTTGCATCAAAATTCTCAACTATTACTAAATTAGCATCAATTTTGTAAAGGAATTCTTGCAATAGATGACCATTATTTTTATCATCGTTTAAAGAGTCAATCTTCCCTCTTTCTAATTAACTTTCTCATTTCAGTCTCATCCATCTTGAACAATGCTTTTTAACTAATACTAAATTACCCAAGGAAAAATTAAAACTTAACTTAATCAAGTCAATACAAAGGTAGTTATCATCACTTACTTCGTAATGAAAATACAGCATATTATGCTAATAGCAAAACTAGGCTAATCAACAGGTTATATACAGGAAAAGGCTACTAACGTAACCTAAGCTTAAATGAATACAGTATAAATTAAGATCGATACTGCTCCTTTCCTTATTAGGAATAACAGCAGTACAGGTATACAAAAAATCCTGACATTACAAACCAATTGAGCCTAGAGAGGACAACAAAAAGAGTAAATACTTGATGCTAGAACTTAGCTTAAACTTTTCTTTTAGGCCTTTACTTCAACTAAAAGTCAGCCATTCTCTGCGCCAACTTCAAATTTCCATCGTAATTGAGATGAACTCCATCCCTGGCATAAAGGCTTGGGTCAGAGAATCCATTAACCCCTTTCATAATAAACAGACTATGTTTTCCCTTCCATTTATTCAACCACTTGTTGAATTTATTTGACTTGGCTTTAAAGTTTTGCCGCAACATGCCAAAACTTTCTAAGTGGTTGAAATAGAATCTATCTTCTCCTTGAGCGAAAATTAATTTAGCATTAGGACAAAATTGCTTCAACAATTCCGCAAAGGCCTAACAATTGCGTTCTATCTGCCACACCTCAGCAGTACTAGCGATAGCGTCCAAATCGTTGCTTCCCAATAGCACAAAAATCCGGTCAGGCCTAGGCCTCCTACGAGGAACCAAGTATCTCTTTACTTCAATTTTAATGGTTTCGAACGTTGCACCCCCCTTATGAATATAACAGAACCCGTCACATTCCTTCAGGCGTAGCTCTGCCAACCTCCTCACTCAGCTATGACCAGTAAGCAGAGTCATAGCCGCAAGAAACAACAGGACGAAAGCAAACTGAAGTCTTGCCGGTAAAAGCACTGTGTTATAGGTTCGAAAATGTTAGATTTATCTCTAACTGGCATCAAATTAGGGGTAAGTCTTTATTTATCAACTTACCTGCACTGTAAAACGTTGCAATCAACAGCTGAAGTTTTCATTCGAACTTAAAAGGTCACTCTTTAATAGAAGGAACACTCGTTCCAAGGAATGCGGCCGTCTTCAGGGTATAACGATTTAAGCTCAACTGACTCTTCCAGTCTGATTCAACTTGAAAACGACTCCCGGTTTCTTTCCTTAGTTCGAATGCTCTCGAACAATCGTTGAAAAATAAAGACGGGAAATCAAAACTGTTTCCTTATAAGGAATATATCTAACATTTAATTAGTTAATTCAATTAGAATACAAAAAAAAGGGAAAGTTAAACATTTAAATTTAATATTAACAAAAGGCAATCATTCAGTTTACTTATCGTCCATGTCCGAATACCAAAACATAACAGAAGAGTAAGAACGACCTAACTAGTCAATTCAACAATTTCCCATGAATGTAATTACAAGTCTCCAATCAACTATTTCTACACGTCAAAATTACATCGGCAAAAAGGAAATTCCATTGTTATGTGAAACTCTCTAATGATAGTGTGAGTGTCTCGTACCAGTGGGTGGTGATTTAAGATCCAATGGAAGCTAAGAGGAACGAGCTGGATCAGAATGACCACACCTTGTTCTGGAAAGTGACTTTGGTAGAAGGAAATGCAATTACCAGTGTCTACCAAAAACTGCACACCCATACCTGCATAAGGAAAAAAGAACAGATTGTGTTAGAGGAGTCTACTGTCACAAGCACTAGCTTACTTAGACATTTTTATCCACCAACAATACTGTATATATTTCTTCATTGCAGCCGAGAATCTGGAGTGGTAGTAGCATAATTGAAGATGATGTGTATTAGTAAGTGGCTGGAGGAGTCGTTGGCTTAGTAGTGAGCGAGGGGTGAAATGTATAGGTGGTAGGTGGCTATCACTACACTCTGTCATATCCTTACGCAGGCTTCTGTGTATTTCCACATTTTCGTCAGCCTCTATCGGTGTTGAATAGCTGTCCTCTACATCATGAGTGGAGTCGTTAATAGAGGTCTTGAAGGTGGTAAGGTGCCAGTCCATTTGGGCATCCACTTCGCTGATTAGGTCCTTAAAAGGTAAGGTATCGTGAATGGGGATGAAAGCATGTGCAGTTTCAGGTAGGTATCCTACCCTAAGGGGACGAAGTGAGTTCATTTTCAGAGGGGAGCCATATGTTGCAGGTTGGATGCGAGTGATAGTGATTATTTCAGTGGGAGGGAGTAAATCCTTTTGGTCCCACAAAGGCTTTTTAGAGAGCCGAAAAGCTTGACTATAGGGGCAGCTGGCGAAAGATGAGTACTACTGCTGCAGGAGGTATTTCTGAGGCCGTCGCACTACATCAGGGCATCCAATTCGTTGCAAAGCCAAATGAAGTTTCCTGGGAACCTGTCCTCGAAGATCGCTGCAAGGATATAGTCTGCTTACTGCTTGAGTAAGTCATGCTGTTTATGGAAAACTGAACTTCAGACGCTGGAACCAGGTGAATGATGCTCCAATGACATATGATGGCATATCCATTGGGATGATGTGTGTAGAAGAATCAGGATTTTGTGGGCGGCATTATGACTACAGAAGGGGAATGTTTGGCCAAAATAGTGGTGAGGAATAGTCACTCCTGTCCTCACCAATGTAGCAATGTTTTGCGTTGTTTTTTAACAGAAGGCTAGGAGAAATAACTGAGTTTACTGAACGAGAAACCGAGCATATATACACATAGTTGTGGGAATGAACAGCAAAAATAAATTCAAACAGTACAAGGAAGCCTAAACAAGTTGATCATTATGAAAAAGATTGAGAGATAAAAAAGCAAAACTGTTGAAGTGTTCAAGCATGTTTGAGACAAGTGCAGTAGTGATCTACTCGAACAAATCAAGATTATTATAGGGACGGATATCTAAGTAGCTACGTCACCAGAGAATCATATTAATAGCCACACTATGGCAAAAAAGGAAATATCTGCAAAGAATTATAGGGAAGGTAAGAATCCTTATATCAGGTGCTAACTAGAGAGGGTTTTAGTCTTTATTCATTCTCCCGCAATGAGTGACCCAGTGTTAAAAAACAGGTTGAAAGATCTTAAGTGGGTTTGGAGAATGGCAACTTCAATGGGTTTCTTGAGCATCGGGAACATGTGGCCGGGAACTACAATAAAGTTCTCAGGTCATGGACAGTATCAAATTCATTGGGCATATTGGTTACATTAGCTCATCCCCTATTTACCAAAATTTTCATAGAGACACATCCCCGTCGGGATAAGGAGGTCATTTAGAAAAGACATATGTGTTTAGAAAATGATCCCCTCATTTATCAGATTTTCACATAAATTTGTTTTACGTGATAGTGTTCTTCTTGGTGTTGAAGAGACTCATTCTAAGAAGGAACCCCAATATAGAGATTTGTATAAATAAAAAAAGGAGCTCTCAATATCCTCTAGCTGGAAATCTAGCTCTACAACCTTAGAAGCAGTGTCCCCTCAAATTTTCAAGTTCCTTAAGGAGACATGTTGGGCAGTCAGTATTCTTCAGTCAGCTCTTGTGAGGTAAAAACCAGTCTTGTAAGTTTTCATTCCTACTAACTGAAACATCTGCATGAATATTTTTTGTATGGTTGCAGACAGTTTCTATAGAAGGCCGCCTTTTATATATTTGTATCTCCAATTTCTACTTTGTCCATATCTACATCATTTATTCCAACCTCTAATTTTTCTTAATCTGTACAAGGTTATGCAAGTCATTGCAGACCACAAAACACCCTAGTTGCTGAAAAGCAGTTTTTAATGTAAAAAAAAATACTGGAAACTCCTATGTGGTCAACAGCACCTGCACTCGTTCTACCCTTGTGCATGGTAATATAGTAATTGTTTTCTCTTGGAAATTCCTTGATTGCAATTTTGTGTTTGTTTAAGTGCTTGTAGCCTTTCAGTTAACTAGAAAGTTATTTATTTTTTCTATAAGGATCATGACGTTTTTATGATGTGACTCATAGCAGAAGAATTGGAAAAAAGGTTGTGCTCTGCCAGTTCTAATGTGCCTGAACTTGAGGTTCTTTCTTATACACGCTAAGTCCATACCTTCTACTTTTATGTGCTTTTATGATGTATTCGATATTTTATTTTTTTCCTTAACAAGAAAGTTCTTTGGGACTAAACAGCACTTCCAAAAAATTAATGCTTCCCTTTTTCAGGAATCCCTATGACTGATTATTTTTTGTGACCATTGAGGGCAAAAGCACCATGAATCTTAATTGCACTATATTTTGATGACTTTGCTATGCATGCATGAAGCCTGGACACTTTTACTTGAATAATCTATACTTTCTCATTACTCTTGAAAAGGATTTACCACAAGAAACATTTATTTATACCTCTGTATGAGGATTTAAGATTTTGACTCCATCAAAACCTACAGCAGGTAAAAGTAAAGCTAGATATAGCACTGGACCAGGACAATGACAACCACACAGGAACTTAAGACGCTTGAAATGGGATTGCACAAGATTCTTTTGTTGCTTCTTAAGCCAGCCATACTCGCAGAGGACTGACTGTACTGTTTTTGCTTAAGGACTGAAGTGATGCTCCAATCTTGTGAGAAAGAGCCATACTTGCTACGGACTAGCCTGCTCAATTCAAGAGGATTGGACACCCAGGATAGGTTCATATGGTTATGTTTTTGGTACTTGTTAACTAAATTTTGTATGTTGCCGGGTATTGGGTACAATTGGTAGCCTACATATAATTTAAAAAAAAGCCAGACTTTGGTACTATATTTTTTTATATAATATAAATCTATAAAATACGACTAGCAATAATCATATGACGGAAGGTGATAGGAATTCTCTGTCGGCTTCTCTGTAGTGGTGATTTGTCCACTACAGTGTTAATGTTCTTATTTCTCAAAATCATTATTCGATTCATTTTTCCGTTTATTCCCATTAATCCGAAAGTCAAAGTGTCTCCTGGGAGGAATATGCCAAATGGATTTTTAGACCTTTTTAGAGAATATTTTAATTAGGCCTATTTATCTTAGTGTTAATATTTAGTAATTTTAAAATGATTGTGTTTATTTAGGCAGAGAGAAACTCTGAAAGAGATAGAATTATCAGTAGGTACATAATTTATCCACCATCCATATTCTACACCTCAGTTTTTTCCTAGGATTAGAATTCATAAAACTTAATCGGAATATTATTTTTTTCACTTTTTGGTTCGGTATTTGTTTATCATTAGAATACAAGACAATACCGCACAAATAAGGCAGAATATGTGTGGTTTTAAAGATTAAATATACTATGAAAAAGGAAAGGAAACTTGAGGAAATCCTATCTTGATGAATGAAAATGTGAAGGGAAAACCTAAAATTAAGAGCAATAAAATGCATAATATCATAAACTTGTGAAATGTAATCAGTTTGTCATTATAATGTAAAAAAGTGCTTCGACCAAAGGACGAAGTATACAATACGACAAATGTCAAATAGGCGAGTAAACCCCGTCAACATGCTATACCGTACCCACTTATGTAAGAGACTGGCCCGCCATACTGTCAATCCCGACAGGATTGGCCCGTCCGGTCAAATATGCTGACAGGATGAGAAGACAGGCTAGTCGCATTGGGTTTGTCCTGTCTACTCCCCATACACTTTAAATCTGAGCTCCAGTCCTCTGCGTGCATATCCTGCTTTAGTATTAGGTAATAGAAATAGAAACGGTAATTACACAGAAGTACCGAGACCAATTTTACCCTGGTAGGAAAAGTTTGCACTTCCTGAGAGATTGTCGAGGATTTTTCAAAACTGACAAAAGCAACGTAATCGCTAACTACACTACAGTACCAGTACCATTGTATAAATGCAGGAACTTTGGATGTATCTAGCAGGATTACTAAAATATTTTACTCCTTTCACCAGGACAATAATGAATACAATCATTTCTATATCAGAACTAGTGAATTCCCAAAGAAAATTTACTAAATTATAGTGCAAGGCTCTATCTAGTCTTGCAGGAAATCTCGACACTTACAGATGAATGTCTCGGATTTTAAATGGCTTAAGCATCATGGATAAAAACAACAGTAACTACCAATCATGTAAGAGGCCATAAAAGATGACGTAACCCTAATGATAACAGCACCTTATTAATTATCTGCCATATAAGCCTTCCGTTTTCTATGAATTTCCTAAACTACCAACTACCCTAATGATAAAATTTAATGTTGATTACCGTAAATGATTAAGTAAAGTGAGAAAATAAATGAAATATATTGTTTTTTAGATGTAATTTTCTACCTCATATTTGGATTGATCACTAGTCTCTTCTTTTAGACGGTTGGTTGGTGAATATTGGCATGCCTGAAGCATGACACGGGCCCTTGTCGCTTGACAGCCTATAAGAGGATATTAATCTGGAATCAGGAGAACTCCAAAAGGAGTCAAAAATTGGTATATTAAAAAGGATAGGTTGTATTAGAAAGGGTACTGGAACAGGAAAAAGGATACAGGATGAGTGATTAAAGGAGGGATTTGAAAACGACATGAAAGGGAGGGGTGTAACCCAAAAATTAAGAGTTTAAGTTAGAGAAAAAGTGTTGATAGCATCAAGTCCTAGTAAGTAGGAGGTAATGGGAGAGGAGAGAAGTTTCTGCAGTCGTAGAGAATAGGAGTAAGTTTAAGCAAAGATGCTTATCCCTGCTCTGGAGCTGGAATGTGGAATTGTTGCAGGAGCTGCAGGAAGGTGGGGGTCGAGGATAAGGAAAGAACTCTGGTAAGGATCTTGAAGGCAATGGGTATGAGGTCTTCTAAGGTGAGGGACTCAATTTGTTGAGCCAAGGATTGGGGTGGAGTTGTGGATGTAGGTCGTTGCTGGTCCTTATGAGGAACAGTTGAAAGTCGTTGTTGGTCCTTATGAGGAGCAGATGCAGGTGCAGTCACAGGGACAGTGGTTGGTTGGCGCTGTCTTCTCTGGCGAAGAGGTCGCTGGTATTTTGGTGGCTGGATTGAAGCTGGTTTATTATTGTTTGGAGAGGATGTGTTCTTCATAGCTGCAATCCTCTTGAGACGTTTGGGCAGCGCTTATTCCAAGCATGGTGTAGCGTGGAGCAGTTGGGGCACTTGGATGTGATGTGTCGTCCTTCCTTGTGGGCTTATATACACACTTTGGTGCAGTGGCGCTGGCTGCAGACACCGCAGATGATGGGGCCTCTGCATTCTTCTTTGTGATGAACAAAACGCTGGCATCTATAACAGCGAAGGGGCTCAGGTGTATACTCCTCGAGGGAGAAAGTTCCCCAGACTCCTAGATTCAGTTTGGAGGGAACTGGACCGATGAAGGTGGCGATAAGACGTCGAACAGGGACGTTGTCCTTGCTCATGCAGCGAACAGCACAGTCAATGTAGCTGCATGAAGTTGCAATGGTGATAGGCATCATGACAGGATACCTTGGGTATTTCTGGAGGGATCTGGCTTTTTCAACGTCCTTGGGGTAGATGATAACATCACCTTTCCTGTTGGGTCTGGCAGTGAGTTGCATGCCTGGCTTATTAGCCATGGCAGCAACAGAGGAGTAGGAAAGTGCGCTATCTGTATGTGAGAGCTGAAATTTCAGCAGAGTTTTCTTGGGCTGTGTAGCTGGGATGTTCCCTGCTATAGAAGAGGCTTCTTGCAGGAGTTTAGTAAGGCAATCAGTGCAATTGCAGTCCGTGGAGTGGGCCCCCTCAGTCTCAGGCGCGGTGGTAGAAGGGTTGACTGCTGCTGCAATTGACTGCTGAGGAGTTGCAGTGACAGACAAGGACAAGTCTGTGCTCTCAGTCCTTGGTGTCCTCAGTGGCGATGGTGGGGCTGGTACTGGCGCTGGCGGAGGACGTTCAGGACTCTTCCTTCTCTTGGGATGGGGTGTAGTCTCTTCCCTGGTAGCTGATTTCAAGGTTTTGTAGTATTTAAGATCCTTGGTAGAGGCGATTTAGCATGTCTTGCAGCTGCATTCGATATGGTGATCTAGCAAGGTTGGGTCATCTACGTCGGAGTTGTGAAAGCCAACAGTGGGGAAAATATGGGTACGTCGCTGGTGGTATGACATAGAGCAGTCACAGTCGCATTCCAGAACACTGTAGAGGTTCTTGCAGTGTCTGGCTCCTTTTGGATAGTTTCCATCCCCAGTCTCCGAGATAAAAGACTGACATGGTGACGAAACTCTACGGGGACCGCAATGAGAATTTTACTGAGAGCAGCCCAGAGAGCGAAGGTGTTGTAGAAGTTGCCATGCAATGAACGTAGAAGTCAGCTCCGTGATGTTCTTTTAGACATTATGGAAGAAATTTTAATTGCATTTCCACACCCAAATGTTCAATCAGTTATGTATTATACTAAGATTTTCCAAAATAATTGATTTACACTAGTTACCTTTAAGACAGAATTCAGTTTAAAATATGTGAAATAACTATTGAAGATTTCAGAACTGGATGTTATGAAATATCTCAGAGAATTGATAGATATTGTGAAACAATGAAATTGTTTTCACTACAAAAAGGGTTAGAGATGTTATCAAATTATAAATCATCTAAATATTATCCTTTGTATTTCATCACCTCTCTTTTTACTATGATTTGGCAACATATGTAATCATATACTCCACTTCTCTTAGCTCTCCCAATGAGGGACAGAGATTTAAAGGGTCAGGCTCAGGTTTAGGGTCGAGGAAGCATACCCTTTGCAATGGTGCCTCTATTAATCTTGAAATGCATATAAGACTTTAGTTTAGGTTTTCTTTTATGTTACTGTAATCTCTCTCAACTGGAGGTTTTTATTTTCCTTCTTTTCTATATTTCTATCAGGCAAAAAAAAATTGTCATAATAATTTCTCTAGATCTTTTTTGTAAGGTTGTTGTAGCTGAAGCAATTAATTTCTTTAATTTTCAAAGAAATTGTTTAAATCCTCTCCATTATTGTAACAAGAAATTCAAGCCTACACTTTCTAATTTTTTACTATTTGTTGTGTTATATGTTATTTAATCTATTATTGCTCTTAAGTATAATACTGATGGAAATATATTGTATATATTTAATTGTCTTTATTTCTTCTTTTACCTCCGTGTATACATTTGAGGGCATTTTACTTTCTAACTCATCTTCCCTTTTTTTCAGTACCACTCTTTATAGTTTCTGTTTTTATTCCTCTCTTCAGCACTCTTCTTATTTGCCTTACATCCTCGTTTAATTATATTTGGCACTTTTGTTTCTATAATCTTTTTTTTTATGTCCCGGGTTATTGTTTTCAGTATCACTTTTTTCACACTCAGTGTACTGTTTATATACTATAACTGTCATCGTTATTTTCATAGATGTCCCTACCCTCTTTCCTCACTATAGTATTAGCTCTACTTTAATAGATAATACAAAATTGATTATATGCCCCGTTCTTTATCCGTTGTAGCTTCTCCATTTAATTTTTCGTTAAGTTTATAAAATCACATTCATAGAATAGATTGTAGTTCTTGCCCACTAGTGAGGACAGGATTAGGAAGGAGATTTGTGGCCTTGGAGGAGGAGTAATAGGAGGAGAAATTGAACAGGCTACTTCCATGAACTATCTCCTCCCAATTAGGGAATGTCATGATTTAGGAAATTTGAACCATAAGGTACAGTGTTGGAAAATGTTTATTGTAACAAAATGAAGTCAGAATTAAAAGATATTGGTGATTAGGAGTTTTTTTAAAAAAAAAGACAGTTCATACCTCTATATATCTTTGAGGATGAACTTGGGGCTTTAGATTTGGTTTTGAATTGAAACTCAAGGAGTCTACCATGTTTTCCAAACTAGAACACAGATTATACGACTGGTAAGGAGTTAAGTTACCACACCCCCATATCCAATCCAAAGATAACTAAATATGCTCTGATATGACCTAGAAAGAGTTTCATCCACAAGGTAAAAGTTTTTAACGCTAAAAAAAAAATAAATACAATTGGAGGAAGATAATGAGTCTCAGGTCGACTGTGTGGGCTAGCAGATACAGTATGTGGTATTCTTATACAGAAACTAATGCAGCAGGTGAATGAATGTTTGCATACCAAAATATTGATCCAATTTCAACGGTAGTTATGGATTATATGATAGCAATTGTGATAAACTATAACAGCAAGAAAAAAACGAATATTTACTGGCTGCTTCTCTTGAAATACAATATAAATGAAATAGGTTGGAATTCTGAATAATATCCTCTGATCTGCAAAAAAAAAGGGTCAATTGTAATATCTAACTTGCTGAATATTAAAATATTCAATAGGAGCAACATTTCTTTAGCTATCATGAGTGGCTTATCTGTCAAGAGATCATTTTGGGTTGCTTTATTTTTCGATAAGGTGCTAACCTTCTCATCACTATAGCCATAATTTCCAGACAAGTGTATCCACTTATCCTAACAATAAAAATAGATTCACTGTACGACTCGCCAAAGTTTATGAGGAAAAAGGAAGAAATAAGACGAAGAGTAGAATAAAGCGGCACAAGAAAGAAACCAGTAAGTAATTAAGGTATGTGTTGTGGTGTATAATATGGTATATTCTATCAGAGCTATAGCTCTGCTGTGCTTTCCTTCAATGATAAGCTGTTAATATTAGGTCAATTCTCTATTGCATCACTTCACTGAAAATGTATTCTTTGTAGAAGTAAATCATATTATATTATCAGACTTTTCTACTACATTATTGGCCATACAAAAATAAACTATAATAAAGGAAAAATTAAATGAAAAACATTATAAATGGACGTATCTTTTTTTCTGTTACTGGATATGAAATACGAGAGTTATACACTTTTTGAGCTAATCCATATAAAATCTTATACTTAGGTAGGCTGTCCCAATATATAGTAGTACTTAAAATCACTTATATAATTCGTCTTACACATACAAATGCAATGATGCTGCTGTCGATGAATGCGACCTGGAAGAAATGCAGTTTGAGGATTTATTTTCCGAAAAAGAGTATTCCCTTAATGGTACGCAAGAAGAAAACTCCCAAATAGGCTCGAGAGAAGAGGAACAACAGACGTGTGAACAAGAGGACAAAGAAGAACTGGACTTGGAAGATATGGAATATTTAACGTTAAAAGTAGGACAAGAAAGTATCAAAACGCTGAGAGGATTGAAATGGAAGGATGCAACGTTAAGAGAGTTATTTTACCGTGTGGTGGACGAGACGTAGGCAACGCAGTCTCCGACTTGTTACTATCTTAAGGATGCGTTGCTTATGAGGAAGCATAGACCTGCTGAAATCCCTGGAAATGCCGAATGTGTGATATATTGACAAAAGTCAATACCCACGCGTTTGAGAAGACAGGTGATCGCAAATACGCACAAAACCCTTTCTCTGGACTGACATGCACAAGGACGTGAGCTGGTTTTCCCTTGCCTGTCACGTATGTCAAATGGCAGAAAAGCACAACGAGTCCATAAAGGAAGCTCCCTTACACCCGATGAACAAAATATTTACATATATTTTTTTTCTATAAATGCTGTATTTGATAATTTGTTTACGTCCTCAACAAGAAAGTCATTGGTGACTAAACGGTACTTGATCAAAAATAGGGTACCTTTTTTAGAAACCCCTTTGACCGAGACTTTTTGTGACCATTGAAGGGGACACCACCATGAATCTTAATTGCACCATATTTCTAGGACTGTGCCATGTATCTAAAAACCTTGGGTACGTTTACTTGCATAATCTATACTTCCGTATTACACTTGAAAAGGAGATAACACAGGAAAAATTTTTTCCATCTCTGTATCATGATTCGAGCTTTTGACTTCATCAAAAACTACAACAGGCACACGGAAAGCTATATACACAGCATGACCAGGACTATTCATCCCACACGTGAACCTAAGATGCTTAAAGATTCTTTTGTTGCTTCTTTGTATCATGTAAAAGTAACAGAAACGGTAGTCACAAAAATGTACCAAGACCAATGTTATCCTGGTAGGAACAGTTTACACCTCCTGAGAGTTTGTCTTGGATTTTCCAGAACTGACAAAACCTACATGATCACTACCTACAATGTAGTACCAGCACCATTTTATACATGCAGGAACATAGGACGTATATAGCACGATTATTCCAATAATTTTCTTGTTTGACCAGGACATGCATGAATACAAGCTCACAACTATACCGGAAAAAGTGAATCCACAAATAAAATCTATTAAATTGCAGTACAAGGATCTATCTAGTCATGCAGGAAATCTCAACACTAACATATAAAGGTCAAGGACTTTTCATGGCATAAGCATCATGGACAAAAACAACAATAATAACCAATCATGTAAGAGGCCATAAAAGAAAACACAACCCTAGTGCTAACAGCACTTTATCATTTACCTCTCATATTAGCGTGCCGTTTTCTATAAATTACCTAAACCACCAACCGCCTCATATTAAAGTTTAATATTGATTACCTTGAAGCATTTAGTAATATGAGGGAAGAAATGAGATAATTTTTGCTCTACATGTAATTTTCTACCTCATATTCAGATTGAACACATGTCTCTTGAAAAGAAAACCATTCTTTTCGACGTTTTGGAAGATATTTTAATTGCATTTCCAGAAACATATGTTCAAACGGTTATGCCAAACTAATTGATTTACTCTAGTTGCCTTCACGAAAGAATTACCTTTCTAATATATGGTATAAATAATCAAGCTATCACAACCAGAATTCTAAATATCTCAGAGAATTATTAGATATTGTGAAGCCATAAAATTATATACATTACGAGAACAACTGGAGATTGTTTCAAGTTATTTTAACACACACATATATGTATATATATATATATATATACATATATTTATATATATATATATATATATGTGTATATATATATATACACACACACACACACACATATATATATATATATATATATTCATATATATATATATATATATATACATATATATATATAGTATATATATATATATGTATATATATATATATATATATATTTGACCACTTTAGGATTTAGAGCTTCTAGATATGCAGTCCCAAGACTATACAATATGATTCCTCTTGACATCCGATATTAAGGCTTCCAAGAGGAAACTGAAGACATTATTGTTCTCTACATGCTTCTATAATGTGGACCTGGCAGTAAACGAGCAATATGCGGTTTGAAATGTTGAACACCTTGGAATATATACGATAAAATTAATGTGAAGGTCCTTCACAGAGTAGGGTTCCTTTGCTGTATGAGTCCCTTAAAGAAAAGTAAACTAACAACTTTCATGCTGACCCAATTTATAGAACATTATTCATATTCTATTCATGAGAAATAAAACATAAAAATCAACAGCATTTATCCTTCAATATATATATATATATATATATATTTATATATATATATATATATATATAAATATATATATATTTATATATATATATACATATATATATATATATATAAATATATATATATATATATATATATATAAATATAAATACATATCTATATATCGATATATATATATATATATATTTATATATATATATATACACATATATATATATATATATATATATACATATATATATATATATATATATGTATATATATATATATATATATGTGTGTGTACATATATACATAAATAAATATATATATGATATATAAATCTTTATATATATACATAAATAAATATATATATATATATATATATATATATAAATATATATAGATATATATATATATATATATATACTGTATATACGCTAGATAATATAAATTCATATGGTGTAAGTTGAATTTAGCTGCTTTGATATTTGAAAGACCATACATTAAAACTATGGGGACTTTTTCTGCTAAAAAAAATATTATTTTACAATAGAGTTAATGCGCATTTTCTTTTAGTTTATTCAATCTAGTATTTTCCTAGGTACACCAAAAGCATTATCGTAAGATTGTTTGGCAAAATATAAGTAATAAAATTTCCTTTAGAAAGATAGGAGTTATCGAATGTCTTCTCTTAAGAGCAGGGTCTGTTGGTAGTATCCCTTATAAATTATCCTTATTTCACTTTATACAATATTCTTTCCTTTTATAGTTGATTAATGGTATCACTATTATCCCCTTTATCGTTATTTTTCTTTTTTAGTTCTTGTTAACTATTTATTTCCGGGTGCAAAAATGCGAATTAGCATATCACAACATATTTTGTCACTGTTGGCATCCTATTTATATCTCTTTAAACACTTTTGCCAGATTTATTGCCGTTGTATTTCACCACCTCTTTTTTGTATAAGATTTGGCAACATATGCATTCATATAATCCACTTCTATTAGCTTTCCAAAATATTAGGCAGAGAAATAAATTGTCAGGTTTAGGGTCGAGAAAGCAAAACCTTTGTAAAGGTGCCTCTATTGATTTTGAAATGCATTTAAGATTTCAGTTTGTGTTTTCTTTTCTATATTACTGTAGGTTCTCTTAAATTAAGGTATTTATTTTTCTTCTTTTCTATATCTTTATCCCGCAAAAAAAGTGACCCTAATAATTTCTTGAGTCTTTTTGTAAGTCGGTGTAGCTCAAATAATTAATTCCTTCAATTTTCAAAGAAATTGTTTAATCACTATTCCTTATTGTTAAAAAAAACCAGCTTACACCTCCCTATTTTGGAATATTTATAGTGTTATGTTTTAAAGAATTTATTACTGGGCTGAAGTACAATGCTGTTGGAAATAAATATATATATATATATATATATATATATATACATATATACATATATATATATATATATATATATAATTATGATTCATTTCCATTTCCCCCTCCCTGTATGTTTTTTTAGGGCATTTTACTTTTTGACTCAATTTTTAAAGATGCGTCCAGTCATTATCGGCAGGGGTTTGTCACTGAACAGGAAGGAAGATCTTTGACAGAGATCTCCTTTGGCTGTTTCTTAATGCCTATGAGTTCCTTCTTAAGGTTCTCATGACCTTCGCGTAACTTCTCATTCAGGAATGACACCAGAGCCTGGATGGTATCCTGGGTACCCGGTACCATGGGTATCGAAGCAGCAGTAGCAGTAGAAGTAGAGGGAACTGGCTCCTCAACCACGACAGAAGCCACAGAAGGTGCACGGGCGGTCTCGCCCTCGGAATAAGGGAACACCACCTGATCCTCTTCTTCTTGACCCTTGGCCATGGGGGTCCTTTCAGTATTTTTGGACACATCCGACATTCTCTGCACCTCGTCAATATGACAGCTTTGGAGAGCGGCCGCAACCTCTCGTTCGACCGCTAGTAGAATAACAGGGATCTCATCCTTGTGGATCACGGCATCAGCAGATGCCTTAGGGAAGAGTAAGGCCCTTATCTTCTCACTAGGGAGATAAGGCCCTGTGGCTTTTTTCTGGAAATCGAGCACCCACTTGGGCTACTGCATTAGTTCCTATTGTGAAGGAAAATGGTCAGGTTAGGTTATGTGGAGATTACAAAGTAATGTTGAATCCACAACTGCATGTAGCTCAACATCTATCACCAAATCCAAAAGACATGTTTGTAACTATGTCAGGATGCATTGTTTTTCTAAGTTACATTCAAGACAAGCATTTCAACAGCTTCCCATGGATGAAAGTTCTCAAGATTTATGTACAGTAAATACATCCTTCAGTTTGTTTAGGCCAGAGAGATTACCTTATGGAGTTGCAAGTAGTCCAGATATATGGAAACAAACTATGGATAAGACTTTTTAAGGAATGCAAGGAGTATTCATTTTTATAGATGATATTTTAATTGCTAGTAAAAACACAAAGAAACATAGAGAAAGATTGCGAAAAGTTCTGAATAAATTTGAAGGAACATAATATTAGAGTAAATAAGAGCAAATGTATTTTAGAAGTTGATTCAGTGGAATATTTAGGTTTTGTAATTAATGGCAATGGTATTCACAAAACTAAAGAGAAGATTAAAGCTGTACAATCAACAAAAGTACCAGAAAATGTTAGGGAATTATAATAATTTTTAGGTTTATCAACATTTTATGGGAATTTCATTCAGAAGTTGTCTACAATTGCACATCCATTGTATAATTTGTTGAATAAGTGTGTAGAATGGAAGTGGAAAAAAGTGCGTCAAGAATCTTTTGAAAGAATCAAACAGGAAGTAACTAGATTTACTAGTTACATTAGTATGTGATGCATCAAACATAGGTATAGGTGCAGTATTATATCATGTAATGCCAGATGGAGCAGTAAAACCAATTGCATTCATCTCTAGAGTAATGAACAAGGCAGAAAGGAATTACTCTCAAATAGAAAAATAAGGTTTAGCATTAGTGTATGGAAGTAATAAATTTCATATGTATCTTCATGGTAGGAAAAACGGATTTTGAGCAGAGCGAAAAATCTATTTTTGGGTGAGATGGCCATGTCGTCCTGATGGAAGTTCCTAAAGGGTAGCTTCCTTGGGTATATATAACTATGGTGATATTCCCAGTGAATTTACCTTAAGGTACTCAGAATTCTAACTCCTGGAACGAATATCCCTAATAAAAGAACCAGGGATATCGCGAAATATCTGAGGACGTATTCTTGACACACCTCATAGCAATCTGCACCCCAAACAGAATTAACACTTTGAAGGGGTCAATCGGCAAGAAAACGAAAACGAGAAAGAAAGGAGAGCCGCTCGCGAGGTATCTCTCCTCTCCCGTTTCGTAAGCGTGCATTGCGCCGCTCACGGCGCCATCTGTATTCCTTGTAGCAATACATGAGGTGCTACAGATACTGTATGTAGGGAGGGGACCTACAGCCCTTTAAAAGAAAGGGAAGGGCGGGTCCATCAGGACGACATGGCCATCTCACCCAAAAATAGATTTTTCACTTCGCTCAAAATCCGTTTTTTGGGCTCAAGCCATATCGTCCTGATGGAAGTATACCAGAGCATTACTGTATATGTGGATTCTGAAAACGTGCCGTACTCCCCGAAAGTATTTCCCGGCCAACTGGACCTAGAGACCAAAGATGTTACCGTCATACATCTTTTCAACTAACCATAGACCATGTTAGTGCTTCCTGCCCCTTACATGGAAGAGTCCTACTAGACTCGGGAAAAGTCTCGAAGAGTACATATACCTATGTATGAATAACAGACAAGCCAATATAGTGGTCTCACCCTATATCATACAAAGCATAGTTTGTAAAGAACCACTGAGTAAATATGAAATATCGACCAGATTTCAGTTCAATACTGGATTGGACAAAGGTTTATATCCGAATAGGCGGAAAACTTGCATATCCGCCACCGTCCCCTTAGGGCATGGAGTCCTCCCGCTAAGGGAAAGCATAAACCAATGCAAAGAATGCATGCATAAAGGAACAATCTATTGAAATTATCCCAGAAAAATATACATAGACCGTAATGCAAAATTATATCAAATAAATTGACACAGGTGAAGTAGACGCAAGGTTCACAAGAACTAGTTTATTGACAAACAATAGATAAAACAGGTTAAACAGCTATTATATATATATAAAAGAAGGATAACCAACAAATAAGTATAAGCATGATAGTAACAGAAACTTGTTTATCTTAAAGACAAACATTAGCGCCACTTTTAACATACCGAGGTATCAAAATCATAAAAGTCTGTATTACTAATCAGTTACATTAGCGTTGGAAACACTCGGCACACATGTCTGCACTTATGCTAGGTTCACCTTTGAAAGTGGAACAGTCAATGTGGGCAACCCAGTGCCCTAACACTTAGTTTGTAGAACAGTTCGTAACTACACACTCACCCCCGAGTTAATCGTCCCAATTAAATCCACTGTTCCTCGCAGAGTTAAACAGCAGGGTTAACGACACTACCCACTGCTACCACAGACCTCTTTAGTTGCTCCACTTGCTTCGCATAGTGACGAAAGAACACTCTGGAAGACTTCCAGCCAGTATATGAACGAAGATGTTCAAAATCCATACAATTAAAGAAATTTAAGGATGAGGCAACTTTCCTCGGATCGTGACCTGCGGGTGGACTGTCTGGATCCGCTCTGCGAATAAAATACTGTAGGTGATTTTCGCCCTAAGTTGTTTCAGTGATAAATTTGAGCCTAATGTTTCTCCCCTGAATAGTTGACCACCCCTGAAGTCTGAAGTTCTATGAAGATAGACCTTTAGGCATTCCACTGGACATAGAGATGCATCTTCTTTCAGAGGGCAGATTCTCCAGGGACCCCACCTGTTGGTGGGTAACTCGTTCTTGGCGAGAAACGTAGGATCCCGAAACAGGTTCAGTTCTCCCCCATCCAAGAACTGAATACGACACTCCTCTCTTGAAAGGGCTACAATTTCACTAACCCTGGCCCCCGACGGGAGTGCAAATGGTAAAATAACTTTTTTGGGTCAAATCCTTTAAAGCAAACTCCTCGTTGTTCAACAGCAAAGCGATATGAAGAACTTTATCTAAAGACCATGAAATGGGCTTTGGAGGTGCTGATGGTCTGAGCTTAGCACAGGCTTTCGGAATTTTATTAAAAATGTCGTTAGAGAGGTCGACCTGGAAGGCATATAAAATGGGTCTTGTCAAAGCAGATTTACACGTTGATATTGTGTTGGCTGCTAACACTTGACCATGGAGGTGAAGGAAGAAAGATAAGCAGAAGTCCGTCGAGTTCTTTTGCGGATTCTTCGCCTTGACAAAGGCCACCCATTTCCTCCATGATGACTCATATTGCCTTCTAGTAGATTTGCACTCATATTCCTCTAGGAAGTCTATGCTGGCTTTCGAAATCCCGAAACTTTTTCTCACCGCTAGGGAGAGAAAATCATGAGCTGCAGTTTCCGGGTTTTCTGTGATGAAGCACAGACAGTCGACTTCTGAACTCGCTGGGTCAGAACTGGATCTGGTAACGTTAGACACTTCAGCCGTAGTTCCAATGCGAGAGGGAACCACACGCTGTTCGGCCACTTGTGAGCCACTATTGCCGCTACTCCCTTGAAAGATCTCAGTTTGTTGAGGACCCTCAATAGAAAGTTGTGAGGAGGGAACAGGTAAATCCTGGACCATCTGTTCCAGTCGAAGGACATCGCGTCCACTGCTTCCGCCAAGTGATCCTCATACGGGGACACGTAAAGGGGTAACTTTTTGTTGTCTCTCGTCGCAAAGAGGTCTATCTGCAGTTCTGGGACTTGACTGAAGATGAAGGAGAATGATCCTGCGTCTAGGGACCCTTCCGACTCTATCGGTGTGAACCTGGATAGAGCGTCCGCTGTCACATTGCGGACTCTTTTAAGGTGAACTGCCGACAGGTACCACTTCTTCTTTTCCGCCAGTAGAAAGATGGCCAACATCACCTGGTTGAGTGGTGGTGACCTCGATCCTTGCCGATTCAAAAATCTCAAAATCACCTTGCTGTCCAGCACCAACCTTATGTGGATCGAGCGATGAGGAGAGACTTTCTTCAAGGTAAGGAGTACTGCCATAGCTTCCAGAAAGCTTATGTGAAATGTCTTGAAGAGATAGGACCAAGTCCCTTGGACCTTTTTCCGATGAGAATGACCTCCCCACCCCTCCTTCGAGGTGTCTGTGTGAATAGTCAACGAGGGGGGAGGTGGCTGAAGAAGCAGCGACTTCTTTAGTTGCCTGATTTGGGACCAAGGCCTGAAAAGCGTACGTAGACGAAGCGGAACTGGCCTTATCAGATCTCTTCGCGCGTTTGATGCATAACTTCTCCAAACTCCAGTTGCATCCTTTAGCTGTGCTCTTAGCACCGGGTCTGTTACTGAAGCAAACTGGAGAGAACCCAGCACTCTTTCCTGTTCGCGTCTTGATATCCTTTCGGAATCCAGAATTCTCTTGACAAAACCAGCTATCTCCTTCCTCTTCTTTGCTGGGATGGAGAGTTGGTGTGACACTAGGTCCCAGTGGATTCCCAACCACTGGAACTTTTGAGATGGAGAAAGTCGAGACTTTTTTCTGTTGATCTTGAAGCGTAGATACTCTAGGAACTGGATCACCTGTAGGGAAGCTTGCAAACATTCTGTCTTGGATGCTGCCCACACCAGCCAGTCGTCCAGGTAGGCTACCACCTGGATTCCCTTTAGGCGTAATTGTTTGAGAGCTACGCTCGCAAGCTTCATGAAGATCCTTGGGGCTATGTTTAGCCCGAATGGCATGGCTCTGAAGGCGTAGAGTCTTCGATGTAGCTTGAACCCTAGGTAGGGGGAGAGTTGACGATTGATTGGAATGTGCCAATAGGAGTCTGACAAATCTATGGAGACGGTAAATGCCCTCTTGGGCAGTAAGATCCTTATGTGTTGCAGTGTTATCATCTTGAACATGCAGTTCACAATGAAATTGTTGAGTGGCGACAAGTCCAGAATGACTCTGAGTTTTTCTGAGTCCTTCTTGGGAACACAAAACAGCCTCCCTTGGAATTTGATGGACTTTATTCTTCGGATTACCCTTTTCTCCAACAGTTCTTGAATGTACTCCTCCAGAACGGGGGTGGAGTGTTGGAAAAATCAAGGGCACGGGGATGGAGTGCTGTACCAGCTCCAACCCAGTCCATTTTTTAGTAGGCTGTGGGCCCAGGGATCGAAGGTCCACCGATCCCGAAAATTCTGAAGTCTCCCTCCTACCGGTATCATCTAGCTTTGACTGCTGTTGCCCTGACGCCTTGCCTCCTTGACCGCGACCACCCCTGAATCCCCTCCCTTTTGAGGGGCGTCTAGACGAACCTCTGGCTGCTCCTCTAGTTGACTGCCCTTCAAACGCTGGGTTAAATGCCGGCTTGGGGTATCCACTGGTACGTGGTCGTGGTTTATGCCACCATCTGGGGCACTCTAGGCATAGGAAATTGCTGTTGCTGCTGCTGTCTGAATGGCTTGGCTGGCCAAGAGGGTAGCCTAGTCTTCTTAGTCTTCCTCTTTGGTTGGGGATCCTCATCCGGGGAAGACTTTCTCTTGAAGGATAGGCCCCACTTCTGGAGAAGGTTTCTATTTCCGTGGTGGCCTTATCTACAACCTCCTTGAATGCTTCACTAGGGAAGAGGTCATTGCCCCAAAAGTTGGAGGATATTAGCTTCCTTGGTTCGTGCCTCACCGCAGCCGAGGCGAACACGAACTCCCTACAAGCCCTCCTAGCTTTGACGAAGCTATAAAGGTCCTTGGTCACCATGACTTGGTGTGTCTTAGCCACCACCATGAACATCTCATGGACCTTGGGGTCACTTGCCATTGTCTCCAGAGTCGTTTGATGAGACATTGAGGCAGCAAGTCTTTCTTTTGTCTCAAGCTCCCTTCGCAAAAGAAAGTCAGACAGCTTGGGGAGGTTCTCACCAAACTGACGTCCAGCAATATCAGCCTCCAACTTCCCGACTGAGAAGGTAAGATGGACGTCCTTCCAGTCCTTATGGTCCTTGGGTAGGGCAAAAGACAGAGGTTTACACTCCTCCAAAGAGGGGCATGGCTTTCCTGCCTCGACTGCTTTCAGCACAGCCGTAAACCCTTTCTGCATAAAGGGGAAGGCTCTAGAAGGAGAGGACACAAAGGAAGGGTGCTTCTTACTCAAAGCAGGTACCTTCGAGTTTGAGAAGCCCCTCTCTTTCATCGAGCTTGACAATAAAGCTTGAGCCTTAGTGTAGTCCAAAACTATGACCTCCTTCGGCTCTGTTTCTTCCTTTGAGGCTGGTTCCTTCCTTAGACGGACATAACAGTCCGGATACGACTCCTTGCTGGGCCAGAATTCCACCTCCTCAAGGGGGACTGAGCCCAACTTCTCCTAAATGACGATTTTTCCCGTCGTCATAGGCATGTGCTCAGCATACTTCCAAGGGTTAACATCTGAGCACAAGGGAAGGTCTTTCACGCTGAGCTTCTTCTGGGGCCCACGTGATGCTTCAAGTCTCCGCATCTCCAGCTCCATTGCAGCTGCCTTCTCATTATTCTCCCTCTGCATCTGTTGGATCATTCCAACAATGGAGGAAAGGGTCTTTCCCAACTCCTCTGGGAGAGAGGACGATGTTGAGGGAATAGGTTCAGGGGCTTGAACCGGAGTAGCCGACACCTCGTCGACCTCTTCCTCTTCATTGTCTGGAGCCTGCTCTTCATCCTGGTCTTCTGCCAGAAGGTCATCTTCCTTACGATCCGACACCTCCGACATCCTATCGTCCAATTGGATGTCCTGCAGGGCGTCCGCAACTTCAGAATCCACAGGGATCTGAACCACTGGTATCTCCACTTGAGGCTGGGGAATCACTGCATCAGCTGACACCCTAGGGAAAAGGTAAGCCCTCATCTTCTCACTTGGAAGATAGGGCCCAGAGGTGTTCTTCTGAAAGCCTCTTACCCAGATACGAAGCTTCTCCCTTGCTGCGTCCCTTGACTCCGCCGTCTTAGTGGAATTAAAAGCCTCAGTAATCAGGTTTGTGCACACGGTACATACCTGCGGGTCCCAATACCGGAGATCACCTTTGGAGACTGTGCATGCTGCGTGCCTCCTACACAAAATCATGTCCGCAGAAGTTCTTGCTGCGGACGTTGCAGAAAATGCTTCCTCATTTCGGATGGTCCTCCTGTACAAGGTTATGCAAGTCATTGCAGACCACAAAACACCCAAATTGCTGAAAAGCAGTTTTTTATGTAAAAAAAAATTACTGGAAAGTCCTATGTGGTCAACAGCACCTGCACTCGTATCTACCCTTGTGCATGGTAATATAGTAATTGATTTCTCTTGGAAATTCCTTGATTGCAAATTTGTGTTTGTTTAAGTGCTTGTAGCACTTATTTTATACCTCTGTATGAGGATTTAAGATTTTGACCCCATCAAAACCTACAGCAGGTAAAAGTAAAGCTAGATATAGCACTGGACCAGGACAATGACAACCACACAGGAACTTAAGACGCTTGAAATGGGATTGCACAAGATTCTTTTGTTGCTTCTTAAGCCAGCCATACTCGCAGAGGACTGACTGTACTGTTTTTGCTTAAGGACTGAAGTGATGCTCCAATCTTGTGAGAAAGAGCCATACTTGCTACGGACTAGTCTGCTCAATTCAAGAGGATTGGACACCCAGGATAGGCTCATATGGTTATGTTTTTGGTACTTGTTAACTAAATTTTTTATGTTGCCGGGTATTGGGTACAATTGGTAGCGTACATATAATTTAAAAAAAGCCAGACTTTGGTACTATATTTTTTATATAATACAAATCTATAAAATACGACTAGCAATAATCATATGACGGAAGGTGATAGGAATTCTCTGTCGGCTTCTCTGTAGTGGTGATTTGTCCACTACAGTGTTAATGTACTTATTTCTCAAAATCATTATTCGATTATTTTTTCCATTTATTCCCATTAATCTGAGAGTCAAAGTGTCTCCTGGGAGGAATATGCTAAATGGATTTTTAGACCTTTTTAGAGAATATTTTAATTAGGCCTATTTATCTTAGTGTTAATATTTAGTAATTTTGAAATGATTGTGTTTATTTAGGCAGAGAGAAACTCTGAAAGAGATAGAATTATCAGTAGGTACATAATTTATCCACCATCCATATTCTACACCTCAGTTTTTTCCTAGGATTAGAATTCATAAAACTTAATCGGAATATTAATTTTTTCACTTTTTGGTTCGGTATTTGTTTATCATTAGAATACAAGACAATACCGCACAAATAAGGCAGAATATGTGTGGTTTTAAAGATTAAACTTGAGGAAATCGTATCTTGATGAATTTTTATGTGAAGGGAAAACCTAAAATTAAGAGCAATAAAATGCATAATATCATAAACTTGTGAAATGTAATCAGTTTATCATTATAATGTAAAAAAGTGCTTCGACCAAAGGACGAAGTATACAATACGACAAATGTCAAAGAGGCGAGTAAACCCCGTCAACATGCTATACCGTTCCCACTTATGTAAGAGACTGGCCCGCCATACTGTCAATCCCGACAGGATTGGCCCGTCCGGTCAAATATGCTGACAGGATGAGAAGACAGGCTAGTCGCATTGGGTTTGTCCTGTCTACCCCCCATACACTTTAAATCTAAGCTCCAGTCCTTTGCGTGCATATCCTGCTTTAGTATTAGGTTATAGAAATAGAAACGGTAATTACACAGAAGTACCGAGACCAATGTTACCCTGGTAGGAAAAGTTTGCACTTCCTGAGAGATTGTCGAGGATTTTTCAAAACTGACAAAAGCAACGTGATCGCTAACTACACTACAGTACCAGTTCCATTGTATAAATGCAGGAACTTTGGATGTATCTAGCAGGATTACTCAAATATTTTACTCCCTTCACCAGGACAATCATGAATACAATCATTTCTATATCAGAACTAGTGAATTCCCAAAGGAAATTTACTAAATTGTAGTGCAAGGCTCTATATAGTCTTGCAGGAAATCTCGACACTTACAGATGAATGTCTCAGATTTTAAATAGCTTAAGCATCATGGACAAGAGCAACAGTAACTACCAATCATGTATGAGGCCATAAAAGATGGCGTAACCCTAATGATAACAGCACCTTATTAATTATCTGCCATATAAGCCTTCCGTTTTCTATGAATTTCCTAAACTACCAACTACCCTAATGATAAAATTTAATGTTGATTACCGTAAATGATTAAGTAAAGTGAGAAAATAAATGAAATATATTGTTTTTTAGATGTAATTTTCTACCTCATATTTGGATTGATCACTAGTCTCTTCTTTTAGACGGTTGGTTGGTTGGTGAATATTGGCATGCCTGTAGCATGACACGGGCCCTTGTCGCTGGACAGCCTGTAAGAGGATATTAATCTGGAATCAGGAGAACTCCAAAAGGAGTCAAAAATTGGTATATTAAAAAGGATAGGTTGTATTAGAAAGGGTACTGGAACAGGAAAAAGGATACAGGATGAGTGATTAAAGGAGGGATTTGAAAACGACATGAAAGGGAGGGGTGTTACCCAAAAATGAAGAGTTTTAGTTAGAGAAAAAGTGTTGATAGCAGCAAGTCCCAGTAAGTAGGAGGTAATGGGAGAGGAGAGAAGTTTCTGCAGTCGTAGAGAATAGGAGTAAGTTTAAGCAAAGACGCTTATCCCTGCTCTGGAGCTGGAATGTGGAATTGTTGCAGGAGCTGCAGGAAGGTGGGGGTCGAGGATAAGGAAAGAACTCTGGTAAGGATCTTGAAGGCGATGGGTATGAGGTCTTCTAAGGTGAGGGACTCAATTTGTTGAGCCAAGGATTGGGGTGGAGTTGTGGATGTAGGTCGTTGCTGGTCCTTATGAGGAACAGTTGCAAGTCGTTGGTGGTCCTTATGAGGAGCAGATACAGGTCGTTGCTGGTCTTTATGAGGAGCAGTTGCGGGTGCAGGCACAGGGACAGTGGTTGGCTGGCGCTGTCTTCTCTGGCGAGGAGGTCGCTGGTATTTTGGTGGCTGGATTGAAGCTGGTTTATTATTGTTTGGAGAGGATGTGTTCTTCATAGCTGCAATCCTCTTGAGACGTTTGGGCAGCGCTTATTCCAAGCATGGTGTGGCCTGGAACAGTTGGGGCACTTGGATGTGGTGTGTCATCCTTCCTTGTGGGCTTATATACACACTTCAGTGCAGTGGCGCTGGCTGCAGACACCGCAGATGATGGGGCCTCTGCAGTCTTCTTTGTGATGAACAAAACGCTGGCATCTATAACAGCGAAGGGGCTCAGGTGTATACTCCTCGAGGGAGAAAGTTCCCCAGACTCCTAGATTCAGATTGGAGGGAACTGGACCGATGAAGGTGGTGATGAGACATCGAACAGGGACGTTGTCCTTGCTCATGCAGCGAACAGCACAGTCAATGTACCTGCATGAAGTTGCAATGGTGATAGGCCTCATGACAGGATACCTTGGGTATTTCTGGAGGGATCTGGCTTTTTCAACGTCCTTGGGGTAGATGATAACATCACCTTTCCTGTTGGGTCTGGCTGTGAGTTGCATGCCTGGCTTATTAGCCATGGCAGCAACAGAGGAGTAGGAAAGTGCGCTGTCTATATGTGAGAGCTGAAACTTCAGCAGAGTTTTCTTGGGCTGTGTAGCTGGGATGTTCCCTGCTATAGAAGAGGCTTCTTGCAGGAGTTTAGTAAGGCAATCAGTGCAATTGCAGTCCGTGGAGTGGGCCCCCTCAGTCTCAGGCGCGGTGGTAGAAGGGTTGACTGCTGCTGCAATTGACTGCTGAGGAGTTGCAGTGACAGACAAGGACAAGTCTGTGCTCTCAGTCCTTGGTGTCCTCAGTGGCGATGGTGGGGCTGGTACTGGCGCTGGCGGAGGACGTTCAGGACTCTTCCTTCTCTTGGGATGGGGTGTAGTCTCTTCCCTGGTAGCTGATTTCAAGGTTTTGTAGTATTTAAGATCCTTGGTAGAGGCGATTTAGCATGTCTTGCAGCTGCATTCGATATGGTGATCTAGCAAGGTTGGGTCATCTACGTCGGAGTTGTGAAAGCCAACAGTGGGGAAAATATGGGTACGTCGCTGGTGGTATGACATAGAGCAGTCACAGTCGCATTCCAGAACACTGTAGAGGTTCTTGCAGTGTCTGTCTGCTTTTGGATACAGTTTCCATCCCCAGTCTCCGAGATAAAAGACTGACATGGTGGCGAAACTCTACGGGGACCGCAATGAAAATTTTACTGAGAGCAGCCCAGAGAGCGAAGGTGTTGTAGGAGTTGCCAGGCAATGAACGTAGAAGTCAGCTCCGTGATGTTCTTTTAGACATTATGGAAGAAATTTTAATTGCATTTCCAGACCCAAATGTTCAATCAGTTATGTATTATACTAAGATTTTCCAAAATAATTGATTTACACTAGTTACCTTTAAGACAGAATTCAGTTTAAAATATGTGAAATAACTATTGAAGGTTTCAGAACTGGATGTTATGAAATATCTCAGAGAATTGATAGATATTGTGAAACAATGAAATTGTTTTCACTACAAAGAGGGTTAGAGATGTTATCAAATTATAAATCATCTAAATATTATCCTTTGTATTTCATCACCTCTCTTTTTACTATGATTTGGCAACATATGTAATCATATACTCCACTTCTCTTAGCTCTCCCAATGAGGGACAGAGATTTAAATGGTCAGGCTCAGGTTTAGGGTCGAGGAAGCATACCCTTTGCAATGGTGCCTCTATTAATCTTGAAATGCATGTAAGACTTTAGTTTAGGTTTTCTTTTATGTTACTGTAATCTCTCTCAACTGGAGGTTTTTATTTTCCTTCTTTTCTATATTTCTATCAGGCAAATAAAAAAAATTGTCATAATAATTTCTCTATGTCTTTTTTGTAAGGTTGTTGTAGCTGAAGCAATTAATTTCTTTAATTTTCAAAGAAATTGTTCAATCCTCTCCATTATTGTCACAAGAAATTAAAGCTTACACTTTCTAATTTTTGACTATTTGTTGTGTTATATGTTATTTAATCTATTATTGCTCTTAAGTATAGTACTGATGGAAATATATTGTATATATTTAATTGTCTTTATTTCTCCTTTTACCTCCTTGTATACATTTGAGGGGGTTTTACTTTATAACTCATCTTCCCTTTTTTTCATTACCACACTTTATAGTTACTGTTTTTATTCCTCTCTTCAGCACTCTTCTTATTTGCCTTACATCCTCGTTTAATTATATTTGGCACTTTTGTTTCTATAATCTTTTTTTTATGTCCCGGGTTATTGTTTTCAGTATCACTTTTTTCACACTCAGTGTACTGTTTATATACTATAACTGTCATCGTTATTTTCAAAGATGTCCCTACCCTCTTTCCTCACTATAGTATTAGCTCTACTTTAATAGATAATACAAAATTGATTATATGCCCCGTTCTTTATCCGTTGTAGCTTCTCCATTTAATTTTTCGTTAAGTTTATAAAATCACATTCATAGAATAGATTGTAGTTCTTGCCCACTAGTGAGGACAGGATTAGGAAGGAGATTTGTGGCCTTGGAGGAGGAGTAATAGGAGGAGAAATTGAACAGGCTACTTCCATGAACTATCTCCTCCCAATTAGGGAATGTCATGATTTAGGAAATTTGAACCATAAGGTACAGTGTTGGAAAATGTTTATTGTTACAAAATGAAGTCAGAATTGAAAGATATTGGCGATTAGGAGTTTTGAAAAAAAGAGAGTTCATACCTCCATATATCTTTGAGGATAAACTTGGGGCTTTGGATTTGGTTTTAAATTGAAACTCAAGGAGTCTACCATATTTTCCAAACTAGAACACAGATTATACGACTGGTAAAGAGTTAAGTTACCACACCCCCATATCCAATCCAAAGATAACTAAATATGCTCTGATATGACCTAGAAAGAGTTTCATCTACAAGGTAAAAGTTTTAAACACTAAAAAAAAAATAAATAAAATTGGAGGAAGATAATGAGTCTCAGGTCGACTGTGTGGGCTAGCAGATACAGTATGTGGTATTCTTATACAGAAACTAATGCAGCAGGTGAATGAATGTTTGCATACCAAAATATTGATCCAATTTCAACGGTAGTTATGGATTATATGATAGCAATTGTGATAAACTATAACAGCAAGAAAAAAACGAATATTTACTGGCTGCTTCTCTTGAAATACAATATAAATGAAATAGGTTGGAATTCTGAATAATATCCTCTGATCTGCAAAAAAAAAAAGGGTCAATTGTAATATCTAACTTGCTGAATATTAAAATATTCAATAGGAGCAACATTTCTTTAGCTATCATG
>NC_090758.1:64240511-64250511 GCF_036898095.1 Palaemon carinicauda | reverse complement strand
CACTAGGAGCAATGAAATACAATTGGAGGAAGATAATGAGTCTCAGGTCGACTGTCTGGGCTAGCAGATATATTATGTGGTATTCTTATACAGATATTAATACTGCAGGTAAATGAATATTTACACACCAAGATGATGATCCAAATTCAATTGGACTCTATGGTAACAATTGTGATAAGCAATAACAGCAAGGAGAGAAAAAAAATAATATTTACTAGCTGCTTTTGTTGAGATACAATATGAATGAAATTGGTAGAAATTCTGAATAATTTTCTATGATCTGAATAAAGGTCAATTGTAATCTCCATCTTGCTGTATCTTAAAATATTTAATGAGAACAACATTCCTTTAGCTATCATGAATGGCTAATCTATCAAGAGATCATCACTATAGCCATAAATTCCGGACAATTGTATCCACTGATCTTAACACAAAAAACAAATTCACTGTAAGACTCACCTAAGTTGGAAGACTCCTGAATATTTAATTTATCTGTCTATTCAGAAATAGATGAAGCCATACAGCTCCTTCCTGGGGCTACTGGGAATTTAACACAAAATAGAAGTGAAAAACTTGAACGCTGATCACGTTATTAAAAAAAAAGTAACACGTTTTAGAATCTTTTCTGCGTATTGCAGCGAGTTTAGTTGATACGAATTCGTTAAGAGAGATTGCCTTGGTAGATTCTTCAAACTAATGAAGGCAAACAGATAATCAACAACTCATTAAAAAAAAAAACAATAACCATCATCAAATTAGAAGTATCTCCCAACCTTACAAGGGATGTTGAATGCCTTTACAATAAAGGATGTAACTGGAAAGCTTGATGGGTACAATATACTCAATTATGAATTGTCTAGTTATCATTATTTGATGCAAATGACCTTCTTAGATCATCGAACAAAGAATCAGTGACATGCTATGATACCACGTAAACAACAATGTCTACTTAAGATGTGAGAGAGAGAGAGAGAGAGAGAGAGAGAGAGAGAGAGAGAGAGAGAGAGAGAGAGAGAGAGAGAGAGAGAGAGAGAGAGAGAGAGAGAGAGTACCCTACCTAAAAACAACACAGAAAGAAGAACTGCAAAAATGGAAGACTTAATTGATTTGGTTTCTGCCTTTTTTTCTCTCAGGACAAGTTGATAAAAGGGGGGGGGGGGGCGAGAAATAAGACGAAAAGAAGAATAAAGCGGCACAAGAAAGGAACCAGAAAGTAATTAATATGTGTGTTGTGGTGTATAATATGGCATATGCTATCAGAACTAAAGCTCTGCTGTGTTTGCCTTCAATGATAATGTGTTCATATTAAGTCATTTCTGTATAGCATCAATTCACTGAAAATGTTTTCTTGGTGAAAGTAAATCATATAATATTGTCAGACTTTTCTACTACATTATTGACCATACAAAAGTAAACTATTAAAAACGAAAAAAAAATTTAAAACAGTATAAATGGACATTACTTATTTTTGTTACTGGATATGGAATACTAGAGTTATACTCCTCTTGGGCTAATTCATATAAAATCTTATACCTAGGTATTCTGTCCCTATATATAGCAGTACTTATAATCACTTATATGATTAGTCTTACACGTAGAGATACAATGATGCTGCTGTCGATAAATGCATGCTATAAAGTTAGATTTCAATATTAATATTATTATTATTATTATTATTATTATTATTATTATTATTATTATTATTATTATTATTATTATTATTATTATTATTATTATTATTATTAGTTAAGCTATAGCCCTATTGGGCAAAGCAGAACGTTGTAAGCACAAGGACTTCAACAGAGAAGAACATAAGGAAATAAACAAACTAGAAGGGAAGCCATATACAATTGAAATAAGATATTTCATAAACAATAACGACATTAAAAAAGATTTTTTATATATAAAGTATAGGAAGAGACTTATGTCCACCTGTTCATGAATATGAAAAAAATCCTTATGCAACACAAATAACAGAATAACTGACTGACGGGGCCAGAATTTAATATCCGCATCGAAAATAAGTAATGGCAATACTATTACATATTCACGGCTGCTGTGAAGGGATCTGCAAATAGTTATTACTGGCCAAAAAAAATTGTAAGCAGGCTAGTGTTTTAGGCAGTGGCTTTCCTTATCTGTAGTCTTTTCTATTATGAGATGCAGGTACAGCATGCGTTTTTTGGTGCACACCAGTGCTTGCGGTAGTCTACCACAAAGGCCAATCTCCAATAGTCGACGACATAGTCTGTCTAAGCCTGCAAAAGTCTAAATTTAACTGCCAATGGATCTGCAATCTCTACCAAGGGTTAAGACACCGTTACATTATAGTTTGGGAGTGCCAAATATAATTTAAAGTTTCTCAATGCTGGCATCACATTGCAAATCCTTGTTGTGGATCTCCTCGCCCATTTCTACCTGGTTAAGGTTGCTCACTGATGTTTAGTGAACAGAGACACTTATTCGCCGACACATCTTCAACACACCCCCTCCAAAATTACTCTTTACGTCAGCACACCAACGGATGCCTATGCCCCCCCCCCCCCTCATCAAATCATATCCAGAAGTCTTCATTCTTGAACTTCACCAAACGTCCACATTTCCCACCAAACGTAGTATTTATCAACATATTAAGATAACAGGGACATCAGTATTCACCAGATTCAAACATCTTTCGGTGAATTGTTTTGGGCCATTGCCTAAAGGAAATGAAGCTCATGGTTGTCTACTTTGTATATCATCCTGCAGAAATGTGCCTTCGTGAATCTCTGTAGGGATTACAGGGTTATGAATATGCAGACAGAAGGGATTAACTACCCACTACAAAACGTTATCACCGTTATCTCCTACATGCAAGGAAAAAAAGGTTGTGATCAGATACCTGCGAACCCCTTAGTCATTCTCTAGACATCCATCACTATCCGCTCCGTTATATGCAGCTGCAATTGTCCTTTCTTAGCTTTCGTAATGGTGAGGCTACTTTTCAGCACCTAATGGATGGCATATCATGAGACTTATCCCTTCCGAGTGTGTTACATGGATGACATACTTCTTTTTTCTTCCTCCAGAGAGGAACACCTCCGTCACTTGCGAGTCATTCTGGATCGCCAACAACAGTATGGCTGTGTAGTCAGGTAAGACATGTGTAAATTTGGCCCCAACAAAGTATTATTCTAAGGGTACTACATCACTCCTGAAAAAGTCCATCCCAAACCCCTAGCCCCACCCTCAAAATATACCAGCTGTTTAAAACATCCCTTTGCTCCCGACCATCAGAGAACTGCAGGAATTTTGTTCATGATCAACTATTATCACCGGTTCCTAGCCTCCTTCGTTGCTTTTTATAGCCCTCTCTATGCTTCCCTCAAAAAGAAGTCAGAAAACCCGAAGTGAGGTTCCGTTTAAAATGCAGCTTTCTGCAATGTAAAGAATTGCCTATCAAACACGGCTGATCACAGTTTTCCTTTGCTACATGTCCTTCTAATTATTTCAATCAATGACTGCGACATTACTATTAGTGCAGGTCTCAATTAGGTGGTCATCAGCTCACCCCACCTATTGGCCTTTTGTAGTAGAAAACTGTCTAAGGTAGAATCTGGATACTCTACATTTGACCAAGCATAGATGGAAGTATATCACTTCTGCCACTTCTTAGAAAGTACACCCTGTCAATCGCACTGACTACCTTTCTTTGTTTTATATCTTCACTCAAAAAGTCCAACGACTTGTCAGCTAAGCAACATCGACACCTCTCTCCAATTATGAGCTAAATTACATTCTTAAGTGCATCCCTGTGAAATTGAATCTTGTTGCTGATAACCTGTCGAATAATACATTGGCTGCTATTCATCTGGGATTGGATTACAATACCTTGGTATTAGTCCTAAGAAAAGATTCAGAGTATCAGGCATTTAGGACATCCTGCACATCCCTTCATTAGGTTGACATTGCCTTCATAACTTCAACACCCCCTCCTCTGTGACATCAATACTGGTAGACAACAAACATGGATACCTGCCCTCATGCACCATCAGGCGTTTGATGTCATTTATGCTTTTTGACATCTATCATGAGTATCTACTGCACAGCTACTAACGACGAAATTTATTTTGCACGGCATCGATAACGATGTTACTTAAAGCCAAACTCCATGACCAACCTCAAAATTATACTGAAACACTGATACCGGGGTTGTTCTATTCTCTCAACATCAGGTCATTTTCACTTTGGCGTAGTAGGTCCCTTCCTCGCATCACAACTATATTGTTACCTGTTTACAGTCATTGACAGCTTCACTCATAAGCCTGAAACAATCCTAATGCAAACATCAATACCAGCCTCATGTACATGCACAAAACTCTCAGTATGGATTTCTATGTTAAATATCAATTATCATATTACTTCTGAGGAGGGTACCACTTTCACCTTTCAAATGTAAAAAAGCCAGGCATCATTCTAAACCAGAAATTTTTTATACAACCCTGTATTCAACTGAATCGTTGAATGTTTTTATCACACTCTCAGAGCAGCTTTGTTGTCCCCATGCAATAATTTCAACTGTTTTACTCATATTCCTTGGGTCTACTTCTGACTAAGGACAACTTCTAAAGATGTCCTGGATGTCTTGGTAGCTGAAATGGTGCATGGTAACCCATTGGTTTTCCCTGCATGTATTTGTTTGTGATATCAACCTCCTCCAAAATCTCTAGTGCCTATGTCATGTTGTGGGAAAATTCTCTCCATTCAGCTAGATTTCCAGCCGGGAGTGGAGCAACATATACCAACAGATTTGCACAAGTCATCGCTCATTTTCTTGCGCATAGACCATAGCAAGCACCCATTAACGTACCCTTACATTGGCACTATTTTTTTTATCTTAGCCACAATGAAGGCTTTGGTAATCAACCTAAGTATCTACTGCAAGATGAACTATCTGAAGTTCACCTCTCAAGATCAGGGTGGCCTATTTCAGTGAAGGTCACAAAAATTAAAACATATTGATGCAAGTTCATACAAGCCGAAAAAACTTATGAGTGCGAGGGAAGAGCAATAACGACAATATGCAAAAAAAAAAAGGGAAAAAAAACACGAAATAAAGCTTGAGTGAATGAGTGTGTGGTATGTGTGGTGCACATGGCTCCCCCTAAAAAAAGACATACGTGCGAGATAGGGTACCATGCTCTTGAGAGGCGTACTATAGGCGGTCATCTGGCAGGAGATATGCAGCCTTTAGGCAATCAATGAAGACCCAGTCTTTTTTGACACGCATGTTCAGGAGGAATTCCTTCTGCGTACGGCGAAAAACAAAGAAAGGGTCATGTAAGGGGATGATAACAGCTACTTGCTGGTTTTGCTGCACAGGGAAATTTTCCGTTGGTAAGTGCAGATCTGTCGGTATGTGTTGCTTAGCTGGGGGCTTGTAAATCGGGTAGCATAAAGTTTATTTTCCCACAATGTGATGTAGGCACTGGAGATTGTGGAAGGAGGTTGCAGACGGAAAAAAATCGACCGGGAAAAACAACAGGTCACCATACCCTTGTCAACTGCTGAGATATCCAGGTTGTCTTTAAGACTACTCCATAGTTCCAAGAGAACATAGGGAAGCTATGTAAACCAGTCCATGATTTGAAACATCAAAGCTGCTTTGAGGGTACAGTGAAAATTTTCAACCATACTGTTGGCTGCCGGGTTATATGCGGTTGTTTGGTGAAAGGTTACACCCAGCAAATTCACTATTGATATACACAATTGAGAGTTCATGGTTGTACCCCTGTTAGAAGTAATTTGCTTGGGGATACCCAATCTCGCTATCGTTCCTATGAATAAGGCGTATGTACAGTAGCCGGATGTTACAGTTTCCATGGGAATGACTTCAGGACAACCAGTGGAGCAGTTGATGACAGTAAACAGGTAACGAGGTTCTTGTGATTTGGGTAGGGGATCTAAAACATCAATAGGAATGTGGGCAAAGCACGGCTGAGGTTAAGGAATGGTGCTCACTCCTAAATCCTTGTGTCAATGTACTTTTGGGGTTTGGCATGAAACAAAGTCCTAGACCCAATCGTGACCATGCAAAATAATTCCATGCCAAATGAACTCTGTTTTCATCAGCTGTTTAGTAGAATGGCGCGAGGGATGTGAAAGGTCATGAATGAGATGAAAAAGTATCAGTGGAAGGGAGAAGGTATCCAAGGTCTTGGTCTACCAGCACTGACATCACAGAGGAGGGTGACATTTGAGTCGTTAGGAGGGAAGCCCTCCAAACGGAGGAATATGAAAAATATCCTACATGCGAGGTTCTCTGGATAATTTCATTGGGCTTCTGCCACAGCATAAAAATCGAATCCTAGGTGAATGGCGGCATATGTGTTTCTTGACAGGGCATCGACATACGATTCATTTCCCCAGGGATGTGCTGAAAGGTACAATTGTATTCAACCACGGCAGAGAGATGTCGACGTTGACAGGTGGACCAGACGTCAGACTGTCGAATGAAGGCATGCACCGGAGACCTCTGGTTCAGGAAAACGAGGAGGGGTGTACCTCCCCAAAAATGGCAACAGTAATAGATAGCATAGTCCACCGAAAACAATTCGTGGACACTGGTAGAGTAGCTGACTTCCACTTTGGACAGTTTCCTACTGAAGAAGGCCAATGGGCCCGGTGAGATGTGGACCAAGTGTTTGATAACTCACCCAATAGTGAAGTCACTAGCATCGGTGGAAAGTAGGAGTTGTGCGTGTGGCACATAATGAACGAGAGCGGAAGAGGTTGATAGGGCATTTTATGCATTGCAGAAGGCTGATTTTTGAGGGGACCCCACACCAGGTCTATTGGCTTGACTTGACTGAGGCCTAGAGGGGAGCAAGAAGGGCAGTGATATCCGGCAGGAAATGTTGATAGTAGCTGATCATGCAAAATAATCCTTCCAATGCTATGATGGTCGAGGGCATGGAGAAGTTCTGAACTTTTGTTACTTTCTCAGGAGGTGGATAGACTTATTCAGCAGTGTTACGGTGTCCTAAGAGCAATACTTCTTTAGTGCCAAAGGTACATTTTCATACTGTACTACAGGACCATTCTGTCTTAGGCAGTCAAGTATGATCATATATGATAGAGGTGATCCTCTTTAGAGTAAGTAAACATAAGTATGTCGTCCAGGAAACATACACAGAAGGTGAGGTCCCCTAACATGCCTTCCTAAAGACGTTGAAAAGAGGCCCCAGCATTACAAAGGCGAAAACAGGAGTAATTAAAAGTGTATGTACCAAAGCTGAATGGGATGGTGGTCTTGGGGATGTCTTCTGGGTGGAATGGCACCTGATGATACCACATTAGTAGGTCGTACATGGAGAAAACCTTCAGTTTGTGCAAGTAGGAGGTCTGTATCCACTGTTTGGGAGGGGGGTAGTGCTGCTTTTCTGTCTGCATACCTAGGCGCCTCTAATCCCTACACCGACACCAAATTATCCGGTGCCAGACTTCTAAAAATGGCTAACATTGATACGGTGATAATTACTGTGTTTCAAAGGAACTGGGAACTGTAGGGGTTTGGAGAATGAGGTGAGAGGGGTTGGATTGGGGAGGCATTGAGGAGTAATAATCCGCGTTGGCAGAAGAGAACGGCAAGTACCCCTGTCTACCAAAATTCACACTCACGGTCCTGCGTTAAGTAAAAAGAAAAGATTATTGACAGGGTAGGCCACCATCGCAAGTGAGGGCTCACATACACGTTTTTTTTTTTTACCACTGACAACCATTCGCATATTTCATCGTAGTAGCACTGAATTTGAAGTAGTAGTAGTAGTAGTAGCATAACTGCAGCCAATGGACATCAGGAAGTGACTGGAGAGGTCGTACGTCGGAGCACAAGCGATCAGTGGTATTTGTTGGTGGTGGGAGTCTTTGTTGCCACTCTAGCACTTCCCTTGGTGGGGCTCTTTGACCTTCTGCATTCACGTTAGCTTCGGTGGATGTTGAGTAGGTGTCCACCTCATTAGGAATAAAGGCATTGATGGTGGTCTAGAAGGTGGTGAAGTTGCCGTCCATAAGGACATTGACTTTGGTTATCAGGTTCCTTTGGGCAAAATATTAACATTGGTGATAGGAGGACATACAGGTACGGGTATGCACCGAATGCGTTGGACACGAAGGACATTCCCTTCATGAGGAGAGACGTCTGTGGCTGGTTGTAGGCAAGTAACACTGGTCATATTCCTAAAGTTGAAGTAAGCCTTATGGTCCCCCAACCATTGTAGAGAGGGCTGAAAAATCATAGCTATGTGAGCCTCAGTATTCACAAAAAGTAACAACGCTTTTCCCAAAAAAAGTAAAAAAAGATCAAACAGTTTAAAGAGAGAGAGAGAGAGAGAGAGAGAGAGAGAGAGAGAGAGAGAGAGAGAGAGAGAGAGAGAGAGAGAGAGAGAGAGAGAGAGATAGTAGCCCAATTGCACGTTATTCACACTATGGCCAAAGACAAAGGTCACTTTTTTCTTATAGTTTAGAGGTGTTGTTCACCCTTTGCACACTTGCCATTACCAACTACAGTATATTGAAAAAAATCCGAGGATATTCTTGCTTTACTGAAGACAGCAACTTTAGTAGTAAAAGAAATGGAATAAATCTCAACACTTGTAGAATATAAAAACAATTTGAGCAAAGAAACCAACGGACTACAACCTCTCTTTAATGAAAAAAAAACTTTTTTCATCAATTCCAGCTCTTGAACAGAGTCCTAACTGCTGAATTCCTTAATAAAGATTAAGCTTAAAATAGAGTTCTTGGTACTTTGCTATGATAATCAGCTCTTCGAGGAGAAGTACATTTGGTAATAAAATTATAATTTTCCATACTTGGGAAGGGCCAAGGATTTTAACCATTAAGGTAATTAAATTAATTTGAGTTATTTTGCATTGTTTTGAAGTAATTTTTTTTAAATCTAATGATATTTGTTTACGTTAATTTCGGTTAACTAGCTTCAAATTTACAGAATTTTGAAAAGTTTTAAGGTAATCTAAGTTAAAAGGCAGCAGTATTTAAGGTAATAGTCTTATGCTTAAATTTAATCCCTGGCTGTGTCATAGCAAGGCCGTCACGAATACAGACCTGGTCATGGAGGAAGAAGTCTGCATAAGTAGGTCGATTGATATGTAAACGGATAAGGAATGAGTTTGGTTATGACCTCCATAATCTTTCTTTCTCTCACGCACGTACTCACTATGCATACACACTTTGTTTCTCTTTACAGTCTACCACTGATAATCCTCATAGAAAAATCAGGAGATCATGCACACCAAAAAGAGACGACTTTGAATAATAGGGATAAGAAAAATTAGACTGATAAAAAAGTATTAAAATCAAACTAAAGGTTACACATGGTAGTAGTCTAATTAAAGGACCCACTAATTCCAAACTACACTTGCGTACCGAAAACACACAAAAGGATTCTTGCAATTTAATTTTGAAGAATAAATAAAAGATAAACAATTCCGGCAATTCACTTGATGTTGCTCTATATATTTTTACTTAAAATTTTTGACGATTTATCTTTATTTTTCCACTGTTATTGTTTACAATTCTCTTAGCTCTGACTTTCTTACGAATTTTTCTATCGAAGAAGGATGTCTGATTCAATATAATTGGATCTGAAGTATCACTGGCACACCTGAAATGTGTTTAAATGCGATATTAAAATGGCAAACGTATTTTCATGAAAATGAGAGAGAGAGAGAGAGAGAGAGAGAGAGAGAGAGAGAGAGAGAGAGAGAGAGAGAGAGAGAGAGAGAGAGAGAGAGAGAGAGAGAGAATGAAGAAACAAGAATTGAAAGAAAAAAATTCAGAGAGGGAATGAAGAAGTATTAAGTAGCAAGGGAAAAAAGTGTGAATAGCAAACTAATTTTTTAAATAGCTAGTCCTCTTTTCATCATTATATAAAAGGCCGATATTACGTAACCAATACGATGTGAACAATAAAATGCAATTATAATTATTACAACAATAA
>NC_090758.1:64195511-64235511 GCF_036898095.1 Palaemon carinicauda | reverse complement strand
TCAAAGCATCAATGTATATGGGAAGAAATCAATATTTTTACAGTAGAATTTTCAATGAAAATACGCCAAAGGACATTAAAAAGAATGCCTTCCCATTCATCATACAGTATTTGAAAGAATATCATACCCATAAACATCTTTCAGAGCTTTTTCTAAAACAATTGGATGGATAGTAGAGTAAAGTTGTGAGCTTGTGATATGCTAACTTCCTTCTGACAGTGCAGAATTAACTGACACTTATTTGTGTAGGAGGCAAAAACGCCTTCCAAACTTTCATAATGATTACTTGATATTGCTGACTGTCGGTCATTTTGCAGTAACTATAACAGATTTGTTCATAGCCAAAAGTTATTTTATTTCATGGTTACCATCTAATTACTCTAAGTGAGTACAGTAGTTGAAGAGTGTCCTTCCTCTTACTGAAAAAGTTTATTCTGTACTTCATGAATAACTTTGTTACATAAGGATTGCAGTTCTGGCAAATTCAAGACCTTATTTTTGTCTTTAATTTTATTTTTTCTTCATTCATTTTATTTCTAAGGCTTCAATAATTATTTATTTGTTAATTTATTGACTTGTCTGAATGAGACTTTGTTTGTATGTTATTGTTCAATGAGTCTTATTCTAAAGGATTTATTAATTTCTTTAGTTAATTATAGCAAAGTGAGTTATTAACATATACCTGCATAGTACCATCAGCATGCAGCAGTTTATGATCGATACCTTTTGTAAGGTTTTGAGCACCTTAGGGACGAGACATTCCCCCTCCCACTCTTCACTTTTAATTTCCGATGCTATTGTCATTATATGGAATTTATCTGGCTTATTTGTTAAATAAACCTTTCCAGTTATTCAAATAACAATTATGTCAGTCAAACTGCCTAGTACAGAACTTCAAGCGAGTGGGGAAATTCTTGATAAAAACACAAAATTTTCTTCTCTGACAATCATCAGGGTTCAACCTTTTCTTTTGTAACTGGAGCAAAGCGATAAAATCCCTCTAAAGCTTCCAATTGACATTTTTGTAAAATTATCAAATGAAGAAATGAAAATCAAGGAAATGTGTGTATTGTTTCAAAATTCAGATTCAACCAAAATTGTTTAATATTACCATGTTTCTCCATCTGAGGTATTGATTTAGTATCATTGGTCAACATATGGTGCATTGGAGGTTTTAAAAATAAAATTAAATGAAATAATTCTATTCGATCAAACAGATGAAAGACTGTGGGTGTTAGCAGATTGCTCAGACAATTGTTGCCAGTTACAGCTATCAAGGATTCACTCTAAAACTTTACTTCTTTATCAATATCCCCTGCACACATTGATCTGCCAACCAATATATCTAACAGAATAACACAAAATTTAAACAGATGATTAGGGACTGTATTATCTGGTTAATGAAAAGGTGGCTACAAGTGACATAGTAGTGATTACAACGACAGATTTCCAGATTCATATTAAAGTACTAAGGTTTATATTTAAGCAGGATGGAACTATGTTTATTATGACTGAAACAGAAACAAAGGAAAAGGCTGAAATGAAAAAGTGAATTAGTAGTTAGTATTACATAGCTTTGAAATAGATACCAAATATCCAGAATTAGTGATATTCTTTTTTATGACTAATGTATTTCAAAAGCAAAAGGGTAAGTAACGTGAAAACCCAGAATGGCCATGTTACTGCGAGAGAGGGGATGGAAATCATAAAAGGTAGGGCATGTGATACTTCAGTGACATATTTGATTATGAAAAAAAACAGTATTTTGGCAGTAAGAAATAGTAGAGCTGCACCTTGAATGATACATAGACCGGAAAATCATAAGATACATCAGGTTTGGTTTGCACTATGCAGATGAAAAAAAGGGCAGTGGCAAGTTGAAGAATGGTGATCTTAAAATTGTAACAGAGAGGGTGGAAAATGTAGTTAGAATCAAAGATTGACATAGTTTTGAGTAATTGAATTGGTTACAGGATTTGGAAGAGTGTATGTGGGATTTGCAAGTTGGAAAAAGGGAAGAGATGGAGACATGGACCTGAAGAGTTGAGACAAGCAAGAGAATTCCCTCACTTCACTCTCAAAAATGTAAAGGCTGACTTGAAAGCTTTATCTATCATAAAAATGATGATTATGGTGAGGAACATAATTTCGATGACACAGATTACTAAGGAAATGAGTTAGTGTAGGGTTTCAAGTTGGGAAAATCATGAGAAGAAAAGCAAGAACTATGGAAATGACTCTTATTCATGACAAATTAAGACATTTTTCTGTATCACCATCAAAACAGTCTAGAGGGTTTTTCCATCAAATACTTTGTGACAACTGTAAACTTTGTGACGGCGAGACAAATAGGATTAAGTGGTCTCCTACACCCTATAAAGTTAGGGGGCTAGGAGTAATCTTCTGAAAATCCTCCACAGAGTAGAGATTGAGATTTCTTGTGACACATCATGATTTATTACTGCAAAATCTGAGCCTTTCCTGTATTTTTATGATGACGCAGATACAAAATGCTTCCTTTTGGTAGCCTACGATTATATGTTAGAGGAATCCAGTAACTTTCTTTAGTTACAGATATCAGTCCCGGTTTAGGATGAGCCTAGTGTAATTATTTGGGGAAGACAGGTTGCAAACATACCGGAAAATCGAGGTACTAGAGCGCAAATCTGTCATTTTATCACTGGCTCGATAGGGGCCTGATATAAGGAGGCTGAAGCTTTTGGCTTAACAAAAAGGAATTTTAGGTATCCCTAGAAAAATACTTCAAAACTGTCATTTGAGACGTGATATTCAATTGAGCAACAGCATAAATTTCTTCAACATCTAAAATATGCCCCATAGGAGGGGAATAAATTATTATTATCATTAATATATATATATATATATATATATATATATATATATATATATATATATATATATATATATATATATATATATGTATATATATATATATATATATATATATATATATATATATATATATATATATATATATATATATATATATGTATATATATATATATATATATATATATATATATATATATATATATATATATATATATATATATATATATATATATATATATATATATATATATATCTATGATATATATATATATATATATATATATATATATATATATATATATATATATATATATATATATATATATATATATATATATATATATATATATATTTATATTTATATATATATATATATATATATATATATATATATATATATATATATATATATATATATATATATATATATATATATACATACAGTTGCCTCAAAGTATTCCTTTACCCCTTACGCTTATGTTTTATGAAAATAGTATGGCAACACCGCAATGAACGCCTATTTGTCTTGTAACGACGGACGTGAATGGTCGAGCTATTGGTATGCCAGTGCTCCTATTTTTATAAACACTACTGTAGACAATATATTAATGATATACGAATAATAGTTCACATTACAAGTGAAATAAGTTGCTGTTAAATACTTAGAAAAATAGTATAGTAACAGAGTAGTAATAATAGCAATGGTAAAAATCATATTCATTCCTGATTAATCAGACATCGTCAACCTTCGTTCCATTCAGTTGAGGCAGGCGTTTGCTGAAATCCAACTTTAGTTCATAGTAGATATATGGGTTCTTTTTCAGAACATAATTATTTGAATGGAAATACACTTTCGATTTATATAATCCATCAATTTATAAAGAAATGAGATCATAAACCGCAAATTTCAAGACCTATAAATATAATTTCATAAAGGCAATTATGATAGCCATTGACAGGTCATGATACGGAAGGCTTGGGGAAAAATTAATAGACAACCCGATGTATAAAGGAACAAATATATCCAGTGTATCATTCATATATATATATTTTTTTAATTCGAGCCACGTCTCACCAGAGTAGCCTAGATGGAAATTTCTCTGGGCGGTAATTAAACTCGAGTCATCTGAGTAACATCACACCTTAACCACCCTTGTGGTCTTTATATCATTGGTAGATATGGTTGCACACCGATAAAATCGTACTCATATAGATAAGAGAGAGAGACTGAACTATGGTTGGGTTTATTTTATGTCAATTTCGTTGGTATTATCGAACAGTACTATATAAACCTTTTTTAATACCTTGAGAATGACACAGGGACTCGATTAAAGCTGTATAACTCAGGAAGAGAGAGAGAGGCGGGGCCAGTAAGTGATGTCGTGACCTCTGTTAGTCCATTATGTCATTCTCTTGAGTAGCGGTTTAGTGACTAGAGTAGACAATGGATCGCAATCAACAAAGAATCAGCAATAGGAGCAGAATTGTAGGCATGAGAGACTCTGGCATGTCTTACAAACGTATTGCAAGAGAATTAGGAATTTCATTGCCAACAGTTCGACTTTGTTGTCGAAGATGGGAAGAGTCTGGAAACCTCAACGACAGGCCAAGAGCTGGTGGGCCAAGAAAAACGACCCCAGAAGAAGATAGGGCGATTTCGGAAGTAGCCACGCAAAGCCCATTTATAAATGCAGTTGCCATAAGGGACACACTGAACTTGCGTGTTTCATCTGGAACTATAAGAAATAGGCTCCACGCAGACGGTATCCACCATAGGACTCCGGCAGTGAAACAAAAGCTGGAGGATCGTCATAAAACGGCACGGCTGGAATTTGCTCAACGTTATTTGGAAGAGGGGTTAGACTTCTGGGGCAGAGTAATTTTCAGTGACGAAAAGACCTTCGCTTCTAACACGCATGGTCGTCTGCATTGCTGGAGGCGTGATAACACGAGATACGACAGCCAGAATATTTATCAAGTAGCCAGAAGCGGCCATATCACCTGTAACGTTTGGGGGTGGATACACCTGCATGGCGTTGGTGAATTGGCTGAGATCAGTGGAAGGTTCAACGCTGAGCAGTATCTCGAAATTTTGGAAGAGGTGATGGTTCCTTCCGTTCACGCTTATGCTCTTCCTTATCCTGAGCAGATAATTTTCATGCAGGTATGTGCATTGTTTTTTTTTTTTTTTTAGTTATATGAATGCCCTTTCTTGACAAATATGGTATCAACTCATTGCTGATATTGGTCATAAAATAGTTTCAAATTACTCAATAAGACTTTTGTCTTGGATTTATTAGTTTTATAACTGTAAAAGGATCTTACATCAACATCATTGATCTACATTCCCTGATGAATCTAAAGCGGCCAAATAAAGCCACTGAAATTGTTACAAGGTATTTTTTGCCTCTTCATGAAAAGTAGACCAAATATTCTTATCAACACACAACACCCACGTCTCCTCCTTGGCTACTCAAGCCCTTTTATTAATCATTATTGTGACTCCTTTTGCTGGACTAAACGGCATTATTTTGCCGTCATTTATATTCAAAATATAAATTGTTCTCCTTCCACCTTGTTCTAACAGTATGATTAATCAGTTATATTATTTCTTTTAGGATAACTGTTCCATCCATACTGCGAGGATTGTCCGAGCATGGTTTGCTGAACAGCGCGACATTGTTCTCCTTCCCTGGCCGAGCAAAGCATGCGACTTGAACCCGATCGAAAATGTCTGGGGGAACATCGTCAACAGCTGGGAGCAGGGTCAGGAGCGTAACCACCAGGGTCTTTTCCAGCATGTTCTCAACGATTGGGAACTGTTCCGCCGCAACCGACAAGTTGTGTATAACCACGTCTCGTCAATGCAAAACAGATTGCAAGATGTTATTGCACATAATGGTGGATGGACAAAATATTAATGTTTCAAATACGATCTTGTTTTACTTATTTTCTTTTTTACAATTCAACATTGTATAACTAGAATTAAATAATTTATTTCCATAGTGATTTCACTAAACCTTGCCCACAAATGTAAGGAATGTTATGAGAATGGAAACTGAAAAAAAAAATAATAAGCTTCAATCAACCAGTATCGCTTGAGTACTAAAACAAAAGGTTAATACGAAGTTATGATTGCGATTAAACATTGAATATCACAAATTTGTAATACATAGTTTTCAGATATTTGCTATAAATTCATCGATGAATCCAGCTGATTTTAATAAAGAAAATTCATAATTATATAATAAAAGACTTGGGTATTTTATTTTTCACCAACGATTAAGACCAAGGCCAGCTCAACTGAGGGTGCAATTTAGTCATTTAAGTTAAATGTAAAATAAAAAAAAAAAAATTCTAAACCTGACGATAACTGAAAGCAATTCAATCCATCTCTTTATCTCTATGTATCTACCCATATATGGTGCATCTAGTTGCAAGTTTTAATTGCTAATTATCTTATCTAGAATATTTAGTATTAAAAGTGATATCTTACGAAGCACTTACATTCCCTAAAGTAATTCCGTTGTCAAGTGGGCTTTTGACAACTGATAAATTCTCGAACGGCCCGTCATGAATTTATACCTTACTACTCTGAGAATGATCATCATGGAATTTATTTTCATAAAAATTAACATGCGACTGATGATTCCTTCTTGATGTTTTGTTAGGTCATATGTGGAGGGAAATATTACATATTGAACGAGATCTGTGAAACAGCTAGTTTGACGTCAATAACTTGTTTCAGACCCCCACCGTATTGTAATAAGTATTGAAGACACAAGGATATCGGAGTTATCTTATTATATAATGACATGGCTATACAACATTTATCTAATCGAGTCCCTGTTGTCATTATCAAGGTATTATAAAAGGTCTTATAGTATTGTTTGATAATACCAACGAAATTGACAAAATAAAACCAACCATAGTTCAGTCTCTCTCTCTCTCATCTATATGAGTACTGATTTTATCGGTGTGCAACCATATCTACCAATGATATAAAGACCATCAGGGTGGTTAAGGTGTGTTGTTACTCAGATGACTCGAGTTTAATTACCGCCCAGAGAAATTTCCATCTTGGCTACTCTGGTGAGACGTGGCTCGAATTAATATATATATATATATATATATATATATATATATATATATATATATATATATATATATATATATATATATATATATATATATATATATGAATGATACATTGGATATATTTGTTCCTTTATACATCGGGTTGTCTATTAATTTTTCCCCAAGCCTTCCGTATCATGACCTGTCAATGGCTATCATAATTGCCTTTATGAAATTATATTTATAGGTCTTGAAATTTGCGGTTTATGATCTAATTTTTTATAAATTGATGGATTATATAAATCGAAAGTGTATTTCCATTCAAATAATTATGTTCTGAAAAAGAACCCATATATCTACTATGAACTAAAGTTGGATTTCAGCAAACGCCTGCCTCAACTGAATGGAACGAAGGTAGACGATGTCTGATTAATCAGGAATGAATATGATTTTTACCATTGCTATTATTACTACTCTGTTACTATACTATTTTTCTAAGTATATAACAGCAACTTATTTCACTTGTAATGTGAACTATTATTCGTATATCATTAATTTATTGTCTACAGTAGTGTTTATAAAAATAGGAGCACTGGCATACCAATAACTCGACCATTCACGTCGGTCGTTACAAGACAAATAAGCTTTCATTGCGGTGTTACCATACTATTTTCATAAAACATAAGCGTATGGGGTAAAGGAATACTTTGAGGCAACTGTACATATATATATATATATATATATATATATATATATATATATATATATATATATATATATATATATATATATATATATATATATATATATATATGTACATGTATATATATATATATATATATATATATATATATATATATATATATATATATATATATATATATATATATATATATATATATATATATATATATATATATATATATATATATATATATATATATATACGTACATATATATATATATATATATATATATATATATATATATATATATATATATATATATATATATATATATATATATATATATATATATATATATATATATATATATATAAATATATATATATATATATATGATAAATTTTGCAAATTTTTACGTGTTTTTCATATTTAAATAAGCCATATATATTTTTGATACATTAATGTCTGGATTCTCTTAACGACCTCGGGATCAGAGCCCCAGGCGAAATCACACAAAGACAAGAGCTTGGCTCCGGCCGGGAATCGAACCCTGGTCGGCAATCTTGTATAGAAGAATTGTCATTGACTTTTATCTTTCTTCGTGGCCAAGTGGCTTAGTCACTGTCTATACAAACTTGCCGACCAGGGTTCGATTCCCGGCCGGAGCCAAGCTCTTGTCTTTGTGTGATTTCTCCTGGGGCTCTGATCCCGAGGTCGTTAAGAGAATCCAGACATTAATGTATCAAAAATATATATGGCTTATTTGAATATGAAAAACACGTAAAAAGGTGCAAAATTTATCATTAATTGAATGCCAAGTAACAAACTACCAATTAGCTACGATGGTGAAGATGGGTTGATTTCAATTCTAAGTACAAAATACCTGAATTCGACAGGTATAAGTACAGAAGAATTGTCATTGACTTTTATCTTTCTTCGTGGCCAAGTGGCTTAGTCACTGTTTATACAAACTTGCCGACCAGGGTTCGATTCCCGGCCGGAGCCAAGCTCTTGTCTTTGTGTGATTTCGCCTGGGGCTCTGATCCCGAGGTCGTTAAGAGAATCCAGACATTAATGTATCAAAAATATATATGGCTTATTTGAATATGAAAAACATGTAAAAATGTGCAAAATTTATCATTAATTGAATGTCAAGTAACAAACTACCAATTAGCTACGATGGTGAAGATGGGTTGATTTCAATTCTAAGTACAAAATTCCTGAATTCGACAAGTATAAGTACAGAAGAATTGTCATTGACTTTTATTTTTCTTCGTGGCCAAGTGGCTTAGTCACTGTCTATACAAGCTTGCCGACCAGGGTTCGATTCCCGGCCGGAGCCAAGCTCTTGTCTTTGTGTGATTTCGCCTGGGGCTCTGATCCCGAGGTCGTTAAGAGAATCCAGACATTAATGTATCAAAAATATATATGGCTTATTTGAATAAGAAAAACACGTAAAAATGTGCAAAATTTATCATTAATTGAATGCCAAGTAACAAACTACCAATTAGCTACGATGGTGAAGATGGGTTGATTTAAATTCTAAGTACAAAATACCTGAATTCGACAGGTATAAGTACAGAAGAATTGTCATAGACTTTTATCTTTCTTCGTGGCCAAGTGGCTTAGTCACTGTCTATACAAGCTTGCCGACCAGGGTTCGATTCCCGGCCGGAGCCAAGCTCTTGTCTTTGTGTGATTTCGCCTGGGGCTCAGATCCCGAGGTCATTAAGAGAATCCAGACATTAATGTATCAAAAATATATATGGCTTATTTGAATATGAAAAACACGTAAAAATGTGCAAAATTTATCATTAATTGAATGCCAAGTAACAAACTACCAATTAGCTACGATGGTGAAGATGGGTTGATTTCAATTCTAAGTACAAAATACCTGAATTTGACAGGTATAAGTACAGAAGAATTGTCATTGACTTTTATCTTTCTTCGTGGCCAAGTGGCTTAGTCACTATCTATACAAGCTTGCCGACCAGGGTTCGATTCCCGGCCGGAGCCAAGCTCTCGTCTTTGTGTGATTTCACCTGGGGCTCTGATCCCGAGGTCGTTAAGAGAATCCAGAAATTAATGTATCAAAAATATATATGGCTTATTTGGATATATATATATATATATATATATATATATATATATATATATATATATATATATATATATATATATATATATATATATATATATATATATATATATATATATATATATATATATATATATATATATATATATATATATATATATATACAGTATACGTTCTCTGAATGTTTTTTGGCTACTGTGATTTCGAATGTTTGAGAGGCAATATATCAAAACTATGGGGCCTTTTTCTGTTAAAAAAAAAACATATTTTGAAATAGAGAAATTCATGTGTTAATACGGATTCAATTTTAGTGAATTTAATCTCGAATTTCATTTTGTGAACCAAAAGTATTTTCTTACGAACATTCTAGATAAAACTTTCTTGAAAATTCAGTTCCTCATTTGAAATTGAGGTAAATTAGGTTTAAAAGTTATATCAACTTGAAATAGATTTTTATTTATTCCGCAGAAATATATCTAAATAGGCCTCATGCAAAATCGCAAATACAGTTTGGCAGTATCTAGGTAAGAAAGATGGGAGTTATTGGATGTTTTATATCAAGAATACGGTCTGTTGGTAGAGTCCTCTATTAATTATACCTATTTCTATATACAATTAATTTTTTCCAATAGTTGATTAATGTTATTACTAATATAACCCGTATGTTTATTAGTTTTATTTTTTTATTTTTATTTTTTCATTGATGGTCACTATTTTTTCCCCGGTGCAAAAATGCAAGTTAGCATATCACAGCATATTCTCTTTACGTCTCTTTAAAATTTTTTTATCAGATTTATGGCTTTTGTATTTCCCTACCTCTCTTTTTACTATGATTTGGCAACATGTGCCCTTATATAATCCAATGCTCTTAGCTTTCCTAATGATTGACAGAGAAATAAAAGTTCAGGTTAAGGTATAGAATCCTGGGAAGCATAATCTTCGCAATGCTTCCCTTGTAATGATTTTAGAATTTTATTTTATGTTTTGTCTTATACTACCTTAGGTTTAGTCTACCTGAGATATTTTCTTTCTTTTCTATATTTCTATCACGCAAAAGAAGATATCATAATAATTTCTTTGAGTCTTATTGTAAGGTGGTTATAGCATAAGTAATTAATTTCCTAAATTTTTAAAGAAATTGTTCAAATCCTCTTCCATATTGTCACAAGAAATTTCAACTCAAACTATTCCTTTCGAGACCATTTGTAGTATTTATTTTTAACGAATCTATTCTTGTTATAACGATGCAAATATATTGAATAAATTTTTGTGTATTTATTTCTCTTTTCCCCTCCTGGTATATTTCTAAGGGTATTTTAATTTCTAATATTTTTTTTTATTTTTTTTTGTTAAAACACTCTAGGGTTTCTGATTTTAATCCTTTTTTAATCACTCTTCTTATTTGTCTTACATCCATGTTTAATTGTTTTTGCCACATTTGCTTCTATAATTTTTATTTAATTTTTTTGTATGTCCAGGGTTATTGTTTTCTGTATCTCTTTTTTCACCTCCAGTACACTCTTTATGTACTGCATCTTCCATCTATCACCCTGTTTCTTATAGATGTTCCTACATCCCTCCTTGATATAATATAATCTCTACTTTAATAATTATACATTTAATATTTTACTTTATGGCTAATTTTCTATCCTTTATAGCTTTTCTGTATCAGTTTCCATCAAGCTTATAATATCAGATCCATAGAATAGATTGTTGTCATTTTTCTAGCTGTGTCCACTAGGAAGTGATGTGGCTTTCAGCGAATAAGGATTAGTAAGACGACTCTTGTCCTTGGAGGAGGAGTAGGAGGAGGAGGCAGGCAACACGTTAGCTCCATGAACTACCCCACTCACAATCAATGAATGTCTTGATTAACAACATTTGAATTCTAAGTTCCAGTAAGTTGAAATGTTGGCTCTTACACAATAAAATCAGAATTGCAAGATATTGGCGAGTAGGAGTAAAAGATAGACAGTTCATATATCGATATATATTTAAAGATGAGCTTACGGCTTTTGATTTGGTTCTAAAATTAAAGTCAAAGCGTCTCCCATATTACCCAAAGTATCGAACAGATTTTATGCCTGATAAAGAGTCACGTTCCTATACCACAATATCCAATGCAAAGATAACTAAATGTGTTGGTTATGATATCATTTGATATGGGCCCAACATTCTTCAGCATAGTGTGACTAATTTACAATCAAGGCTTCAGTATGGCTCCGTGTTTCTAATGGAGAAGTTCATACTGGTAAGACCATCTGATTAAATGTACTTCTTTTTAGAGAGTATGTGATTCTAATTTTCACAATCTGATTTTCTTTGCCAGGCTACATGCACCTTAGATAGCCTTTAATCTCCATCTAATATGTTTTGTTGTTCACGAAACAATAAGTGTTGCTGTACAGAAAATAAAGAAGAAGTATAAGTAATTGAGGTTTTTTCTTCTGATTTTAACCTTAATACAATATGGTATGAAGTAAGCTTTAGTTAAATGTGGTACCAGTTGAGTATTTGTGCGGTTCTTAATTTTCTGTCCTGTTATCAATACCTATTTATTTTGTTTTCTTAGAGGTAATGAATGACTAATTTAAATGTGATCGGATCTTAATTCTTCACTCCCCAGTGATAATCTTATTATGTTTTCAGAATTTATTCAAAATGTTTGCTTTTAAAAATTGTATCCACCTTAGCCAATAACGTACGTTTTCAATAACAGTAGACAAAAGGTGAATGTTGGGGCTTTTAAAATTGCCATTTTCATTCGTTGCATCTAAGATTATGTAGCTTTGTGGTCTATTTGCACCTATATTTAGGCTACCACAGCACCAATGGGTTAATTTGTAACAGTTTTACATTCATACTTAAAAGTTGCTCTTTATTTTGTACTAAGATATCTGTGGGTGGCCAGATTCACAATATCTGCTTAAAATTTTCATCTAGTAAAATGTCTTTATTTCACGTCCTTTCCATGAATAAATGGGTAAAATTATACATCCAGTCATAACACCTTTTTCCAATAAGAATTCATGTTTTTCTTGTAATAAATAGCATACTTTGTTGAGATTTGACGTTAATTTTTGAGGTTAATCAACTGTTTCGGTGCCCACCTTGTCAAAAGAATCATGTGTTTAGGACGGTGAAGAGAAAAACATATATATTTGCGAGCTATTCAAAGGAAAAGAGATTAATCACTCTAGCATAAAAAGTCCATGAAATATATTCTTTTTTGGTGTATCTTACTTCACTCACAAAGAACAAGAAACATTGCTACTCCTATGTACTGTCAAGCAGTATATAATACATTGCACTTGCCCGCTCTGTGGGTCATTATTTTAGTGATATACTTTAAAAATTCTAATGATTTTTCCTTAACCCTGGGTAAGTTAACAGGCCCCAAATTTAGAACCAGGGGCAGGCGCAAAGCAATTTTTCCCAGATTTCATCCTGTATATTTGTCTGTGGCATCGCTCTCGAGGTGCGCCGCCTAAGACTTTGTTATGATACAACAGGGGTAGGACACAGAAGTCAGAGATTCAGATAATCGCAGAGATATAGCTCTTCAAATTTTGGGGGTCTCAATTTTGGTACCACACTACTAAACTGTATTGAAATCTCAATTTTGTATGCTTTGACATTTTGCTAAATATCTCAGAGTGATATTAATGAAAGTTAAAGATATTTCACTAAACATTGGTGATTAGTGTCGCTATGCAGTGATGTTGCCATCTTTGTGCTAGGCTGCCGGATGTTCAAGTATATAGGGGGAAAACTAAAAAAGAAAATAAAATCCAACTTTTCAGGCTGGCAAAATGCAGAAATTCCCTTCTGAGAAAAGCGTCGACGAGATTTTGGAATCTCTTAGTGATTTTAATAATCTTGAGTGTGCTGATGACACGTGTTCTCATCAGAAATATGGTGACGTGCCGCAGGTGGACACCATCGACCAAGAAAGTGTAAGCAATTTTTCCCACTCAGCACTTTCCTATTCGACCCCATCTAGCACCTCTTCGGAAAGTGAGCCTGCATTTCACCTTTCTTCTCATTTTTAAAGCAAGAAGAGGATACAATTCCCTATGAAGAAGGTTAAGATGCCTGTACCCTGCAAGGATGGTGACAACAACGATGTAGATGACCCTCCCATGACCTTGACCCCCCTTCAGGTGCCCGTCAGGGAAGGTCCCCATCTCCACCAGTGTGCCATCAATCATTGCTACTAGAGTGTTGCCACCCCAGTGCCTTTTTCAAGGGCCACAAAGTGCCTTTTCAAGTGCTACCCCACTGCCTTCAACAAGTGCCACTCCAGTGCCTTCAACGACGGCCACCCTAGTGCACTCATCGAGTGCCACGCCAGGGCCCATTTTCACCCCGTCACAGATTCGGTGTTTTTCAGCCTAGGACCTTGAAAATTGGCATGAATGCTGCCATGTCATTCAACGTTATTATGCAGTTCACCAAAGTTACTTATGTATAAAGTAAATATTTTTAACAGATTATTTTCTATATATTTCTACTTTTATATACTTATTTTTCTAAATTGTCCAATAAAATAATTAAAATTATTGTTTTTTTATTTACTCCGAACATAATATTGAGGAATGAATATTGTTAAATAAGAAACTTAAGGATTTGAAATATATTTAGTAATAAGGAAGTTATATGGTCCGAAAGTTGAGGTTTCATTTATGGTACCGTATTGGTAATGGCGTACCCACTTTGGAACTTAACCAACCCAGGGTTAAACACAAAACAGACTCATATTATGTTTGGAATGTTGTGGAAAAATTTAGTTGGGTAATTTTCATATGTTCCATGACCACTGAGAGCGGAGGTACTCTCCTCATTAGATTTGACTTTTTGGAGGGATAAAAATGAGTATTTAGCCCCCATGCCCTGTCAAAAGTGTAGGCATAACTTTTGAGAGCCCCTGCGTCGCCAGTTCTAAAAGTTAAATTTTTCCTGGTTTGACTTAGAGTGCTGTACACAAGAGTGCTGTACAAGGAGAAATGTACCTCCACTCTTAGTGGTCACATAACTTAGGAAAATGACCCAACTAATTGAGGTCTTCTGTCAATTATAGTAGTTGTGGAGGGTACAGACGACTGGCGGGGAAAAAAGATAATAAGCAGCAACATCTCCTTTGGGTTTTGCTGTGTGAAGGAGGATATAATAAGGTATTACCTAAAACTGTCTGTATTGTAATGTTTGTTGTATAACAGTATGGAATTCTAAAATATTAATTACACACAAAGTACCATTGTAATCACATTGCTATGTTTTGCATATTGGTATTATGTTTATTCGAATAACATGATTTTTTGTAATAAAAACGAAAACTGTGTGAAACAGGACGTGGTAAAAAGTTAAAAAATAGTGAAAATCAGTAATTTATACATTAGTGATTAAATACTCACGGATTTAACAAGGGCAGGTCGAGTAGAATATTTGAATATTCATGGGAAAAACTTATCTCGTTTAGTATAAAACTTTATTTTCATGTAGGAATAGTATTTTATCCCATTTGCATACATTGTGTGTGAATGACCGAGTGTTTGAAATCTAAGAAGTTGCTGAAGTGTCGGATAGCAATTTGTGGTCAAGGTAAGATTTCCTAGGTTAAATTTCAAAATTTTCTATTGATAAAGGCAGATAAAAGTGACAAGACAAAAAACTCCTTCTTGAGTAGTGAGAAATAGCAACGTAAGTGGTAATAGTGGAGAGGAGGAGATGGTTTTATGGCACAGGAAAGCTGAGAGCCGCATCATGTTTTAAGATATTCTATACATTTCAGAATTGCGCTTTCCGAAGTGAACCTAACTTTGTGTAATAGTGGGCGATGTCTGGCATGAACTGATGTTATTAGTGTATCATGCCCAAGAATACTTGTAGTGCTTAAACTGTCTAGGATTTTAGAGAGTTCTGAAGGGCTTCTACCTTCTCAGGGAGGGTGTGGACTTCTTCAGTAGTGATCTGGTGCCCAACGAACAATACTTCATTGATGCCAAAAGTACACTTGTCGTACCAGACCACACGGTCGCTGTTGTAGGTGGTCGAGAATGATGAATAGATGCTGGAATTGTTCCTCTTTGAAGGATGAGAATAGAAGTAAACCACATATCATAAGCAAAAGGTAAGGTCACATAAGTTGCCCTTAATGAGGCATTTAGAAGTGACCACATTATTAATAACGCCAAAAGAGGAGTAATAGAAGGTGAACTTTCTGAAGTTGTTGGTGATGGTTGATTCCATGAGGTCTTGAGGGTTCATGGGCACCTGATAAAAGGCTTTTAAGAGGTTAACGTGAAAAAAAAAACTGCTCTCTGCAGGTCGGATTATGTCAGCAATGTGTGGGATAAGACAGTGATCTCTTTTTGTCTGCAGGTTTAGATGCCATAATCCCCACAAGGGAGTAGGGAGCCATCTTTATTCAAGATTATATGTAAAGGCAACGACCATGGGCTCGGGTCATTTAGGCAAAGGCCCATTTTTTCTATTTTGGGTTATGTTTGTTTAGCAGTATTCAAATGGTTCAGTGCCAGACGCCTGAATCTGGCAAAGATTTGGGTCCCCATCCTTTGATTCGATGATAAATATTGTGCTTGGCAAGAACCTTGGTTCTTTGGCGAAGTTCAGTATGGAAGACTTCCGGGTACAAAGTGAGGAGGCAGGTGTAGGGATCCATGGATGAGCTGATGTCGAGTTTGGGGTTAGAGAGCGAGGGTTGAACAGGTTTTGACAAGTATAAGTCAGTGTTGACTAAACGTAGATGTCCAACAACATCCAGGAAGTGCAAATGTTCAAGGAAATCCTCGCAAAGTAGCAGCAATGTTACGTCAGCAACAATGAATTTTCATTGGTATTTAGGACTCCTAACAATAGAGTGAGTGTCTAGTTCCCTTGGCTGGTGATCTCAGATCCATTGGAGGCTACCAGGCGTATATGATCAGGCGTAGAATGACCTCGTCGTGTCATGGAGAGTGACTTTTGTAGAAGTGAGTGGAAATCTCCAGTGTCTAACAAAAATTGCAGAACCATACCCGCATCAAGGAAAAAGAAAAGTCACGTGATAGGAGAAACCACCACTTCAAGCAATGGCTTAATGACACATTTTTTATCCACACACAGCCATCCACTCATTTCTTCGTAGCATCCCAGATGTCGGAGTGGTATTAGCAGAACTGCCGTTGATGTGCATCTGTAAGTGACTGGAGAGGACATTGGTTTGGGATTGAGCGAGGGGAGACATATGTGGCTTAAGGGTGGCTCTGACACCGGTCTGGCATATCTCAAGGCAGGCATCTGTATATTACTACATTTAAGTTAACCACTATTGGTGTTAAATAGGTCTCTTCATCATGAGTTGAGTCTCTGAGGATTTGAAAGTGCCAGTCCATAAAGGCACCGACTTTGGTGATCAGGTCCTTCATGGGTAAAATATTATCATCGGGGATGTCAGCACGTATAGTTTTGGGTAGGAGTTATACTCAATGGGTACGAAGTAGGTTCAATTAAGAAGAGAGCCGTCTTCAGCAGATTTTTAACGAGCAATATTGGTCATTTCCCTGAGAGCAATTAAAATCTTTTGATCCCAAAACGTCTTTTGGGAGAGCTGGAAAGCTCAGCCATATGGGTGTCTTACAAATATGATTACAACTGCTCCATGAGGTATTTTCTTAAGGCATCATACTCTATTGGGGCGTCCACTTTGTCACAAAGTCAAACGAAGATTTCTGGGAAGGCATCCTCAGGGATCGCTGCAAGGATGTAGTCTGTGGTACTGCTTGAACAAATCACGCCCTTGATGCGAAAGTGAACTTAGAATGCTGTAACTAGGTGAAAGATTTCCCACTGGCAGTTTCCTCCATGCAGTGTGCATTGATAAGTCTGGTTTTGTGTGCAGCATTCTAACAATGGAAGAGTAATGCCAGAACAAAAAGGTGGTGTGGAGTAGTCACTTCGATCCTAACCAATATAACAATATATGCTATTAGTTTCAACAGAGAGGTGATCTCAATGAAACTGAGTTAATTGAACGAGATAACGAACTTATATACGCATAGTTAAGGGCAAGAATGACATAAAATTCAAGTAGAACAAGACTTCCATAACAACTTTAAACAGGTATAACAGTGGAAGGAAGATTGAGCGATAACAAAAAAAAAACAGTAATGCTATAGTGTACAAACGTGACTGATACATGTGCAGTACAGTGGTCAACAAGAACACATAGATTATTATAAAGACGAATGTTTAAGTAACTAGATATCCAAGGGATCATGTTGATGCTCACACTATGGCTAACAAAGGAATATATACAAAGAATTTTAAGGAAGTTCAGATTCTTTCTACCAGGAGAGGATTGTATTCTTTCTTCATTCTCCCTCAATAGTTGATCCAGTGATAAACAAAAGTTTAAAAGTTATCAAGTTGATGTGTTGAATGGCAGCTTTGAAGGAGTTTTAAAACCATCGGGCTCATATGAACGGTCATTCAAATAGAGCATTGAGGTTATGGACAGTATATTTCTGGGCCATATTCGTTTTAATAGCCACTTCTTTAATTACCCTAATCTTCATACAAACACATCCCGGTCAGGATAGGGAGGACATTTAGAGGAAACCTTTTTGTTCATGAAATGAACCCCTCACTTTTCAACATCTAAAATAGATATGTTTGAAGAGTTAGCATTCTTGCTGATGATAACAAGACTCATTCTAAGACGGAACACTGATGTAAAGACTTGCTCAAGAACTTTTAATCCAGTGACCCATCAAATTTTTAAGTTCCTTCAGGGAAGTAATATAGAATAGTCAGTATTTACCAGCCACCCTTCCTGATGTGAAACTAGAATTTAATAGTTTTTTATTCTTACTAAATGAAACATATGCAAGGTATGTTCTGTGTATTATCAATCAGATGATCTAGAAGACAGCCTTTTATATATTCGTATATGAAATTTCTCCTGCTTTGTTAAGAGCCTCATAATATATTCTAACCTCCTGTTATACTTTGCTATGGAAAATTCTCAAGCCAATGGACACACCTAACATCCTAATTGTTAAAAAGGATTTTTTGATGGATGAAATCACTAATTCCGGGAAAGTCCTCCTCCATAGCCCTGTGCAAGGTTGTATGGTAATAGTTTTCTCTTGGAAATTCGTTGACTGCAATTTTGTGTTGGTTTAGGTGCGTGTAGTCTTTCAGTCAACTAAAATATTGTTTCCTTTCTATGAGGATCATGGCATTGTAATGACTCATAGCAAAGGAATTTGTAAAAAAAATAGAAGTTCTATGTCGAGTTATGGTAGTTCTGAACAAGAGGATCTTCCTTATAAACACTGTGTTACTAGTCCCGGAGCCGAGAAGACAATATTTCTTTGGCCTTTTTGTTGTATATGATACTTTATTCTCGTCTTTCACTAGAAAGTCATTTGAAACTAGACAGCACAACCGCAAAACTAGAGCTTCCTTTTATCAAATACCCTCTTTGGTCAATTTATTGGAATACAAAAACGTAGAGCAAACGTTATTTACTCATTAGTAACCATGCAAAAACCAATCTCTTTGGATCGTGATTGTCTGTGAAATTTCCTTGCTTCATTGGAGCAGGATAAAGAACCATGATCATTCCTTAGACAGCAGTATTAATATCATTCTAAGTATGCAATAATATCAGAAACCTCCTGTGGGACTATCTAGACTATTTACTATTTCATAGGTAGAATCGATAGTACTGAGAAAGAAAATTACACTACATTACCAAGATAATTATGATAAATCACTATATATATATATATATATATATATATATATATATATATATATATATATATATATATATATATATATATATATATATATATATATATATATATATATATATATATATATATATATATATATATATATATATATATGTATATATATATATATATATATATATATATATATATATATATATATATATGTATATATATATATATATATATATATATATATATATGTATGTATATATATATATATATATATATATATATATATATATATATATATATATATATATATATATATATATATATATATATATATATATATATACATACATATATGTATATATATATATATATATATATATATATATATATATATATATATATATATATATATATATATATATATATATATGCATATATATATATATATATATATATATATATATATATATATATATATATATATATATATATATATATATGTAAATATACATACATATATATATATAAATATATATATATATATATATATATATATATATATATATATATATATATATATATATATATATATATATATATGTATATATATATATATATATATACATTTTTACGAAGCTCTTCTAGTAGTTTATTTATGATTTTATTGATATTTCATTTGTGCATTGATGCGATGAATAGCCAGCCTGTAAAATGAGTTCCCCTCTTGTAGATTTAGGGATATTATGTGAATTACGTAAAGATTTCGTCATTGATTTCATTGTATTATTTATTCAAGACAGTGTAAGTAAATTTTTGTCATTTTTAAAGATAAACTTTTTATTTCAGGAATTTCTGTTATAAAGTCTTACAGAACTGTTTGAGAGTATTTTGTGACCGTACATAAGATACAGGCTCATGTGATGTTCTTTTATATTCTAATGAGGTATTGCGTCATGTTTCTGAGAGAATACTCAATTGTTTTTGGAGCCCTTTGCTTTGGAAGTGTCTGGAGGCCCCTATTGCTGGGTTTTATATTTTTTTTCTTATTTCGGGGAGAAAGGCCGGGCGTAGCTAGCGGACTGAGAGGTTGTCTATCTGTCAGGTGATTTCGCATTCGAGAGTAATACTTGGTAAATCTGACGCTTTAAGGCGCTCCCACCCCCACACTACCATAGTTAATGGAACATTCTGGAAGAAGCTAATTCTCTCATATAAGGCGACCTCAGGGTTTCTGAGATAGATAAAGATTTCTAGCCTTAAGATCGCCGTCCTCAGTCTCTCTCAATCTCATACGCAGTTCAGTATATTCTTTGAAAAGTGTTGTGACCTGTCAAAGATTTGGTTTCATGGATTTTGTAAAGATAGTGGGTACTTATAATAATTCTCTTAGAGTTTTTGTAAACAGGCCTGTATGGAGGATAGATTCTTGTGTTGTGATCTGGTTATTTACTTTCATTATGTCGAAAAAATATATTTTATTCAGATTTAATTGCAAGTGAAACAAGTGATTGCATAGTTTTCATAAGTATTTCTTTAATCTTAGTCTAAGGTTTATTCAGATTCAATTTTTAAAGTCAAGTAATTATATAATTTTAAGATTATAAAATTTTTTCCTGAATCTAATTTTTGTTTAGATTTAATATTTCAAGTGATTCATTTGATCTATGTAAATTTATTACAAAGTGTTGCAAGTAAAATAGGTTATATTTATTTTTGTAAAGAGTTTATTATTCCTATCACCTATTGTGAAATAGCATTTGCTCGTATCCTGTTAAAGAGTTGTATTAAGTTATCGTTTTAAATAATTTTTAAGAATAATTACCCAGTTTTGTTTTAAATATACTGAAGAGACTTTTGGATATTCAATGTTTCATATATTTCTCTCTAGAAGTTATTTAAGATTTTTAAGTGCAACAGTTTTAATGTAAAAGCTAACAAGAGACTTTGGAATTCGAGAGGTTGATTAACTTGCCATTTGTAGTAAATATTATATTATATGCTTGGTTCAAAGATGCGAGCCATGGTAAAATATATATTTGGTGCCCCGACCCCTGGGATCGAGTGAGTCAGTTTGACTATTGGTGAAGAAAGGGCCGTGTTTAGATTAATGGTTTTATACAATGCAATTTTGAAAGGATTTAGTGTATGGTTATGATATATTTTTTTGGAGAGATATTCGAAATTATTAATTACAAGATGTCACAATTTAATATCCGAGAGTTTATGAATAACCAAAATGTTCATGAATTGTCAAAATTTAATAAAAGTGAGATGTTCTATCTTAATGGCCTGTGGTGACCATGCAATTAGTGGGATGATTAGAGCCCAGACTAAGTTTCTAGCCTTAGAAGCGTTGATAAATTCGGGAAAGTGGTCGGCAGGGAATATTGTTGTAGCTCATGAACTGTTTGAGAAGGCCGAGGAAGAGTTTTTAGCAAAGTAAGGACCAGTTGGGCCACAAACAGAAGGCATGATAATAGATAGAGGCTAAGATTCAACCCAATTACAGTGGAAGAGAATTTGCTTAAGTTGAAAAAGATGGCATAACAAGAAAAAAGAGAGAGAAGACGGGAAGCAATTAAATTAATATGAGAATAAGAAGAAAAAAGAAATACGACGTGCGGAAGAAATGGAAAAGAGACGAAAAGAAGGAGAGAGAGAAAAATGATGATGTGCGGAAGAAATACAAGCAAGATGGGAGGAAAGAGAGGCAGAATGAAAAAAATAGAATAAGAAAAAGCCCAAGAGTTTACAAGACATGCAAGAGAGATTGAAGCTAGGCAAATCATAAGACAATAAGAAAAAGATAGGGGAGAAGCAAGGCTTGCACGTGAGTTGGAGCTGTTTGACGCTTGTGCACAGTTGACAACGCAGACAGAGACCAACCCTGCTATGCACGAACCAGTGTCTAATGTAGCGGATACCCAGAGGTTAATTCCAAGGTTCACAAAAGAGACCCCAGAGCCGTTCTTCGATCATTTTAAAACGATCGCACTGACGAAAAATTGGCCAGAAAATAATTGGTCTGTGTTATTGCATAGTGCGCTCTTTACGAAGGGCCAAGTCCTTGATTTCACTTATAAAGTCCTTCAATGTTTTAGGATATGGACAAAGGCTGCTAATGTAAAGGAGATGACTGATTTGGAAGAATTGATAATACTGGAGCAGTATCAATGAGGAATTCCTGAGCATATTTAAACGTACTTGAGAGCTAGAGTAGGTAGGAAACTTGAAAAAAACCGCTTTCTTGAGTGAAGATTATAAAGTTATCAGTCGTATACCCTCCTCGGGTATAAACCTTCAACTGTCGTCCTGACAAAATGTCTAGTATTAGATGAAACTTGGAAACAAGATCAGTAATAACTATGTGAACTATTTCAATACTTACAATTTATGTAACACTGTACTATTCCTAAGCAGAATGTTATAGAACTACAGCAACAATCGTCGAATCATACTTCTTTAAGTATTGTAAAAGACGTGCAGAAGGATTATATAGTCTATTTTAAGTGTGGCAAGAGAGGCCATACCAGTAATTAATGTTTGTCGAATCAACCGAAAGCAGTCCCCAAATTGTTAAGGATAATTCTACTTCCCAGAATGCAAAGAAGAAGAAATAATCGGGAAAGCACGAAAAAGAAATTACACCAGCCACCATTTACATGACAAACATGAAAAAAGCTAACAGCACGGATACCTAAAAACCACATATGTATAAAGGTATGTTAACATCAATAGACAGAGTGAGCGAGCCCAGGTCAAAATATTGTGCGGCCCAGGTTTTATCCATAGTGGGGTGATATGAGTAGTACACCCATTAGTGGAACAGTCTCTCACAGGAAATTCTTGTATTCTGAAGGGAATAGGAGGTGAAGAGGTTACCCCTTTTTGCCACTTGAAACTGTCACGCAAGTTGGTGACAGGTAATTTTGATTTTGCGGTAAAGGCTTCATTAGCTGCCAGAAGGAGGAGACGTCCTACTGGGTAATAAGGTTAGTGGAGTGCCATTTTTGCCTTGTCCAATTGTAATGGAAAAAGCATTGAAGTATAGCACCCTGACTGAGCTCGAGAGGGACCACCTCTGTTTGTGTCCCAGATGTGTATAAAAAAAAAGTGGCTGCAGAGGAAGAAGAAGAAATCAAAGGAGCAATGAAATTGGAGGATTTATTATCATGAGAGGTGGATTCTCTTGATGAAACGTAAGAGGAGAACTCCCAAGTAAACCCGAGCGAAAAGGAACAACAGATGAGCGACAAGAGGACAAAGAAGACATGGATTTGGGAAAAAAAGAGAATTCAACATTAGAAGCAAACAAGTTTGGAATTTGATAGTCTGATTAACTAGCTAGTCAAAGTATATATCATATTATATGTTTGGATCCCAGATGTTCTGGGTTGGATATTCTGAAACCTGTTCGAAAACTAGCACCTCTATGAGAATCATACAACAACATTTTCCAGCTGTTGTAGTAAACTTAATTCCTATGAATCCTCTTAGAGTTGGCTCGGATTTTCACTTTAAGGATCCATTGAGTCCTTTGATTTCCTCTAGTATAGTGTATCGATATATTTGCCAGAAGTGTAACTCTAGGACCTTCTTAGGATCTACCAAGAGGTTTTTGAAGGTCAGAACTGATTCTCATTGACGTGTTTGTTATCGAACAGTTTGCAAAATATTTAACCCAGAACATTCATATATTCGCAATCATACTAAAATGTGCAAAATAAATATTGATTATAAAGATTGTAGCATTATATGGCAAGTATCTAATTACCATGACTTGCCTATCCTGGAGTAAGTTTTGATTAAAAGACTGGTTCCATCGTTAAACACCCAAGCTTGCTCCACTCAAATGTACTTATCATAGCTTTCTTTGTTTTGTTTTGTAGTTGTTGATGACATTCAGTTTTTATTTGCGCTTCTGGTTTCACTTCTGTTTTCTGCATATTTTTACTTTAATTGTTAGTTTTTTTACTAATCTTTACTTTTTATATTTGTATATTTTTTATTTCTAGTTCTTATTGTTATATATATGCTTCTTATTTTTAGCCATGGAAGATGTGATAATGACGATCACGAAATGTCGGGATTTACAATAAATGGGATTTTTGAACTGTCTATTTCCCTTTCTAATTTGAGATATATATATATATATATATATATATATATATATATATATATATATATATATATATATATATATATATATATATATATATATATATATATATATATATATATATATATATATATATATATATATATATATATATATATATATATATATATATATATTGTTAGTGATGGCGGTCATTACGCCACCTTTTTAAAAATAACAAAAGTCTCACCCCCCTCCAACCATCCTATACCAGTCTACTCCCCCCTGAGATCTCATTTTCAGCTACCTTCTACGAGTCACGTGACAACATGGAGGTCCCAGGAGAAGGAGGGAGGTGAGTTGTGAAGCATGAGGGGACACGTGACCAAGCCTGACCAATAGGACAGCGGTCAGGCTAATCACCCCTACCCCACCCCCAATGGGGGCCAAGTGGGGTTGATCTACCCAAGGAAAACTGGGGATCTTTCTTCGTGACTCAGCGTCCTTGAGGGAACCACCAGCGCTCTTCACCCTCAAGACATCAGGGAGTCAGGACCTCTGTTTACATATCTTTCCATAAGGGAAGGAACCAGAGTCCTTTTTACTAAGGTAAGGTGTCTGATTTTCAGATTCTCAATATCCTTACCCAACCTCCCTTCCCTTCCTTAGTACATCCCATTTTTCCTTATCCTCTAAAGAAATCCTACCCACTGAAACTTGTATCCTATCCCCTATACCCAGACCATGTGTGCTGTTCAGTCCTAGTTTTAATTAATTCACCCTATAATCGTGTTGATTCCCATGTGTAACGTTTAAATCCCTAAGTTTTGCACTTTCATTTAATTTGCTTAAAGGTTTTAACCATGCGACTTCATCATGTTCCCAGCCGTAGAAGTAAGTGTGCTGTTAATAATACAATTTATTTCCCCTTCCAGGGAATGTTGATTGCTGTGCTGGGGTTTCATCCACGGCCCACCAAACTCCATCCGAAGCTCCTCGTGGCATAAATTAAAATTACAATTAGCTGTTGTGCTCCCCTTTCTTTTATTAATTTTTATCTAAATGTTATTCCTTATATTATTGCTGACTGGGGACCTTTACCATTGTTATTTGTTTTGTTGTGGCCCTTGAGTCCCTTAAGCAAGCCCGGACTCGAACCAGAGGCCCGTAACATATTGGCGACCAAATGCCAGGGTTTGCTAAGACAGTAATTTCAAATTAATTTTATTAAAGTCAAATTCCTCCCTTTTCTGTCTTTAGCGACTTGACAAATCTCAATTTCATTTCAAGTAAATTATATTATCACTGGAGTTGGAACCGTGGAAGAAAACCGCAAAAGCATTCTATTCTCATTGTTAAAGTTTTGTGTTTATTAGTGCGTGTGTTTGCACCGCGAACCCTCTTGTTTTGAAAACCACGTGGTAGATTTTAGTCCTATTGTTTAGCAGGATAGCCAACCGCGTGAGAAGAATTTTTGTTCTGTTTTTTTTTTTTGAGTGTTTATTATCACAGTGTTGAAAATTTCCCAATTATTAAATATATTGTGTATTACATGAATGTGTTATCTTGTGTTTAAAAAAAAAAAAACATGTGACGTGAGACTAACGATATTTTAGAAAAAAAAAAAAAAAAACGTTGCAGACGGAGCACGTGTTCATTTCAAACCATGGCATTCATTATATATATTTTTCCTTATGACAGTAAGGGTATGTAATTTCATTTTATTACTTTCTCGTATGATATTATTTTTATGTACATTTTTGAAAGGGATAATTTTCGTAAGATTGTGTAATATTGTTAACCTAAAGATAAAGGATTCATGATACCACCTTCAATTTAATTTTTTCAGTCAGGGTATAGGATCATTTAGATAAAGTATTTGTGAGTGAAATTTTTTAAATTCATTTATTTTACTATAGAGAAAGTATGTAAAGGGGTTGATGTTCTTAACAAAGCATTAAGCAATTTCTGTGACATTGTTTGTTTTATTTAATTTTTTATACTTTAAGTATATATACAAACTTTGCTTTAAGGTCACAGAGTTGCAAGTGGTGGTGTTGCAAGAAGGCACCCACACATTTTTACAAATCCATTTTTTTCCTTATGACTGGCATAGGAGGGTTCCACATCGTGGAGATTGCATTTTTTTCCTTAAGACTAGCATAGGAGGATCACACATCGTGGAGATTCCATTTTTTTCCTTAAGACTAGCATAGGAGGGTCACACGTCGTGGATATTCATTTTTTTTCCTTATGACTGGCATAGGAGGGTCACACATCGTGGATATTCCATTTTTTCCCTTAAGACTAGCATAGGAGGGTCCCATATCGTGGAGATTCCATTTTTTCCCCTTAAGACTAGCATAGAAGGGTCACATATCGTGGAGATTCCATTTTTTTTCCTTATGACTGGCATAGGAAGGTCACATATCGTGGAGATTCCATTTTTTTTTCCTTATAACTAGCATAAAGGGTCTTTCATTCTTGTGATTCCATTCATTTATGACTAGCATAGAGGGTATTCATTGTTGTGATTCCATTTATTTATGACTAGTATGATGTTTGTATGATTAGGTAGGAAGTTCTATTAACCATAATAATTACCTGGAACAGAGATGTATAATCATTAGTAATTATTTCTCAGCTGATCCCATCTTCGTTAATATATGCTTGATGGATAATAATACGTTGGTATTAATAAAATACGTCTTTAATGTATAAAAGACTACATTATGAACTTCACTTTGTGACAGCTGACTCTCAAGTGTATATGGAGCGTCTTACAAAAATCTCACAAACCAAAACATTGCTAAACAAAAGAGCATCGCTCCGAAAAGACTTAAATCCTACTCCAGCATAAATCATAAAGAATCACATCTTATCTGAGGTAACCAACAAATGTTTGAATCCTAATACCAAAACAAATCATTACTCTTATGATCAAAGCATAACATGTCTTATTCATGCAATATGATGCAATGTTGCGCAATACCTGAAACACTTGAAATAACATAGTACATTGTTACAATAATACATAACAACTAGCATAGAGGGTATTCATCGTTGTGATTCCATTTAATCATGACTAGCATAGAGGGTATTCATTGTTTTGATTCCATTTTTTAGGCTTAGGCCATGTCGTGCTGATGGAAGTTCCTTCATTAGTAGCTTCCTAAGTTATATGTGACTACAGTGATATATCCCAGAGAATTTACGGAAGGTATCCAGAATTCTAACTCCTGAAGCGAGTATCCCTTAAATTTCTCGAAGGGATATCGCGTAAGGACGTAACTTGACACATCTCATAGCTATTTACACCCCAAATAGCCTTTTACTTCGAGAGAAAGAGTGGCAAGAAAATAAGAGAGTCGTTCAAGAGGCAAAACTATTCGACTCTCCTAATGTACTGTCAATAGTTCGGCCATACGCCACCGCACGGCGCCACCAAACCATTCTTTCGTTTGTAGCTTTGCTGACCAGTTTTCCCTGTGTTATCTCGCTATTTTCGAAGCTTTTTCTGATTAATTATTGATTCCCCAGCTTCATCAGCTTCTGGAAAGTTAAGTAATATCTTTAAATTGTGTAAATGTAAGCTCTTGCCAGTTTTGCTTTTCGATTGATATCGTAATTACCATAACAAGAGCTGTTGCCGGCCGGATGGCGTCATGACGCGATCGTTCTTTTGTTCATTTAGTTAGCAAGAACGATATTCCCGGCATCCTCGCTTTAATAATTTCAGCTATTTAGTATTGAAGCTAGGGATTTTTAAATTATGTCATTGTTGTAGTGAATTTGGCTATAATTTCGAGCCTCAAGAGTGCTAGGCTTCTAGCCTAGGCACATTCACACCTCATGCATGATATAACCTTCCTGGTAAAGTTGTATTGAAGCTCAGGGCAATATTTTATACAATTAGGATATTACTATTTCCTTTCCTCTTCCATAATAGTATACCAGAGTTACGTAGAACGTTTCTCTAAGCTCTCTAGCTTAATAGCTTTAGTGCTTTAGTATACTTTATATGTCCCCATTACTCTTGTATTGTCCTTAGGGGTAAGATATATATCATTGCCCCTTTAAGTCAATACTATCTCTATGTGTTATAAGAGTAATTCCCTTTCCCTCTGATTAGCCTAGGCTATCCTCAGTTAATTAACTGTAACCTACGGTTGGGTAAATTTTCTGGGGCGTTTCGTTTCCCTCTCCTTTTCTCTGAGCTGGCAACTGAGTAGCTTGTCAGCATTGAGTTTGGAGTTGGGGACGGGACATCAGAGTAAGTCTGTGTTTGGCATCTGGATACCTGGAATTATACTGGCAACTGAGTAGCTAGTTGCTGCTCAGGAGGCTTGCCTCCCTAGATCTCGTAGAGGTTATTGTTGCACAATTTCCTCTTTATGGTCTAGCACACAGTCCTGTATTGGGGGTTCTTAACGGGAGGATAGGTGTCTTCCCTGTTTTGATCCCTGGTACGAGATTCTGATCTCTTTAGTTCGTTTTCGGACGTTCTCTCATTTCCTAACCCAACCTGGGGAATTGAATTCCCCTAGTTGAGGCTTATACGAGGACAGAATCCTTCAGGTTACGTAATGCCTTAGGGTATTGCTTTACTTATGGACTATTCACCCCTTCCCGTTATCTCTTTCGTGTTGAATGGCACAACACCCTTATGGCCGTGGTTCTACATAGGCTCCTCTGGACGTCTGTAGACATGGCATGAGTTTTTCTGTCAGTGCCTGGTTAGGTTACTGACAGATAACCTCATATCTTTGCGTGTTCCTTAGAGTCCCTCCTTGGACTGCCTTCCATATTCCTTGAGATGGGATATGGTTGAGTGGAAGCCCGAATTGATTTCCCTCTTCCACTGGTACACTCTTTCAGGATGTTGACGGCATAGCTGATTCTTTGCCGTCTTCTATCCTTAACATTTTTCTCTTACTGTCTATCATGGGATATGTTTGGCAGTTAATTCTGCTGACAATTTGGGTTTGTTAGGCTACAGTTCGCTGTATTCTCTTATCTCGGACATTGTTGATCGATGGCCGTTGGTGAGTTTGTTAGGCCTGTCTGCCGGCAACTGAGTAGCTTGTCGGCAGCTGGCCAATGCCTTCCACCCATGGTGTTTATGTAATAACCAGCAGTGGTCGGCAGGCCAGGCTGATGCCGGCATGCTGGCATATGCTGAGATGCCCATCATGCCGACAATGTCGGCAGGTCGACACTTTGTTCATGTTTATTTTCGGTGGCTGCTGGCGGGCTTGGTAGACACCTGCCTGACGGCATTTACCGACTGGCCCTTCTGCCGACAATGTCGGCGGGGCCGGCAGTGTCATCGGGGCCGGCAGTGTCGGCGGGATTTGCAGTGTCGGCAAGGCCGGCAGTGTCGGCAGGGCCGGCAGTGTTGGCGGGGCCGGCAGTGTTGGCGGGGCCGGCAGTGTCGGCGGCATACTGCCACCGGCAACTGCTGTATCGATAAAACTATGATAAATTTTTTTTCCAACCTACAAGTGGTTCTTGAGCAGCCATTTGTGAGACCATCATAGAGAGATGATTCTCTCTTACTTTAATGGTTATGTCCATTAAATTTATCCACTGTATTGAACATTATAAGAAGACAAGTCAAGGAGACATTATATATCCTGGATATTCCCTCTATTATTCAATTCCTTGTGAATTTCATTGTTCAATACAGGAAAGGGTTATAGCAAATGGCTGGATGAGAAACACATGTGGGTTTCTTTCCTACTATAGCTTACCCTATCCAAGCTAAATATAATAAATGTATTATGTTGAAATTTGAAAATTTCAAAGAAAACTCATTTGCTTTTCTTTTCTTTACAGGAGGAGGATCCCGAGTGCGGGAACCACTTTTGTAGGGTCCGCAGCAAGGACTTCTACAGACATGGCGTGTGTAGATCTCACGCCCGCTGTTTTGTCACCAAAGGGGTCCTCAAGTACTGGGACCCGGAGGTATGTACTGTGTGTGACAAGTTGGTTAAGGAGGCTTTTGATGATCAATAGTCTGCGGAGTCTAGGGATGCAGCAAGGATTGCGCTGCGGAAATGGGTTAGAGGTTTTCAGAAGAATACCTCCGGCCCATACCTTCCTAAAGCTAGGATGAGGGACCTTCTCTTCCCTAGAGCTCGTGACGATTCCATCATTCCCCAGACAAAACCTTCGATCCCCTTGGTGCAACTCCTGACGTGGCGGATGCTTTGGAAAGCGTCCACCTGGACGACAATATGTCTGTCGTTTCAAAGGAGACTGAGAAGAATCTCCTCGTAGAAGAGTCAGAACAGGAGTCAGTTGTTCCTCCTACTAACGAGGTTAAGAATGTTAAAGCGGTGTCGGTTTCTTCAGCAGCTGTGGTGGACCCAGCTCCCTCAACCTCTTCACAACCGCCTCATCTGGAGGCACTTACGACCACTTTGCAATCTCTGATGTCGATATTGTACGACTTGCAGAAGAAGTCGTCAGAGAAAGAAACTACTTTTCGGTCAGAGATCAAGCAATTGGTTTCCTCGGGCTTAGCCCCGAAGAAACTAAATGTGAAAGACCTCCCTGTGTTCTCCGATGTTAACCCATGGAGGTACGCTGAGCACATGCCTATGTCAGCAGGCAAGAATTTTCCTTTCGGAGAAACTGGGTACCGTCCCAGTGGAGGAGGTAGAGTTCTGGCCCTGCAGGGCATCCTACCCGGATTGTTATGTCCGGCTCAGAACTGAACCGGCATCCAAAGAAGAGACGGAGCCCAAGGAAGTAATTGTCCTTGAGCTCGCTAAAGCACAGGCTTTGTTTTCCACAAAGCTAAAGGAGAGGGCATTTACTAGCTCAAAGGTGCCGGCATTAAGCAAAAAACATCCGTCGTTTATTGCTGACCCTCAACGTGCTTTTCCCTTTATGGATAAAGGGTTTAAAGCTGCTCTGAAGGCCGTGAGGGCAGGAAAGCCCTGCCCCACACTTGAAGAAAGCAAGCCTTTTTCCCTCGCTTTCCCTTCAGATGACAAGGACTGGAAGGACGTTCACCTTACCTTCTCAGTCGGGAAGCTGGAGGCCGATATCACTGGACGTCAGTTCAACGAGGACCTCCTGAAGCTGTCAGAGTTTCTCTTGAAGAGAGAACAGGAGACAAAGGAGCGCTTGGCAGCGTCCATGTCTTTACAAACGGGGCTAGAAACGATGGTTAGCATCCCGGATTCTCCAGATATGTATATGGTCTTGGCCAAGGCACACTTGGCTACGGTTACAAAGGGCCGATACAACTTTATCAGAGCCAGGACGGCTTGTCGGGAGTTCGTGTTTGCTTCTGCCTTTGTGAAACACGAACCGAGGAAGCTGATAGCTTCTAATATCTGGGGAAAAGACCTCTTTCCTAGTGATGTGGTGAAGGAGGTCGTCGACAAGGCTGCTTCGGAGAATAGGAATCTCCTCTCTAAATGGGGCTTGTCCTCCAAGAGAAAATCTTCTGCTGTCAGGGGTCCCCCGCCGAAGACCAAGTCGAAGGGACCTCGCCTGTCCTCTCAGCCAAGACAGCAACAGCTTCCCATGGCCACGGTGCCCCAGATGGTGGCACAGCCTACCAGCACCTTTCAACTGTTGCCACAAACACTGGCGACTCAGTCTCCAGTTTTCACCCCAGCTTATGAAAGGCAGTCGGCTTCTTCTAAGCCAAAGTTTAGGGGATCCTTCCGAGGCTCCTCTAGACACCCCTTCAGAGGAAGAGGCAACAAAGGTGGTCGTGGCCAAGGTGGAAAGTCTTCCACCCAGCACTCAAAGTGAGATGCTGCCGGTAAGAGGGAGACTGCTACACTTTCAGAATCGGTGGACCTTCGATCCTTGGGCCCACAGCCTGATCAAGATAGGACTGGGGTGGGGTTGGACCTCAACTCCACCAATACGTTCAGGAACTACTGAACAAGAGAGTAATAAAGAAAGCAAAGTCCATCAAATTCCAAGGAAGGCTATTCTGTGTTCCGAAGAAGGATTCGGAAAAGCTCAGAGTCATTCTGGCCTTATCACCACTCAACAAGTTCATTGTGAACTACAAGTTCAGAATGCTGATGCTTCAGCCATAAGGACCCTTCTGCCCAAAATGGCATTCAAAGTCTTATTATTATTATTATTATTATTAAATGCTAAGCTACAACCCTAGTTGGAAAAGCAGGATGCTATAAGCCCAGGGGCCCCAACAGGGAAAATAGCTCAGTGAGGAAAGGAAACATGGAAAAATAAAATATTTTAAGAATAGTAACAACATTTAAATAAATATTTCCTATATAAACAATAAAAACTTCAACAAAACAAGAGAAAGAGAAACTAGATACAACAGTGTGCCTGAGTGTACCCTCAAGCAAGAGAACTCTAACCCAAGACAGTGGAAGGCCATGGTACAGAGGCTATAGCACTACCCAAGACTAGAGAACAATGGTTTGATTTTGGAGTGTCCTTCTCCTAGAAGAGCTGCTTACCATAGCTAAAGAGTCTCTTCTACCCTTACCAAGAGGAAAGTAGCCACTGAACAATTACATTGCCGTAGTTAACCCCTGGGGTGAAGAAGAATTGTTTAGTAATCTCAGTGTTGTCAGGTGTATGAGGACAGAGGAGAATCTGTAAAGAATAGGCCAGACTATTCGATGTCTATGTAGGCAAAGGGAAAGAACCGTAACCAGAGAGAAGGATCCAATATGGTACTGTCTGGCCAGTCAAAGGACCCCCTAACTCTCTAGCGGTAGTATCTCAACGGGCGGCTGGTGCCCTGGCCAACCTACAGAAAAGAAAATACGTTTTCAGAGCCATGACTTTCGGTTTGAATATTGCCCCAAGAATATTCACAAAGCTTGAGAATGCAGTTGTTCGACAACTACGCCTAAAAGGGGTTCAGGTGATGGCCTACCTGGACGACTGGCTGGTGTGGGCAGCATCCAAAGAAGAATGCTTGCAAGCCTCCAGAAAAGTGATCAAATTCCTAGAGTACCTAGGGTTCAAGATCAACCTGAAAGAGTCTCGGCTGTCTCCAGATCAAAAGTTCCAGTGGTTGGGAATCCACTGGGACTTACAGTCACATTGCCTCTCCTTGCCAAAGGCAAAGAGAAAGGAGATTGCAGGGGCCGTCAAAAATCTGCTTCGGTCATGAAAGATTTCAAGAAGACAACAGGAGAGAGTGTTGGGGTCTCTCCAGTTTGCCTCTTTGACAGACCCACTTTTGAGAGCACAATTAAAAAATGCCTCAGGGATCTGGAGAAAATACGCTTACAACGATCGAAGAGATCTACTAAGACCGTTACCAAATCGTCTGCGATCGATTCTCAAGCCATGGTCGGAGACAAAGAACTTAAGAAGGAAGGTATCCTTGCAACCACCTCCTCCTACAGTCACCGTCCACACGGATGCTTCGAAGGAAGGATGGGGGGGGGTGGGGGTCATTCTCATCTTTGGAAAGTGCAAGGAACTTGGTCTCCCCCGTTCAAGACCTTCCCCATCAACTATCTGGAAGCCATGGCAGTGTTTCTTTCCCTGAAGAAACTGAAACTTCACCAGATAAATCCACATTCGCCTGGTCCTAGACAGCGAAGTAGTGATGAGATGCATAAATCGTCAAGGTTCAAGATCTCCTCAGTTGAATCAGGCTATAATAGCCATCCTTCATCTGTCCAAGAAGATGATATGGCACTTATCAGCAGTCAACCTTCAAGGATTCTGCAATGTGATGGCGGATGCTCCATCCAGGTTCGACCTGATAGAGTCCGAATGTTCCCTAGACGCAGGATCATTCTCCTTCATATTGAGCAAAGTCCCAGGATTGCAAGTAGATCTCTTTCCAACGAGCGACAACAAGTAGTTAGCCCGGTACGTAGCCCCGTACGAGGATCCTCTAGCGGAAGCGACGGACGCGATGTCTCTAGATTGGAACAGATGGTCCAGGATTTACCTGTTCCCACCAACCAACCTGTTGTTGAAAGCCCTCGACAAATTGAGATCGTTTTGTGGGAGGGCAGCGATAGTGGCCCACAAGAGGATAGGCAGTGTCTGGTTTCCATTGATAACAGAACTACGCCTGAAGCTGATCCCGTTGCCGGAACCAGTTCTGACTCAGCTAGTACAGAAATCGACTGTCTACGCTTCATCAGAGAAAACCCAAAACCTTCATCTCATGATTTTCTCGCCTTAGCGGTCAAGAAGAGGTTTGGGATTTCCGAAGACAGCATTAATTTCTTGGAAAAATATAAGTCAAAGTCAACAAGAAGACAATATGAATCTTCCTGGAAGAAATGGGTGGCCTTTGTTAAGGCGAAGAAACCTCAAGAGATTTCTACGAATTTCTACCTGTCCTTTTTCATCCATTTTCACGGACAAGGACTAGCGGCTAATACGATCCATACGTGTAAATCTGCCTTAGCTAGACCGATTCTATATGCCTTCCAAGTGGATTTTCAAAGCGAAATCTTCAACAAGATTCCGAAAGCCTGGGCAAAACTTTGGCTTGCAGCTACTCCAAAGCCTAGTTCATGGTCTTTGGATAAGGTTCTTCATCTGGCCTCTACCTTGAACAATGAAGACTGCTCGCTGAAAGATTTGACTCAAAAAGTGATATTTCTATTTGCCCTAGCCTCAGGAACCAGAGTCAGTGAAATAGTGGCCCTTTCGATGGATGATGGTCACATTCAGTTTACACCAAACGGAGAACTAAATCTCTTTCAGGATCCAACTTTTCTCGCCAAGAATGAGCTACCCACTAAAAGATGGGGTCTCTGGAGAATCTGCCCTCTGAAGGAAGAAGCATCCCTCTGTCCAGTGGAATGCCTAAAGGTCTATTTTCGTAGAACTTCAGACTTTGGGGGAGGCCAGCTTTTTAGGGGAGAAACTTCGGATTCAACGTTATCCTTGAAACAGATAAGGGGGAAAATCACTTACTTTATTCGCAGAGCGGATCCTGACAGTACACCCGCAGGTCATGATCCGAGGAAGGTTGCCTCGTCTCTTAACTTCTTTCAAACTATGTCGTTTGATAACCTACGTGGTTATACTGGTTGGAAGTCTTCCAGAGTCTTTTTTAAGCACTATGCGAAGCAATTGCAAGAGATCAAATTTCATGTGGTTGCTGCAGGCAGTGTAATAAAGCCTGTAGTTTGATTACTGCGAAGGACAGTACACTAAATGGGACTGTTACTGAAGTGTGTGCATGATAGACTTAGATATATCATGATGATTTTTAGTGTGGACATAAACATTATAAACTGTCTTCCATAGTTAAGTGAACTTAGAAGCGTAATACTTTGACATGAGTGCCAGCATATTTATGCTTAATGTCTTTTAGTAATAACATATATATTGAAATTTCCTAATTTCACGGAGTGGCATTGTTTTCTCTTTCAGATAAAACTTTTTACCTTGTTATTACTGTTATGCTTGTTATGTCTATGTCTAGAATAAACATTTTGCTTAATCATAACTTCTGTGTTTCTTGTAAATAAGCCATAGAAGGAATCTTTGCGTCTCTCTCGCCTTAAGATTATACATTATATTCAGAGTATTTTTTATCCTCTTATGGACTATGTGGGACAGAATTTTCCTTACCATGCAATCAGGTAAGTTTGGTTGTGCTATGTTTGTCTACTGTATTACGTTTCCTACGTGAACATAAACTCGTCTGTCTGGTCCAGACCTGGGAGGTACAGTACTCTATTCAGAACTCTGAATCAGTAGAACTTCAAAAGCTCAAAGCTGGAGCAAATGCTTTTTTGTTGACCAGGCAGACATGAGTCTTTTATAGTTTATTTATGACATATTTGTTTTTGATGTTGTTAATAGTTTATATATGACATGACTGTTTTGACGTTGTTACTGTTTTTAGAATGATTTATTGTTAATTTGTTCTCTTCATTTATTTATTTCCTTATTTCCTTTCCTCACTGGGCTATTTTTCCCTGTTGGAGCCCCTGGGCTTATAGCATCTTGCTTTTCCAACTAGGGTTGTAGCTTGGATAGTAATAATAATAATAATAATAATCTAGTACAAACTATGCTTTACATATATACGACACGATAAACTTTCTGCTTGCTTGTTGTTCTTTGAACTCACAATCTCGGGTATTTTCCTAGAGTCTATACAGACTTTTCCCTGTAGGGGACAGGAAGAGCTGGCATATGGTATGCTCAGTTAATTGATGTATTACGGTAACATCAAGTGTCTTTGGTCGTGGCGACAGGTTAGGAAATAGTTAATTCGAGATAACGGCACTATTAAATCCACAGATACATTATTGCTCTGGTAGACTTCCATCAGCACGACATGACCTAAGCCCAAAAAACGGATTTTGAGCGAAGCGAAAAATCTATTTTTGGGTGAAAGAGCCATGTCGTCCTGATGGACCCACCCTCCTTTAGTAAAAGGATGTTAATCCCTCCCTTTTGGTACTGTATCTGTAAAACTTACAAAGCTACGGACAATGGTTTGGTGGCGCCGTGCGGTGGCGAATGGCCGAACTATTGACAGTACATTAGGAGAGTTGAATAATTTTGCCTCTTAAACGACTCTCTTATTTCATTGCCACTTTTCCTCTCGAAGTGAAAGGATATTTGGGGTGAAAATAGCTATGAGATGTGTCAAGTTACGTCCTTACGCGATATCCCTTAGGGAAATTTAGGAGATACTCGCTCCAGGAATTAGAATTCTGGATACCTTCGGTAAATTCTCTGGGATATATCACTGTAGTCACATATAACTTAGGAAGCTACTAATGAAGGAACTTCCATCAGGACGACATGGCTCTTTCACCCAAAAATAGATTTTTCGCTTCGCTCAAAATCCGTTTATTTATGACTAGCATAGAGGGTCATCCATTGTTGTGATTCCTTATCATTTATGACTAGCATAGAGGGTCATTCATTGTTGTGATTCCATTTCTTTTTATGACTAGCATAGAAATTCACCCATTGTTGTGATTCCATGTATTTTATGACTAGCATATAGATTCACCCATTTTTGTAATACCATTTTTTAAAGAATAGCATAGAGATTCACCCTTTGTTGTGATTTCATTTTTTATGACTAGCCTAGAGATTCACCCATTGTTGTGATTCCATTTTTTTAAGACTAGCATAGAGATTGACCCATTGTTGTGATTCCAATTTTTAAGACTAGCATAGAGATTCACCCATTGCTGTTATTCCATTTCTTTTTATGACTAGTATAAAGGTTCACCCATAGTTGTGATTCCATTTTATTTCGTCCAGCATAGTGCCACCCATAGTTATGATCTCATTTTTTTTACTGACTAGCCTAGAAGGTCACCTACTGTATAGTTGTGTTTCTAGTTTATTTTGTCTAGCATATAGGGTCACCTATAGTTGTGATTCCAATTTTTATTGTGTAGCACAGTTGTCAAATATATCGTTACTTGTTTGGACGCATTACAACCGGACAGCCTAAGCTCACCCATTGTCGTGACCCTGGTTTTCGAGTTTGGCTCCTGTTCAATTACTTGCAAGGCTTGCTACTCGGTGATAGTTCTTTCTTGAGATGCATTTTTACAGCCATTGTGCATTTTGCCCAGCTCCCTTTTCATCCTTCCTAACATGAGACTTTTGCGTAAGGCTAAGAGCGTCTTTCCCCTCCGTGTAATTTCTTACACGGTCAACATCGTACCTTGTGCTGTTGAGTTTCTTCTTGTCGCTGTCTCCACAAGAACTTAGCGAAATGACTGCTGCTGAAATCAGTGCGTTTGTGGACTTGGCAGAAAGACAAGGCTATGAGGGAGAAGCATTGCGAAGGTATGTGCAGGAGCTCATGAATGAAGACAAAGCCCGGAGAAGAACAGAGCAAGAAAGAATGCGGTATGAAAGAGAGAGAGCGCATGTATTAAGAATGCAGGAGATGGACGCCCGATTGGCACAACTCAATTACTTGCCACCTCAACCCAATGTTGCCAAAGTCCAGCAGGACAATCGCAGGAGGACCCACTTCATTGAAGGGTTCACCAAGGAACTCCCTAGAGTGGAACTGAAGGTGACCACGTCCAGCTCAGCAAGAAGTGCGGACTGGGGGCAGGGAGTGATCTCGCACTTGAGGGCTACAACTAATGCTTGGGTCAAAAGCCCGTGAAGGGTGTACAGCGAGTGCCCTTCAGGTGCATGAAGGTTGCCAAGCCGGAGCCTAAAACTGTGAGGACGCAACCTGCAGGGGAAGACGACTGGCTAGGTACCATTGACCTGGGTGATGTAGCTTGGTTAAGGGAGGAGGCCCAAGAGTCTCCCCATTCCAGCAATGAGTTTAAGCCCCGTACACGATAGTGCTCCCCAGCTAAAGCAATGATGCTTTCCACCAGACCAGAGGTCTCAATGGAGGACCAAGAGACCATCAGGAGCCAGGCACAGCTCAGCAGATTCCAGCTGATGGGTGAGATGGTGATAAACCACAGGGCACCCACCTACTTAAGCGAGGTGGAAATAAATAACCCCTCTAAGGCTGAGTTCCTGCTAAGGGATGAGGTGCCCCTTAAGATCACCCGAGGTTCTCACGATCCTGTTAAGGTCTCGTGCCGGCAAATAGTTGTCCCCTGTAATCTTGGCTTGTAGATGCTAGGCGTGGCCCATGAGAGACTGGGAGGACACTTTGGGGTAACATGTCCTACCCAGCTGATCCAGCATCTATTCTGGTTGGGCTTGCACGAGATTATTAAGGCTTACTTAGCATCCTGCCATCCGGTAACTATAAGCAAATAGTGCCGAGGGCCTTGCTCCGACTCATCCCATCCATTAGTGCCACAGAACTGACACAATTATTTTATTGGTATGGCTTCCTAGCCACATTTCAGAAGGATGAAGGTTCCCACTTCATGGCAGAGGAGTCACGACCTCTGACCATACTAATAATTAATTTTTGGCTTCACCAGGTGCAAACAGAAATTCCCAGCTGTAGGGTTTACTTGAATTTCTTCCAGACATGGGATAAACTCCAAACTCAAGAGAATGAGCTCTCAGGCATGGGCTCATCTCTTGAGCATCTTGGATCCTATTGTGTGGACCAAGAGTTCCCACTGACATTCCTAAAGGACCATAATCCTCTAACCTACTTGACTGAGCTACGTAATGGGAATAAAGGGCTCATGAGGTGGGGCATAGACCTCCAGAACTACAACTGGAAGGTCAAGCACCTAAAGAACTCAGGTGAGAGAGATGTGTTTTCCAGGCATTAGTGCCCAATGCACAGTGCCATGACCATAGCTTAGCCATAGTCAGTAGGTTAATTTAGGTTGTATGGAAAAATTTTAATTGGCCTTGGTGTCTCCCCAGGTAAATAAACTTGAGGACCCATCTTGGCATCGTTATTTGCATTTAATTTATTTTTATGTATTTATCTTATTTTTTTGTTTTGCATATATGCCAATTTTCTTTAATTTTATGCCTACCACTGCACTAGGTCACTTAATTTTAACCA